>NC_088712.1:3204865-3527365 GCF_963576615.1 Watersipora subatra
CATGCTGTTCAGGTATGTAAGTTTCTAGCTGAACAATTTTCAGACTTTAAAAAAATATAACTTCTTTGAAAACTTTACATAAATTGTTTGTTTGAGTTTTCTTTTATCAATTATTAAAATATAAACTTGGGCAGAAATAAGTAATGATACAAAAATGATTAAATCACAAATGAAATGAAAGTCATTAAGGGAGGATGAGTCTCACATGCGCAGTAATGACACAGATAGTCAAATGACTGAGACCACACAAGTTGGGCTATTTCGGCAATAATGACAATATCCACCATTTCATTAAAATTGCAACCAAAGTTGGATCAATTTACATACATGAATAAGAATTACTAAACTATTTTGGCCTATAATATTGCCATGTTACCTAAACCTTTATTAAAATATTTTTTATTTTAGAGAAAGAATGAAATAAATCCAAGTATAAAATAAAATCTTTAAAAGATGCAAATGTTTTTTTTTTTTCATTTTTAGGGCTTACCAAAATCATTGGCATTATACCCCTGTCATTTCATATAAGTTTTTACTTGATACCTTATTGTGTTTCTTTATATAATATAACATCCCTCATTATATGTTATTTATTCAATATTACAGCTTTTTATAGTAAATATTGTGTGATATAATATTATTATAATCCATAAAATTATGGTATAAATACAATATTATTATATTTCATTTACTACATGTATACTACATTATACTAGATTACACTATATTTAAATGCGTTTTATTGCATTGTCCCAATTTAATATAATGCTGAATTAGAGTAAATTGTCTATATATATATTTCTCAATGTATGTCGGTTTTCCGGCTATAGATGTTAAAACCTTTGAATAATTATTCTGTACCAAACCAGATTCAATCTCGGACCCTACCGTTTGCCAGTCTGACACTTTGCCCACTAGATTACAGAAATCAAATGGTTACGTTGCCGATATAAATCATTATATGAGACCAAATACCTAACTGCGTTGGGTATGACGCGGGTCATTGCGTAACATCATAAAAAGCTGTTCACTCACGTTATTAAACTGGCTAATAGCAAACAACTCTCACTACTTCTCATTGTTTAAAACACAAAACACTCTTCTCATGATTTGTAGTTTGAAAGTTAGAATGGTAAATGTTGTTACATGTTAAATTCAAATCAATTTTCTGTCCAAAGACTCTTCTATTACACGGGCAACGCCGGTTGGCACAACTGGTATTATATTACATTTGACTGCAGTCATAGAAGTTTTAGAAGTCAAGCTTAGCGTGATGTAGAAATATTCATTGTAGTGCCACTAGTGCAGACTTAAGCCTGGTTTCCATTTGTGGCTGCAAAGCACCGGCGACAGCATTGTCGGCTATTGCTGTGAAATGTGAACCTACAGGCCAAGAAAAACTGAGTACTACTGGTAGTTGCCGGCGGTAAATGCAAGAGTTTAGGGCTGTTCCATTTTTGTGAAAAGCCGCAGACAAAACCTTCCAAAATTTTACTGTATAGGTGAAGGTCACCATTATCAGAATGGCATGACAAGCAAGCATTTTTAACCCTTTAGCGACCGCGCGGTTACGATAGAAAAACCACTAGAGTACCGTGCAATAACTTGTGCGATTTGAGCTGCCGACATGAACGCATAGAAACTGCAGTAACTTACAACAAAATTGTGGCAGTTACATAAATTAGTATGCATAAGAAAGCTGAGAAATTTTTCTACAAGCTGATGCTTTTTCTATGTAGATAACTCACAAATACTTGCCAACAAAAATGTCGATTTGCTGAAGCTATGAAATTTTTATTTTTGTATGCCATTTTCAATTGTATTTATCTAATTGATATAAGTAATTGACCATGTTGTACTAAAGATACTTGCATAGAGTCATATGTTCACAACATTTTGCAAAAAAATGATCGTCGAAGAGCATTGAACGTGGAGTTACAAACTCCGTTGCAATGCAGGAACGCCTCTCGAAATTTTCAGCGCAAGACTCTAACAACCTGCGAATAATGGAGGCGCGACATGGTCGTCTAAACTTGGCTATAACTTGCATGCAAATTTGCATGGAGCTGTAAATGAATATGCATTTGAAAGCTTAGAAATTTTTCAACAAACAGCCATATATTCCCTGTACATCGACTGGGAACACTTTAGTCACAAGCCAGATTCGACGAAGTTGTCACCCCTCTACCATGAAATTTCGATAACAAATACACTTTTAGAAGCAATATCTCTGCTAAAACTGGTTCATGATAAGCATCTGCATGGTGTCATATGTTTACAAGAGTTTGCAAAAAAAATGGGTGGTCCAAGCACATCAAAAGTGTAGTTAGGTGCCCCTGTGCATCGCGGGTGCAGACCTACGAAATGCTCCTGACGCCATGGCGATAAGCAGTGCTGCAGTTACCGGACATGGCCCCTCAAACTCTGGTGCAAATTTATATAAAACTGCAAATGAATATGCATCTAAAAGTTGAGATATTTTCCTACAGACTGAGATTTTTTCCTCCGGGCAGCTTGCAAACACTGCAACTTCAGATCTATATATTCAGTTATTATTTTTTACTGTCAGATTGATATGCATTTCTTGAAACTATAGATTCATGTAACAATTTTGCAAACTGATCGCATGGATGCATGTGTGCTGCAGCAAAGGTTAACTGGTTGTGCACAAGAAGAATTGAGTGGTGTGCCTGTATTCACACAGTTAGTGAAACAGCAAAAGACAGGAAGCAACATTTATTATGAGCAGAAACAGCAATGATGGAGAAATCCTTCTGCAAAATGGCAGAACAATATGAGAACTGAACTCTTTGATTAGATGTGGCCCTGAAGAGGGCCGTGGGCAACAAATACAACATAACAATGCACAACAACTACAATATATCATGACATTTCAGCAAGTGTATGTACAATAGCTAACAACACAACAAAGCAGTTGCATAAACTAAATTATTTTAAATACAATTTGGAAATTTATCTAGCATGGTAAAGCTCAAAACAGAGTTCGCACAAAGGTACTCCACATGCTTGGCATTTAAATCTAGTTTCGTCTCGCTTATGGGTGTTGTCATCAGCTCGCTTTGGGCAGCGCCTACAAATTCTATATTTAGCTCGTTTACCGTTTCCTGGACTATTTAGCACTAATCGATGAGCGGAAGAAGTTGAAGCGCGGGGAACAGTGTTTTTGTTGCAAGATCCAGTGTATTCAAATATTTGTTCAATTAATTTCTGTTGAAACTCTAAGTCAGTTATTTTACAACCGCTACGGATTCTATAAACTGTGGCTGCATTGTACACACAAATATCTAATAAATGGAAAAATAGTTTTTTGTACCATTTCATGGTTTTACGCGCAGCGTTATAATAATGCAAATTTTGATCAGATTTGTCAACTCCTCCCATGTATCGGTTGTAATCCAAAATAGCAGCTGGTTTGCAAACTTTATCCCCTTTATAGTTTACTTTGCCTGTATCTACGACATCCAAGTTTTTATGCATAGTTGAAATTACAGAAATATATTTCTTATCTCTCCAACAGCCAATCATACTTTCTCCATTAGAAAAGCTTGTTGTTTCACTTTTTTAATAGCTTTTCCATTGCAAACTTTCAAATCTTTAGGAACACCTTTTCTGTTTGCACGCAGAGTTCCGCAAACATGAGTGTTATTTTTAATAAGTTCAGCTGCTAACTCTGGCGAATTATAATAATTATCCATATATAAACAACGACCCGAATTAAGCAAACCATTCATTAATTTCATCACTATGTTGTGAGTGATTTCTCTACCAGTTCCTTCGGCTTGTTCTCGCTCATCACCAATGTACACAGACAGCTTGTGCACATAGCCAGAGACAGCATCGCAGAGAGCAAAGAGCTTTATTCCAAATCTAGATCTTTTAGATGGAATATACTGCCTGAAGCTGAGCTGTCCTTTCCAAGCCAGCAAGCTTTCATCTATAGATATAAATTTACCAGGCAGCAAAGCAGAAGATAACCGGTCAGATATCATGGTTAAAACATTTCCTAGCTTGAATAACTTATTGCCATCAGGGTTTTCCGAGTTGTCAGTGAAATGCAAACTGTTTAAAACCATTAAAAACTTATTCCTCGAAATCATTTTACTAAACATTGGCGTTGATAATAACGGATTGGTAGACCAATACGACAACTAAGTAGACTTCTTGACAATACCCATGAGCAAAACTAAACCAAAAACTCGCCAAATATCTTTGCCATCGACAGACTCCCATGCATCGCCATGTTTTTGAAGGCCATATCTATTTGTCTCGTTAACTATAACATTCATGATGGCCGATGTAATAAAAAGCTGTAAATTATTGAAAATACTTATCTGTCCAGTAATTCGACTTTGTGCACCTGCCAAGCTCTCATCAAAATGCAGTTCTTTCGGTTTTAGATCAGCTCCTCTTTGAAATCCGAAATTACTCCCTGGTTCAACGTCGGTCGTTTCACTCTCACTTTCGTCATCAGATTCACTCTGTCGATCTTCTTTTTCACTCTCATCATCTTCCCCACATTCTTCTGACCTGAAATCCTCTTCCTCACTTTTGAACCAGTCGATATCATCCTCTAAACAAATTTTTTTAGCCGAGCTCAAATTATCACGTCCGTCCATGTTGATCAGTTTTTCATAAAGAAAGATCTAATCTTTACAACGTGCTCTTTTTGCACATGCATATAAAATTTATTATTTATAGCGTCAAAACAGTAGTAAAAAATTTACTGAAATTGATCAAATTTTTAATTTTAATTTTTAACGTTAATTTTAAAATAAATAAAACGTTTTAAAAAAGGTCTATCGAAAACGGCAAAAATGTCGGGTTTGTCGGTTTTGGTACGCTGAGACATTGCTCGTAAACCGACAAAGGTCAGTCTTGGTACGCAAAGGGTTAATGCGGTTATTAGCAATGTGGTTTTATGTGAACAGAAGTCGCCGAGCCTAGCGTTACAAGCTTTTTGCTGCGCAAGATTACCGCCGGGGTCTCACAATCAATATGAGAACCAGGCTTTACAATCATACATTTGGCTCCAGTATTTATATGGATCCTTTAGGATAGCCACATAAGAAAACAAATGAAAGCCAGGCAATCATAAAGTATTGTACAATTACATGTAAGTAACAAGCTTGCAAAACTAGTCAGCTGATCAGTTGATGGTGGAGAGGTTTGACTGTATGGTCTGCAATATCATAACCCATTCTAACATATTGAATAATAATATTTTACCATGATGTTAAAAGTTATAAAAACTATATTACACTTCTATTGGATTGCATCATTTCTAATATGTAATATTACATTTAAATCACATTACATATAATATTGAATATTTGAAGAAAAAAAAACACATTAACGAAGAAACATAATTTACCTAAGGAATTGAGTACTTTAGATACACTTTTTGAAATGCTATAATAATGCAATAGCAGTAAACCGCTAGGCATTGTTGATGTTTTCAGATCTCAATAACAGTTGCACAATGAAGCTGAGCGGTAAAAAACACTGATTCCACAGTATTTCTAGAAATACAGCCTGGATAGGTTTTATCTCAAGGCACTAGCTGCAAATGCTTTTAGCAAAAACATCAACTAAATAACGATTTCCTAATTTGAAGTACAATAAAGTCTTTTAAGTTATTTTTATAGTTTTAAATGTTTTTAAAAACACCTAAAAGTTAATGAGTTAAATGATTATTGTCTAACTATAATACCAGATGCTTTATACCAAAAAAAATAAATAAAACAGTTCCACCAAAATTTAATTACATCAAAATGCTTGCAATAACCTGCTAGGAATTAAAAAAATATAAAAATAATCTAACAAAACAAGTATATCTAAGCAACATATTAAAATGTAAAAAAAATTATTAAAAATAAATTTTGAAAACTCTGTGAATAATTGCAATCTTTTATCGCCAATAAATGCACGCAAACTTATTATAGTTTTTATTGTTTATGCAGAACTCTTTAGCTTCATTCCTGGTTCAGAATTGCTTATGGTAGATAAAAAATTTGAAGCTTTGATAAAAAAATTTCTTTTTTTTAATGTTTGAGAAGTTTCAAAGCTTTCTTTTTACAAATTACCTATACATTATCCCACGACCAAACGATCAGATGTGAAGTTAGAGAGTTTTTATGATAAATGCATGTGCACACAACTTACGAAAATTATTCTTCAACAATGAGACGAACCTTTAATTGAAAATTTCATCAACAAATTTAACCATCGTTTTGTAGATTAATTAAATTATAATAACAATACAAAACATATATAGACCTATTTAAATATGTTACCAAGTCTTTGTAAAGTATCGAAATTCTCTGAAAACTTACCCATCTGAGCGGATTATACACAAATATACAGAGTTATTAGGACGAAAATTGTCACAAAACGCTTGAAAAGCTTAGTTTAATAAAAGTTAAGATCGGAAATTGAAACAGCGGTCGACAGAGAATAGAACGATCAAGTTGTGCGCATTTCTCAAAAAAATAATGTGCACATTTCACCAGTCTATGGCATTGTTTACTTGTAATCGAATTTATTCGAAGGTTTCTGTAATAAACGTAAACCGCTTGAGGGTTTGACCAATTTATAGGTACAAAATTGTGGTACACAGTTTATCAGCTTATGTTTTATGTCTAATCACCGAAGGCTTCATTATTTAAAATGTTAGCCAAAATTTTTTACAACTTATGTACAAGCTAGGACTGAACTACAACGCCCCTTTATGACGAGCACCTTTTTTTATCTTGCTCCAGTTTGCAGAAAACTTTCAGACGCGTGAACCCTCATACTTGCTTTCTGTAAAAGATCGCTGCAAAAATTTGCATTGGTTTTCTATTAATACTGTATTACTATTACTAAGTTTAGATATTCTTTTTGATACTTATTGATATTGTTAGCTATGATGTTTATAAATGTAAACAAAATTGTTCATTGGTTTTCTATTATTACTGTATTACTATATTAATAATACTGGTTATTCTAATAATATCAGTACATTTTACTTCTAATGTTGCATTTCTCCTATTGCAGCAGAAGAGATATAAACATATAATCTTTTCCTTTCATTATTGCTGTTTTTCATGACCAAACACTTTTTTAAATAGATTTTCTAAAAATCAATATAAATATCACTTCTTGATATTGTTAGCTATGACGTTTTGAAATGTAAAGCAAATTGTGCAATGGTTTTATATTATTACTATATTAATAATATTGGTCATTCTAATAATATCAGTGCATTTTACGTCTAATATTGGCCAATATTGCATTTCTCCTATTGCTGGGGGAGAGATATAAACATATAATATTTTCCTTTCATTATTGCTGTTTGTTGTATATAATAACACCCACACCCAGTACATTACAGCTACCATTGCAGTTATCCTATTACACTGCAGTGCCATTTGACTGCTAATATTGCATTTCTCAACCATCAGTACCTTTTCTTTTTTCCAACATCACTTTGGTCGTGGGCTGTATGACAGAGGAATTTTTAGTTTATAAATTTCACTCAAATGAATTCTAAAAATATGAAAGCAAAAATAAAATAGAAGCTGCTGATCAACTTCTTCTGTTTATTTTAGAAAACAATTTGAAGTACAGCGACTACTTTGGTAAGTAGTAGAGAGACGTACTTAGTACTACTAAGTACTACTCCCTCTCTTAAGAGTAGTACTTTGGAGTAGAGAATGACAGCAAACTGATTATTTTATTTTCTTAATCATTTACTTTGACTATGAAAAACTGAACAGATGTCAAAGTAATTTTATAAAATTTTTCAGCATTTTATTTTTATGCTCTCTCAAAAAACTTTTATTAAAACTATAGCCAAAATAAAACTCAAATTCCGAATGTTTTATTTGAAGTTTTGATGATGAGTTCATATTGTTTTTAGTAGCCAAATGTTCAAAATATTTTTTATATTAATTTTTGCTAAAAAGGAGAGCTAGCAAAATAAGGCTTGTTTTATCATGAATGAACAAGATGAAGACAAAGTACTACTTTGACAATCACTTGTTATACAATAATCAGTCCTTAAAATCTTGCATACACAATCATCTACTTTAAAGCTCAAACTTATTACTAAACTTCAAAAAACTGTAGTAATACTTTTATAAGTTTCAAAATGCAAAAAAAGTTAAAAAATTGGCAGTTTTTAATAAAAAAAAGTTTTAAATATAAAACAAAGAGCTATCTAACTTTTATTGCATTTAAAGATTTGTTGTATCTATTATAGCAATAGAAAACTTAAATGAGTTTGTGATTATTTATAGATATAAATTATTGTGCATAAGTATATACATGAGTACATAACTAAATAATTATGTTTATTTTGTGAAATGATTTTGTGAATATTTACAAACAAATATATACATATATATTTAAATATATATATCAACATATAAATAAATAAATATGTATATATATTTATAAAGATGGGTATGTATTTTCTTCATTTACCATGCCAAAATGGTTAACTTACACTATATGATAGACACACATTCTTCTAATTACGTAAAAAAGTACAAAAATAAAGTTCATCTAGAAATCACATACCTTTCCAAGATGGTAGTTTGTACAAAGCGCGTTAAATTTGCTTTAACGGTGTATATTGTTAAAAAAAATATCAAAAATTGGTTTTTTAGAGTTATGACGTGTCGCAAAAAATTGCAGTAGTATTTATTAAAACTATGAGTTTAATTTTGTAAAAGTTTTATAGGTAACAACGCGAAATTTTTCGGATTTTTCTCTAAAGTATTGTTTACTGTGTGCTAAACAGTATTAAAAATGAGGTACTTGGCCAGGCTTTAAAAACTTTTCTTTCAAAAAGTCCAAAAGTCTTTCATAACAAGTTCGATTTGCCTACAAATTCATTTAAAAAACCTTTTGCAATTTATTTTCATAAAAATATATAAGTTGACACGAGGTGACCAAAAGAAAGATCACTTTAAAATCTAACAGTTTCATATAACAGTCTCATATAGTATGGCTTCTTTGCAGGTCTTCTGGTTGGCTCCATCAGCTTGATGCTTGTTATACTTCTAGTCTGCTTTATAGAATGGATAAGCAAATCTTCATGTTATCTTAACAGGTGAGAATATATATAAACGTATATGTTTATATTTTAAATATATATAAACATTTATGTTTATAAATTTTTAACTCATAATTTGATAATTAATTTAATAATTAATACATTATATTTTGTAAAAGGTTCTGATGGCAGACAGTGTCTATAAGACTTGCTGCTCATATAGTTATGTGTAAAACCTATGGTCTGCAATAATAAAGAGAGTTTATAACGTGAATGACAAAGAACATAAACATTATTAGGTCATTCCAAAATTATGATCAACACTGCTCAAAAACTAAGTTTTGTTGTCAGAATTATTAAAGCAGTCGTTTGTAGCTAGTACTGCCATGTAACTGTAACAAACTTTTTATTGAATGATATTTTTGCTAGATCCTATTTGTAACAACATATACTGACAGGTCCGAGACTGTCATATTTTTTAGAGATGGTGCATCCAAACTACAGTTATTCAAAAAATTCTTTACTATTTTTACCATAGAAACTCATAAATCCATATTTGTTTTATTATTTTCCTTTTTTTTACAGAAGTGTGAACAAAGACAAAAATTGCCACAATCCCTTGATCAAAGAGAATGAAGAGCGAACAGTCTAGCACAAACATCAGAAAAAAAGCTGAACCATTGCAACTCCTTGAATTTGCAAACTTTGCTTACTTTTCTATTTTTCTTTCATGTACATATTTATATATAATAATATATATTATGTATGAACAAACATGCATATAATTCTTTCATTCTATGTTAGTTTAAGTTCTAGCAACAGTGTTGGTGTACCACTTAGATATTCAACTTATGATAAAGCAGAAGTTGTTATATGCTAGATAAAGCATTCTGTTTCAAACTACTACTGTGATAAGGGAGAAAAACCAAACAATGTTATGCAAATAAAAACCACTACAGTAATCTTCCTCTAATTGCGTATATTTAACCAAATCAGAATATTTTTATTTTCTAAAGGTAAAATATTTCGATATGTTATAAATTGAATATTGTGTATAAAATACATAATATTTTAGTGGCATTGGTTAATAACAATATTTACAACACTCATACATATGTGACATAATTAACATGAATAATTCAAGGGTAAATAAATATTTAACTAGAAATTCCCCTGTCCTACAGCCCACGACCAAAGAAATATTGGAAAAAAGAAAGGGTTCTGCTGGTTGAGAAAGGCAATATTAGCAGTCAAATGGCTCCTTAGTGCAATGGCAGCGGCAATAATAGCTGTAATGTACTGTAATGTACACAACTGTAATGTGTTATTATGTGTAACAAACAGCAATAATGAAGGGACAGACGGTATGTTTATTATATCTCTCTCTGCAATAGGAGAAATGCATTGTTAGAAGTAAAATGACAAGCTGCTGGGTAATATACACAGTTTGAAAGTTGGTTGTGTTGAATGCAGAATGGTTTTGACAGCGAATTGCAACCGATGTGAAGAAATGGGTCATGATCACAGAAACCATGGTTAGGTCAGGTGTGTGATATTTAGAGTTATCTACACTGACAGAAGGAGAAAATTCTCAGTTATTTAAAGAAAACTTGATTCCAACTTAATTACAGCAGATTTTATGGTCAGTAAACTGAATGCATGTTTACCATTAGTGCGAAAATATAGTTTTGAGAGAACTAATGTAAAAGTTTGAGAAATGAAAATCAATGCATAATTTTGTTTACATTTAAAAATGTCATAGCAGCCAATGTCAAGAAGCTGTGATATTTATCCAGATTTTTGTATTTATATGCAAAAAATTATGCTGAATTTAAAAATCTAAGCATATTTTTAGTTGGTTTGCATAGAAATAGCTGTATTTCTATCAGAAAGTGTACAGTAGGCCTGTAACGTAATTTTGCAAATATTAAAAACGGCTTGGCCGTACCGCCATATTCAGCACAGCCGCAGCATCATCAACAAAATCTTTAGAAAAATAATAACAGTAACATATTGCCCAACATTTGACACTATATACTTTGATATTATGAACTTAAATTATTATTCCTATAAATAAATCTTATGATAATCTTATAAAATCGAATAATTATTCTTATAGTTAAATATTGTAATAATCATATAAGTCATATATCATTATAAAATATCATATATGATCATATAATCATATACTCATTAAAGAAATATCATTGCTATTTTCTTTATTTTCACTGTTTATTTATGTATAATCTGATCAGATGGGTAAGGTTTAGGCATATTGTCTACAAATTTTAAAAACTTGGTAACATATTTAAATAGGTTTATCTGTGTTTTGTATTATTCTTGAACGACTCCATTAAAATTGTTAAATTTGTTGATGAGATTTCTGTACAAAGGTTTGCAACGGTTTTGATGCATAATTTTTGTGAGTTGCGTGCACATATGCGTTTATCATAAAGCTCTCAAACAATCCCTTCAATCGTGTTTGGTAGTCAGATAAAAAAATATATTTAGTAATATTAAACAATTATTAATATGTTAATAATAATGCTAAAATGATAATAATAATGATAAAGACAATGTAATTATGTTATAAGATATGCTACAAACAATGCTGACTATGAAACAGTAACCACCTAAATTGGTTCTTGTCAATGCAAATAGTTTACTAATATTATATTGACTGCATTGATTAAAGCAGCACTCTGATGTTAGCTGAAATACTATTTTATCGCTTTTGAGTTTACAACATTTTATAATTTTGCAAAAAATATCTAAAATTGCTTTCCAATAAAAAGCATTATTCTCAAACTAAAATAAAATAAACCATTATGCAGGAGAAAAATGTTTAGACAAGATATTTTGTTCGGTTTAAGAAGATAGAGACGGGTGTTTTAAAACCCATTATAATCTAAATTCAGCTTTCAAAATAATCTCAGTATTTTCTAAAAAATCGATAAGCTATTTAACATTGCATACAAAAATTTAGCTCAAAGAGAGTGATAACAACGCTAGCTTGTGCTTTTTTGAGCTCATTCTTTCCGACTTTCAGCCTTGTTTAGATCCTTTTTGCGGTTTTAGCTGTTTAGAATTATGCCCTTTTTGCTTGAAAACATTGCAACAACAAAAACATCAACCTAAATGGCTCCCCACAACTGGAAGTACTTTTAGTGTTTAAAGTTTTCTTATCACTGAGCTCAGACATGTCTAACTAGATGTGAATTTTGTAGAATCACATTCTCTAAAACACGCACATTCGCTACTTGTAGTAACCAAAGCAGACGCCATATTCAACCTTTGAAGAATTAAACAGGAATGCATATACATTATATCCGTGATGCACAAATATTTTATAATAAAGCTGTCAAAGACAAAGAGCTAGACTCATGAAGCGGTTGTAACACACCAAAAAAATTACAAACCTTGTTAATGCATAATTCATTGGGCAATAAACTTGTCAGTTTAACTTATTCGCAGTTTGAATTGTGCAGATATTTTTGTCAATAACATTTGCAAAAATAATCCTGTTGGCTATCGTTTTTTTTTAGTTATTTATGTTTTCGCAAAATGATCTGAAACTTGTACAAAAATTACTGCCAGATTTTGCTTAGCAAATTGTAAGTACTTCAAAAAGGTGCATGTAATTGTCTTTCCAAATGAGAAGACAACTACCTACAAATGCATCAGTTGTGAATCAAACAAGTGCAAGTTTTATACTTGAGCATAGATAACTCAACTTCAACATCTAACCCTGCTGATGTTGGGCCAAGACATTTTTAGAAATTACACACAGTTTTTCTTTTGCCAAAAAAGTACTTTGACTTGAGTTTTTCATGAATAGTTCGATATAAAAACGAAACCATACAGTTTAGAGGCAAAAATCTAAACCAATAGTAAAATAAAATGTACACAATAAAAATTACGTCACAACTTCTTTGTTTAGCAAACTCCTCAAGTATGAGTATGCCTGCTTCTTTCACTGCACACACAGGTATGGTGAGTTTGTTGAAAACGTTGTTGCACACAAATGGCTGTGTGATCTTTGCTAAACATATCTTAGCCCAATGGCAAAGGGAAACACAAAAACTGAACACCTGCCTAATAGTAAGTATAGCAATGATAGTAACTTTTAATGTCAGTTGTGTACATTTTTTCTTCTGAGCATTTTAACCGCAATAAAGTTTTGTCAATTTAATCATAAACTGTCCTAGATAAGCCAGATTACCCCCAATATAAACAAATAATCTAAATGATAAAAAAATATTGACTCTTCATGATAAACCTTTTAAAAAAGACTGTGTAAGTTCATCTTTAAAAATTTTAAAAGCACAGACACTTCTTTTTAGCATGCTTTAACATTTGGAGTGGCAGCCAACCAGGCACTAGCATTGAGTGTCCTGGCTGAAAGGTCACTAATTTGCAAGCGCTATTACTATGTTTTCACGGCTCGTTTTATCCGCATTAATTTTGGGGCTGCGCACAGTTTGAATTACTTTACAGTCAAGCATTTCAATGTACATGTAAATGCGATGCACATTTAACACCAAGGCTTGACCCAATAGATGAAGTAAAATTCGCCTAATCAATGACTATAGAAATAGCCGTCTACAGCAGTCTTGTTACAGTTAGATTATCGGCGCGCTGTGGCAACTGCTCAAATCAAAATAAATACTACTGAAGCAAAAAATATTTCAGAATGGTATATTCAGCAACATTTTAATACGTTCTCAAGTGCCGTTTTCATCATTTGCAACTAGGAAAGATTCGATAAAAACTTGCAAATTGCCAAACTTGCTGAGCTTGTGGATTTATGCGCTCCCACTATGCGGTGAATTTGCGAATTAGCTCAAATTTGCAAATCATGCGCAGGATAGAAACGCAGTGTATAATCTGAGAGACTGCATAATAGCGAACTCAGCTAACATGACCATATTGACATGGTCTTCCCAGCTGTACAGTACAAAGAAGCCTGCTCGTTTATGTCGACTACCCTAGGACACTTTTATTTCGCTAGTATTTAGTTTCGTGAGTAGCACACAGAGTAAAATTTTGCTGCAACTTAATTTCGCGGCTCTGATGAGTGTGAAAATATAGTGATGTGAAAATAAATGAAGTGAAAAAGACAGATTACATTCCTCAGGACCAGTTTGCTAATAAGAAAAAAAATTCAATTTGGGACTAGTTCGTATTTGTAAACTGCAGGTTGAACTGTGTGGGTGAGATCGATATTTCAATTTGATCACTTGCTGCCATTTGTTTCTTGGACTATCAATGACGTCTAGGTCCCTCCCGTCGTGACTTTCTCAATCGAATCCCAAGAAAAAGAAAATAGATAGGTAACAACCAACTTCACACCAAAACTGTATAACTCTTTTGCTGCCATAAATGCATTTATGCGTTTTCTAGGGGTCACTGCCATAAACGTATTTTTGGACTTTCTCAGCAATTGCGTGGTAACCTGATTTTATTATTTGTTGACCACATAACCCACAGTTTTTAAGAGTTTTATGAAATTGACTGTGTTGTCCGAAAAATTCTTGATATAATCAGCCTAAAGCAACAAAGCAATTTCAAACTTTTGTTTGAGAATTTCTAATCTAAAAAACGAACACTTTTCTGTGAGTTTATTAACTACCCGCATGAGTCATAAAACAGGTAATTAGCTGTTGATGACAGTATAGCTAATGAATATTTAGATTTTTGTGATTATACAGATAATTAAAGTAGCAGCACAGTCTTTAATGTGTCTGTTCACAACCAAAACTGTATAATGTGGTTGGACCTGGTGAGGGTTGTTATTTTTTTTGATTGGCAATAAAATTCATCATTGCAATAATTATCTTCAATTTTATGACTTCACCTACCAGACTTTCATCCTCATCAGTTACAAATTCGATGACTAAACTGATATCATCTTAAATTGTTTTGCCATGCTGCTCAGTCGGTGTATTAGCTATAATGAGTTTACCAGAAATTTCCCATTGATCCCAACCACAGACGAAAATTGCCTGCATTTCTAATATGACGATTTTATTGTGGATATCGATGAACAAAGCTATTTAATTTCACGTTTTCACTCGTTGTTATGATAGTTTAGTTTCGCTCATGAAATTTTCGTGAGAGGATGACACCGCGAAAATGCGAAAGGTAGATGACGCGAATACATAAGTGTCCTAGGGTATACCCACTCTAGCTGAACCGGCCACGTTTTGATTTATATACCGGATTCAAGTCACGTAGATAAGACCAACTGAGAGTAAAAGAAACGGAGCCAAGCAAGAAAAGAAGCAACTATAAAGGGGTCAGATCAGCCAAGAAAGGCAGAGATCCCCAACAGTCTTTTGCATGCTGTTTTTTTATATGCGTGCAAAATGAATTCATGTATTTATATATATTTACGCTAAACATATATTTATCTTAATGCTTTTGCACTTGGTGTTTTTAGAACCTGTTAAGAGTAAAGGGAGCCAACAGTTTTCTTTACATTGGTAGCTGGGGGATCGAGGATCTCTGCTCCCCAAGACCGAGTCTGGAGACAAGAACATCCTTGACTTATTGCAGACCGTATATATATATATAATTGTTTCCTCACTTTGGATACCCGTATGGATGGTAAATTCTGCTCTAACTCGGGTTTCCTACCAGAGACCTGAGAGTTTGAGCACTCGCCTCAAGATCTTAGCTGTTCCCAATAGCGCACTTTTCTGCAACTCACCTGAGTTGATTGTTGTTGGTATTTGGGCAAGCCACATTTTATGCACCGGTGTTATTGCGCCCAGTGCCCCAATAACTACTGGGATTACAGTTGTTCTTACATTCCAGCATTTTTCAATCTCTTCTCCAAAAGAGAGATATTTCTCTACCTTTTCTTTTTCTTTGCTGGCTATATTGTAGTCATTGGGTACTGCTATATCTATTATTGTAGCCCTCTTGTTTTCCTTGTCTACCACCACTATATCTGGTTGGTTTGCTAGGACATGCTTGTCAGTTTGGATGTAGATGTCCCATATATATATATATATATATATATATATATATATATACATATATATATATATATATATATATATATATATATATATAACAACAAATGTTTTACTCTACCCCTATCTAATTTTTTGATGTTTTCAAAACTAATAGTCACAAATAGTATTCATACTTTACTCAAAGACACACTAGCTTAAGATTCATGGTAGGATAACTCTAAAATAACAAAAAGGGTATCTGATTTTTAGTTAGGCCATAATTCACGCTGACAAAGCACATTCGAGGTGGAATTTAATTCTTGGTATACAGCTAACATGCATGCCCCAATGCCAAGGTCAAATATATAGAATAAATAATTGCTACAGCTCAAACTGATAGATAGCTTACTAACCATAGACTCACGTGTGAGAAGATAAGAAGCAACCAGATGTGTTTACCCATGGTTGTTATACTAACTGTTGAGAACTTGAGAAGGGAATAAGCTAACAAGAAAAGCATTTCTGTGGCAAGCAACAAGACTTGTATTAGATTCTTGCAGAGCAAGTTAACTTGGCTAACTTGTTTAGATAGATATTAACTTCATTTACACCAGATTATGCTGTTTAAAAGCAACTTCGCAAATAAAAGACAAATAGTAATATTAAGTTTAAGCAAATAGCAATAGAAAAACAAAAATGACTAACAGTAAAGGGAAGTAAGTTAAATAAATTGATAGAAAAAGCTCTCTATGTGTAGCGCTATTCTATAATTTAAATTTACAAAGTGTTGGTATGTGGTACAATGTGCAAAGTCTTTTTAAGAAGTACATTTGAATTGGGTAATCAGGCAGCTTAGAGATACAATTTAAGTATTTTATACAGCAAGTATCTAATTTAAAAGGATAATTAGTTCCTCTGGATGCAGATAATTTAAACTTTGCTTGTAAATATCCATATCAGATAGCATCACCCTAAAATGTGTGTAAGAGGCATGTAATATACTAGATGAATTAGATACCTGGAATTATATTAAAGGAACGCACTATGTCAGACCAGCTTAGGATAAAACCTTGTTGATTTTGTAATCAGATGTTGGTGAAGAGAGTTTCCCAGAGTTTAAGCTCATCTCTCCTATCATGTTGAGATACACTGCACTCAATATATGCTTAGCACGACTGGCAATATCTATCAACACGATTCGGTAAGCATGTCTAATCATTTTAACTCACCTAAAATATAAACTTACACAAAATCTTAGTAAGTTTTATTAGGTGTAGGTATTATTCAATTAGTTGCAATTGTTTTTCATGTTTGAATTAATCTGATTGCCACAATCTTTCAAATTTAAAATTGACAAAACTTTATTGTGGTTAATAATATCAGATCACGTGAAAGTCTGATTATGACATCTATAGCTGCAAAAGACCGACAGAATTGAGACGCCTAACATAGCCACTTGATCGCACTAGCTGATATCAACTTTCAAAACAATATTAACTAGGGATGTTAATTTGCAAGTAAATTTCTTTTGAGCATTTACCGCAATCAAGTTTTGGCGTTTATAATTTTGAAAGATCCTGGCAGTCAGATTCCCTTAAACATAAAAAACTCTCCCAAGCAATTGAAAAATACCAATAGTTTCTGATAAAATTCATCAGATTTTTGTGGATTCACTTTTAAAACTTTTATAAGAAACTGGCTAGCCCATCTTCAAATTTGTAGGCGGAGCTTGCCACAATGTTACTCCACTGACCTTTATCAATATCTAAAACACTGAAAGTTAGTGTGTAAAGCTCAGTCTTAAGAGTGCTTTCATACAATGGGTATGTTCTTTGAACTTGCTCTGGTTTTCACGCTAATAATAGCAGGAAACTCTAGCTACATCGGACCGCAGAGCAATGCACAAGAGTTGTTCGTGTACAACGAGAAGATCTACATTGCTCATAAGCTGCTACAGGATGAGTGTCCAGAGCTTATCAGAACCAAACGTAACGTTGAATCTGACAGTTTGACATCAGTAGATCTTGAGACAGCAAAAATAGTTTTAAGCAACTTGTTGAAGACTGTTATAGAGTGTCGCAGTAAAACTTCCAAAGTTGATGGCGTGACAAAACCGTCGCTAGGAGCAACTGGAGCCACATCGCAAAGTAATAAAATGCTTTTTACTTGATTTACAACATGTTTTACTTGATAATACTTATAAAATAGCAAAATGAAAGCATAGTTTACTGCACTGGTCTAGCATATGTATATGCAAAGATTAATCTGTCATATAATAAAGAATTTATTGTAGGTAAAAATTATCGCTCTGGCCATATTTTTCACAAACTGCTAAGCTATTAAAAACTATTAAAAATTATTATTATTTTGCAATGCGATAGAAATTTGAGAACATTCATGTTTTGAAGAGAGCTTCTGGCAGTTATCGGCTAAACTATTTCAACATTGAGTTTTTTATGTATTTGTATCTACAGGAACTAACCTGACAACGACAGCTACAAAACAGCCAACTACACCAATGCCAGCTGCTAAAGGTAAGTGATTAATTTACATGCAAAGTCCAGAAGTATTCGCCATATAATTGCATGTTTTTTTGGAATTCATTCTGTACAAAATTAGCCGAAAAGCAAAAGGAGTCCATATTAAGTATAGTCAAGTCAAGGTATGAACTAATTTAATTAAGATATTTCCTAAATTTCTGTAGAACTGGTCGCTTGGAACTCGGAAATGACTGGTTGATATTCTTAACATAGTTACATGTAGTTTTGTAAAATATAATTAGAGCAATATTATTTGTATTGTTTTAAAAGTTGATAGAATTTTCAACATTACTAATAGTAACTAATACCTTAGCCTTATTGAAGAAGGTTTGGATATAATGTGAATTTTTATTCGCACTTTTCATGTTCCAGTAACCGAGGTTTAGCTTAATTGAGGAATGATTTAGCACAAACGGCAAGAAGCCCATAGTTTCAGTAAAACCAGAAACCGTAAAACTAAAGCAACGCGTTGCTATTTAATTTGTTTGAGTAAAAATGTCTGTAGAAACTGATTGATTTGTCTACAATGAGAAGATCTACATTGCTCATACGCTGTTACCGAATGAGTGCTCAGAGCTTATCAGAATCAAACATAACGTTGACTCTCACGGTTGACATCAGTAAATCTTGAGACAGCTAAGATTGTGTTCAGCAAATTGTTGAAGACTCTCATAGCGCCGCGCCACAGTGAATCTTTCAAATTTGATGGCGTGACAAAACTGTCGCTAGGAGCAACTAAAGCCATATCACAAAGTAATAAAGTACTTTTTACGTAATTTACAACATGTTTTACTTAATAATAATTATAAAATAGCAAAATGAAAGCTTGGTTTATTGAATCGTTCTACCATAGATATCTGCAAATACTAATCTGTTACATAATAATGTTTTTAAAATGAAAAATGTTTTTTTTTCATATTTTTTACAAAAAACAAAACTACAATATCAAAAAACAACCACTTTGAAAGTCTTCCGAGCCTTTTTATATTTTATAATGTATTAGAGATCTAGAAATATTCATGTTCTGAAAAGAGCTTTTTGCAGTTATTGGATAAGCCATTTGATCATTGAGTCTGCTATGTATTTGTGCCTACAGTGACGATGCTCACAATGCCAGCTTCAGAGAAGTCAACCACACTATTGCCAGCAGCAAAAGGTAAGTGATTTTTTGCATACAAAGTTCAGAAATATATTCCAAATCATTCTTTGTTTTTTGGTATCTACTCAGTAAAAAACTGCTCCAGAAGCAAAAGGGTAACATATAAACTTTACACAATCTGAGGTGTATGCTAATTCAGTCAGGATATTTTCTAAATTTATTTAGCTCTTTTAACATTCATAAAATAGTTACTTGTAGTTCTGTGAAACAGAATTAGAGCAAGAATATGTTTATTATTTTTAAAAGTTGATAAACGCTTCAACGATATTAATATCAACAGATACCTCAGCATTATTTTCCTGTTGGGCGTTGAAAGAATGTTTAGATCAAATGTTGTTTATTATTTGCATTTTTTCATGTTGCAGTAACAGAGGTTTAACTTAATTGAAAAAGGATCCAGCATAAACGGCAGGGAGCTTATAGTTTTAGTAAAACCGTAAACGGGACAATTAAAGCTATGAGTAGCCATTCTATTGTTTAAGTAAAATGTCTATAGAAACGAAATGACTTGTTAAAAGCCATAAACTCAGGATAACCTACAGACATGGGTCTTTTACCTATCATTTAAAATGATGCCTAAAATCATATCATACTTCCGCTGACAATGCTCTTTTTTAAGACTTGATCCACCAGCTATGGTTTCCCAGTGAGGCCATACAGAACACGGCGATCACTCAGTCACTACGTATAGCTGCTCTCAAACTAACTTCCAAAATACTTGCTAATCAAACAACAGGTTTTATAATATTTACTATAATAAGAGCAGTATCTGTCTGTTTGTCTAAAAACACTTCAAGAGCACTGAAAAAACTTGCCCTGCACGGAAACCAAACATACGGCATTTATATAATATATATATGTATATATTATACAAACACATAAATGTATATATTTCTTGAAATAGGCTCTGTTATGACAAGAATTTTTTAAGATAAGTCTTTGGTGTGTGTCTTCAAGCTATCAAACAATGAACTAGTTTACTGTTTGTAAGACATTTACAAAAAAGAATTGACGCAAATATTTTTTTGGAGAAAACAAGATAAATCAGCACAGAGATAAATGCAAGCTCAGACCGCAATTTTGCAATATGAGAGGGCCAGTTTTATATAGAATAAATAATTATGCCTAGAAATATGGTGTTTTTGGGATGGTTTATATTAACACCATGTGTTAAAACACCGTGTATACAAACACATACATAAACTGCAAATAATGCTTAAAATATGCTTTGGGAAAAAAGAATTTTGCCCGAAGCCACTCTAAAGATATTCAGAAAAAGTAACACTGTGCACATGAATCCAACATAGAGGATAACATTAAAAAAACACTTTACACTGCACCACCACTACAGTACTCAGTAACCTTACGGTTTCACTGGATAATCATGCACATACTGGTTATTCATAACGATATCTCACAATGCAGGGAACTGCTGAGCATACTAGTGACTAGTAAGAATTCAGTAATATGGCATAAGGCCTAACTTAATGGCGGTGATATTGACAAAATTATCATACTAATTATAATAAAATAAGTGTCTGTCTGGTCATTTGTAGTCAGGGTTAGAAACATTGCTGTGTATGTGACTAGAACTTGTCCAAATAAAAGATAAAATTGAAGTTTGAATCTGTTTTAGTACTTGCACTTTGAATTTGTTACATTTAATCATTGATATTGTTAGGGAAGCTTGTAATGCATTTTTGTTTAGATTCTTCTTGTTCCTCATAACTTTCCAAAGAACAGAAAGTCTTGCGTGGGCAAAATTAGAAGTGAATCTATTGTTAGCACCAACCGCAGAATTCAGTTCAATAAATTGTTTCTTTGCAACCAAACTATGATAAAATATATGAATGGGCAGCAAGATATTCATTACTCAGAAGTTTTATTTTGAAACTTCACATAGCTAAATTCTTCAGTTTCCTCTAAATTGAATCTTGCCACGTATTTTATCTAAAATGATTTGCGCTGCAGTTAAAACAAAAATTTAGCAGATATTAGGTTACGCTGTAGTAAATGTGCTTATAACCTATTTTCTTTCAATCATCAGTTAGGACCTAATTTTGTTTTTACAAAAGAAGTTGGGGAAATTCCAACTCAACCCGCAGCTCAGCTTGAGTTATTTGCTTATTCGGCCAAAAATACAAAGGGGTTTGTTGACAGTCCAGTACATGAGTTTTGAAACAGCAGATATCTAGTCCAGCCCCTAGTTAATACCTGCCATGACAAACTACTAAAGGGTTACCGGCTGAGTTGAGTTTGAGCTGTTTTCTTATCTAAAGCTTTAGCGATCTTCAAGTTATTGTTGCTTAAAACTATAAGCTTCTGAGAAAGTCCAGATGCATAACTTGATAAGGATTTTTTGATAGAGTAGTGGACTGACTCTTAAATTGGTTGCAATCATTACTATTATGGCTATTATTACTATTTGTCAGTGTAACAAGGTTCTTTGGTATTTTGGTCTGGTTGAACATTTGTAGTTAGCTGCATTTCTTGCTATCTTTTGTTATTCAATACAATCTACATTCAATTTTTTAAAAACCTTTCAAACTCGAGTTTTGAGATCTCGATCAAAGTTTATATATATACATGTATGTATATATATATATCTATATATATATATATATATATATATATATATATATATATATATATATATATATATATATATATATATATATATATATATACTCATGCTACAGACAGCACTATATACTATATATACATACTATAGCACTATACACAGTACTATATACTACATATAGTACTATATAATATATATGTACATATAATTATATATAACTATGTCATCTGTCTTCTGTTGTCGTATGTATATCTGTATGCATTCAGATATAGATCTTAAAATCTTGGAATAAAGAATTTGTACCGAAGAAGATTTGATCACGGGTCCCACTTGTTAGCAAGTCTGACACCATACTACACCACTGTAGTTAGACACATAAATATGTACTTAGACCACAAATATTGATTTCTTCTCCAGCTGATATATGTCGCTATATGGGAGCAATTACCCAAAGGCTTCGCGTACGATGCAGGGACATAGCATAATGTCACGAAAGCTGTTGGCTCTCATTATTAAGTGTAATAAAATCTTCCATTGGCAATGTGCCTGGCTAATAGCAAGTGGGTCAAGCAACTCTGATTACTTATCATTGTTTAAAAGCTGACTTTTATTACCTGGGCAAATTTAGGTAGCACAGCTAGTGTAGACATATTTATATATATATATATAATTAAATATATATATTTTTATATATTTGAAAAAATATTACGAAGAAAGTAAACTTTTAGTATTTGCGCTACAAATTTGTTTTGTGTGATGCACTCATCAGACTTGTTTGTACTAACATGAAAAGCTTTACCGAATGTGCCGAAATGTCAGAAATGGGCTCGCTGTGCTAATCATGTAATTTAGTGCTAAGTGTAACTGAGAAGATAACTCCTAGCATGTCTGCAATTGAAATTTAATTCATTTTTTTTATTCCAGGTGCCTAAGTCTGGTTTTCATATTATGAAGTATTTTTCTAGTAAACATAGTTTGCATCGTTTTGTTTTGTTTGTATGATACAAACAAAACAAAATGATGGTTATTCTCCTTTGTTGGAACGCTTAAATTATATTTTGTGGTTGGTGTAGCGTGTCTTAAATGTGCCTTCTGTAACCCCAACATAGGTGTTAGTATGTGTAGTGTCTACAGTGGTCTGCGCAACTGATTTTTTACCTAGCAGCCAACTGCATAAAATATTTAACATCAACAACTGCAAGATCAGCTATAGTTGCATGAACAATTTACGACATACAAATATGAGTCTCAAAAGATTAGTGCCAACCCACAGGAAAGGAGGCCAAAGAAGCAAGTGCCTTCAACAACACACTTGCCCGCTATAAAAATGCCTAACTTGATCACTTATATATCTGGCAAAAGTGACCACTGCACACACTACACCAACTAACACCAATGTTGGGCTTGCCGGAGGCACTTTTAAGATTTGCTTCACTAACCACAAAAAATAATTTAAGCATGTCAATAAAAGAATGTCTACAGAGCTATAAAACATAATTATATATGACCATAAAAAATAAAAATGAAAAGATATATATATGTATATATACATATAAAAAAATCAGATTTTATAAACAAATATATATTTATAAAATCTGATCCTTTTTATACGGTACATATATAACCACTTATGTAATTATTTATGACTATACATTTATAAGTATATATATTGTAATTATTCATTTTAGTGACGCTAAAATTCTTTTGAGAGTTTTGTTTTAGAATTTATAAAACAATGTTGAAGATAAACATACACAAAGTTTTAGTAGAATTTATGAGAAAGCATTAGCGAGTTTAGATCATTTGTGAATGTTTAAGATGTTTGAGGTGATCTGACCACCCTGATGTTTCAAGGTTAAAATATACAAAACTAAATTGCAATTAAACTGCTCAGACAAAGGGACTGCAAAGGTACGCGCAAAATGATGTCACTAGTTGCTATCAGCGATTGCACACAATTTGAAAGGTTACATATTTCTATTCCGGTTGTCTATTTGCAACATTAGATGTCATAGTTTCACTTCCAATTAGTCTGAGCACTTGAATTGCGATGAAGTTCTATCAAATATAATCTTAAAACATTCGACCAAACAAATCACCTCAAAAATCAAAAACAATCAAAATGATAGAAAAATAACAAAACTTTCTGATAAAATCTACAACAATTTAGTTTAAGATTATTAATAAGTTTGCAAAGCAATCAATCTAAAAACTAGGGGCTTTGTAACTATTTACACATTTCTTTTGTTGATAAGTAGGTTTTACATAACTTAAGATTCCTTTTTCTTGCAACGATACACTTGCTACTCAAAGCTGTGTTGAGCAATCGTCTTTACATATCTGTCTTATTACAGCCAGATTAACATATTGTCTGATTGAATAACTACAGCATTATGGGATACATTGTTTAGTTACATGAATATGCACCAATATATGTAGCTATACACTGAACCCATAAGCTTTGCTGGTAATAACTCTATTGTAGACTACTTGAATACCAGATGTTCTAAATAATACAATTTTAGCTTTTTGTTTATCATAAACTCCAATACACAACAAAAACTTAATTATTTTTACAGATAACTAAATATTTGGGGTTTTAATCGTAGGTTGTCGCAATTTAATTTTATAGATTGTCAAGAACATTATGAACAAGGAGCAACTACTTCTGGTGTTTACCTATTAGATCTACCCTCCAGCAACTTTAAACCATTTGAGGTTTGGTGTGATTTTTTTGATGGTCATGGCTGGACTGTCTTCCAGAAACGTTTTGATGGCAGTGTGGATTTCTACAAAGACTGGTTCATGTACAAAGATGGATTTGGTAATGCATCTGGAGAGTACTGGTTAGGTAAAAACTATGATTTATGCATTTTTGTGTCAATTTGCATTGAAACATATATTTTTATATTATACCTTCAGGCTTGGTTTTGTTTTTTTTTCATGCATCAAGCAATCGAATAAATCTGTAAGCCCAATAAAATACAGCATAAAACTTTTTTTGGCAAGTTTTAAATGATTAAAACTGGATACTCATGAACAAAAGGATTAACACAACACTACATTATTTTTTTTAATTATTCCCTTAATATATCCCAGAATGCTGTTATTTGGTTTGCAACCACATTTTCAAAAACTTTTGTTTATTTGAAAAAAATAATTTAAACATAAACAATTAATTTTCTTCTTCACATGAACTAATTTAAATGTCTTTGCTGTTAGTCTCCCAACAAACTGCATATATAATTCAGAAGTTTTGTTTTACGTCATTTAAAGATAACTCTTTATTAAACTTAAAGATCTTACAATATCCAAAGTTAGAATAATATATTTCAGGGCTAAATAAACTCCACATTTTAACTCAGACTAATAGGAGGCTGAACATTCTTGTGAAATCAGCTAATGAGACTACAAAGTCAGGAACCTGGTCTAGCTTTATAACTGGAAGTGAGAGAAACAACTACAAGCTAAATGTGAGTATTGTAAAGGATCTGACTCCGGTAGCTGAGTCAGCTTTACGTCCTAACAAGGGAGTCGCAACCTGGGCTACTGGCTGACCTTGTCCGAGGCCTGATTGACCTGCCTGTGGCGGTCAAGTCAGTCCAAGACAAGAATCTAGTAGTCAGGCTTGCTCTGAAACCAAACCCCCGGCCTGCCTCTGGATCTCTATCCCAGGCTAGTCTGGATCCACTAATGGCTGGTCTTAAGACTGGATCTCTAGTGCCATGGCACACCTGATCGAGTCTAGACAAGGCCGTGGATCGCCTCCTAGCCTTCTTAGAGTCACCCTGGCAGTTCCGTCTGTTGGTTGCACTGAGTCTGCTTATACAATCGGTGAGCCAACCAGGCAGGCGTCAATAGAAGCAGTTCGTATGAGTATATAGCAGTTTATTATCGATATCTTTAATACAAGTATGCACAAGTATGAGTGGAATCAAGCACACCTCTGCCTGCCTACCGCGCTGGCTTATATAGCCAGCGCCTATCGTTTAACTCCGCCTACTGATCTATTTATAGCACAAAGGAATTGCCAGATACAACATGATGGTTATGTAACAAAAAGGCAGTTCAGTAATACAAGGGCAGTTCAGTTATATAATAAAAAGGCAGTTCAGTAATACAAGGGCAGTTCAGTTATATAATAAAAGGGCAGTTCAGTAATACAAGGGCAGTTCAGTGATACAGTTATATAATAATAAAAAGGCAGTTCAAGCATGCAATAAGGGAAGTTCGAGAGGTTCGGTCAAATGATAGTGCGGATATATATGTGAGTGCAGTAATTAGTACACAGGCATGTCCCGGTCCTCCACACTCTCCCCCCCAATTGTTCGGCCAGGGGTGAACAATTAAGTGAACTCAGTGGAAACGCCGCGCTTGTGTTCTCAACCTCTGAGCTTCTACCCGGCATTCCTCGGCCATCCGGATATAACGTCGGTATTGGTCCTCTTCTCTTCCCGCTCTACGGTTGTACTCTTCTCGCCGGGCCCGTGTGTTCTCGATGGCCCTGGTTACCCTGTTGCTGGTAGGTTCCTTGGTCTTGCCATCGGCTTCGGTGTATACCCCAGCGATGTCATCCGCATTGATGTGGATCTCCAGGGCAGTCTCGCTTTCTCCCGCTATCTCTGTCCCAGCTCCCTTAGGCGGTATGTTTATTTCCGGATTGATGAGTCTTGCTTCCCTCCGTTTTACTCTTGGGATTACGTACCCTCGAGACAAAGGCCTTTGGACCCGCTCCTCTCTTCCTTCGGTGGCTCGGCATCGGTTTAAATGGACGCGGAGGTCGGCTGGTCCGTCTCTCCTGTTGTCCTGGAGGGTCTCCGGTTCAGTACACCCCCTTTCTTCTGGTGACTCTGTCCTGGGTCGTTTTTGCCCCATCCCTCTACCTCGTACCCACCCGTTCCCATCCTTTATGGGAAGGCAGGTTCCAAACGGGGGGTACTCTGTCCATTTCATGTATGTACAAAAATCGGTGTACCACTCCTGATCTACTTGGTATACAATAGTAGGGTGTAGTCCGGAATCCTTGGCTTTCTTTTGATGCTTGTATATACTAAAGAATGATGATGAGTTTTTCTGACATTTGCACCAGTAGCGCCAAAAGTGTTGCCGAATATGTCTCCTTACTACCCTACCGTCCTTGTTTTTGAAACCACAGAGTCTGCACTCTCCCTTCTGGCGGTCTTCCGCGGCCTCCATCCTTGCGTAGGAAGTGGGGGAGTACCAGATATCCTCGGCTACTCCGTCGAGGGTCTCTCGGCTTTTTCTTCTCTCGGGCGGTCCGTTCACTTTTTTCTGATCGATCGGAATCGTTGTTAGTTTTATCGAGCAGGCTTGTACTGGTCCTGGTCGCGGTTGAGTATTCAGTCGGTGCCTCTGGCTAGTCTCTAGCGGAGGGCCACCCTGGAGTGGTTTACCTCTGCTCCTGACTTGGGAACTCTGGCCCTCAGAAGTTTGCCTGGCCTGTTTTGGCTTGGCTTTGTCCTGGGGCGCCCTGTTCCCTATCATTTGCACCATCCTGGTAGTGGTTATCGCCGGTTCTACTGGCCTCGCTCCCTTATAGGCAATGGGTGCGATATTTTCCTTGGTTATACTATTCCCAGGTCGTTTTACCTGATCGACGTCTTGGTTTCCTGCCGTTATCTCAGTTCCTTCCAAGATCTCGTCCAATTCTGTTAATAATACCTGCAGTTCTGGATCCCCGATGGCGTTGGTTTCATCTGGAGTTGGTCTCATATTCGTGATATAGGTTTGTGGAGAGAGCTGGTTCTTCGTTAGTGCGCAACGGTTGAAGTGACTGGAGGCTGTCTCAGTTTCATAAGATGGCCGCTTTCCGGTCCTACCGTGCTCTCGTTCCTGAATTGTTCTATCGTTCGGAGTCGGCTGTCGAAGGCCTTCATTGCCGGATGGTTCTTCTCCTGTTTGGTTTTCTTCGTCTGCCTCCGTCTCTGTCCCCTTTCCCGGGATATTTCGGCCAGGTATGACTGTATCTGGTTGCCCTCCTCCGTGGCGGCTTGCGGCCATCATTTCTTCTAGTTCGGCAACCGACTCTTTTAGAATTGTATATTGAGACATCAGTTCTAAGTTCGTCCTCAGACCTTCCCTCTCTATCAAGGTCTCCAGTTGTTCCACCATAGCTTTGGTAGACTGATACCGTTCCCTGAGTTCGGCCTGTCTTTCTCTGGCTTCCGGTCCTTCTTCTTCAGGGTCGATTTGGTGGCACACAGTCTCGCCGTATCTGATCGGAGGGCCCGCCATTCGCCGTGGTCTCCCGTCTCGTCTTTCTCCCATACCATTTTCTGTTCTCCTGGGTTCTGTGTTTATTCGCACCTCTTCTTCAGCTGGTGCTGGTGTAGAAACTTCGGGTTGGGGCGGATCCCTTTGTTCGGTGACCCCGGAGTCGGAGGCCTCGTCGACTGTGGTATTATCTGTCTCTCCTTCCGTCAACTCTTGTCCGGGGGGCTCCACCGGGGTTTCGGAACAGGGCCCGAGACTTGGTTCCTCTGGTTCCGCGTTGGTTATACCGGTTTGCTCTGTTGCCTCCCTAACCCCTCCGTTGGGATCGTGACTGCCCGAGGCAGACTCTCTTTCTCTGGCCAGGATCTCCAGAAGTCGTCTCCTGAACGTGTCACTGTCCATATCCGGGGGAGGTTCCATCCTCTCCTGCCGTGTTAACGGGGGAGGCTCCCTTCCAGTGTACTCTACTGCGGGCAGTATCTCCCCTAACTCTTCCAGCCTCCTCTCTCTTCGTCCAGTGGCACCCCTCATGTTTGGCCTCCTGGAGGGTTCCTTAGTGGCCGGGGCCCGCCCATCGGCCTCTGGACACGCGTAGTATGGTTTTAATCTCTCTTCGTTCTGTACTGAGATTTGTCCTTGTCTCTCTACTTGGTACGTATGGTTGGGATTACACCTAGTGACTGTATAGGGTCCCACATATTTGGGCTGTAACATGGGGTTTTCTCCACGTCTACGTCTCTTGTTGACCAGCAGCACCAAGTCACCGGTCCCAAACGATGGGGGCTCTTCGTCATCCTCCACCCGGATCTTCATTTGGCGGTCTCGGAGAATTTCATACGTTTCCTCCAGCCGGCTGGCCAGTTCCAGTACGTAGGGCTGTACCGCCTGGCCAGTGACTGTAACGGGGTCTGAGAGCTGGTCTGGCAATCGCAGTTCCCTGCCCATCATCATGTAATTCGCGGTTTCTCCCGTGGCGGAGTGGGGAGTGCCCCGGAAAGCCCTCATTATCTGTGGCAGCAACAAGTCCCACTCTGTAGGCCCACGGCGCAGGAGCAAGGCTCTCAAGGAATCTCCCAAGCTCCGATTGTTTCTTTCTACAATGCCATTCCCCTGGGGGTGGTATGGCGTAGTCCGTGTTTTGTCTACGTTCCATAGACTACATAATTCTCCCATGAGTTTAGACTCAAATTGAGCCCCTTGGTCGGAGTGTAATTCCTCGGGTAGGCCAAAATAACAGAACACCCTTTCGTCCAGGGTTGTGGCTACCACCGGGGCAGTTGCCTCCGGGATCGCTATTGCATCCTGCCATCTGGAGAAATGGTCGCTAATCACTAGGATCCACTTGTTCCCTCGGTTAGTCACTGGCATTGGTCCCACCAGGTCGACCGCTAGCTTCTGCCATGGTCGCCCGGCGTACAATCGGTGTCTGCTCCTAGTTGCGTGATTCCCGCCGGTTTTTGCCACTTGACAGATCTCACACGTCTTGACGAGTCGTCTCACGTCGGCATTCAGTCCCGGCCAATACCAATTGAGTAGTAACCTTTTTACCGTCTTGTGAACCCCCGCGTGGGCAAGCCTGTGCGTGTCCCACATTACCCGGCTCCGGTCCGCCCGAGGACATAGGGTACACCATCTGGGGTGGCCGTCCGTCGTTAGTCTGACCTCCAGGACACCGTTTGGGGATAACCTCAGAGCCTCCCGTCTCTTGTGTAGGACCCGGAGCTCGTTACTCCCTAGAGTCAGCTCCTCCTCTGGTAGCTCCTGATCATTTTTTACTGCCCAGTACATCCTGGCCACAGCTTGTGTCCCTTCCATTTGGCTCTGTACCAGCTGTCAAAAATTTCGGTCTCCTGGTAGTTTAATTGCGGCCACGGTGTCGGACTCTCCTTCTAGCAATGCCTGTTTGCTAGGGCCCCCATCTCGCTCTTCTATTCGGATACACTGTCGACAGTCGTTTGGGCAGACCTGTCGACTCAGGCCGTCGGCATTCCCGTGCTTGACCCCTGCTCGGTGTTCCAGTAGGTACGAGAATTCTGACAAAATCTCCAGCCACCGAGCTACTTGAGCCGACGGCTCCCTCCTCCTACACAGCCATCTCAGGGAGGCATGATCCGTGCGGAGCACAAACTGTTGACCATACAGGTAGGGCCGGAAGTGCTTGACGGCTTTTACTACTGCCAGGAGCTCTCGGCGCGTCACACAGTAATTTTGTTCGGCTGGGCTGAGGGTCTTGCTGTAGTATGCCACTACGGTCTCCCTGCCCCCCTGGTTCTGGGACAGGACGGCCCCCACTCCCACATTACTGGCATCGGTGTCCAGAGTATATTGACTCTTTGGGTTGGGGTACCCCAGCACCGGTGCCGAGATCAGGCCTTGTCGGAGGGTCTCGAATGCCTGCTGCTCTTCTGCTCCCCACCTCCAAGGCTTCCCTTTGCTAGTCAAGATCGTGAGTGGCTTGGCAATAGTGGCGTAATCTTGCAGGTACTGTCGGTAGTACCCCGTGGTCCCCAGGAAGGCCTGCAGTTCCTTTATATTTCGAGGGGTCTGCCATTCGGCCACTGCCTTTACCTTTTCCGGGTCCGTGGACACTCCCTCCGGGCTCACCACATGGCCAAGGTACCTCACTTTCCTTTGGAGGAGCTCACATTTAGAGGGCTTCAGTTTCAGCTGCGCGGCGGCGAGTCTCTGGAAGACCTCTCCCAAACGGGCCAAATGGGTCTCGAAGTCTGGAGCAATTACGATGATATCATCCAAGTATAGCAAGAGGGTTTTCCAATGGAGCCCGTGAAGTACAGACTCCATCAGTCTTTGGAAGGTGGCGGGTGCTGACGTCAATCCGAAGGGCAGCACCCTCCACTTCCACAACCCGCTTCTCGTGGCAAAGGCGGATTTCTCTTGAGCGTCCGGATCTAGCGGTACTTGCCAGTATCCACTGGTCAGATCCAACGTACTAAAAAATCGGCTTCCTGCCAGGGCGTCCAGGCTTTCATCAATCCTAGGGATGGGGTACGCATCCTGTTGGGTGACCGCATTCAGCTGTCGATAATCAATACAAAATCTCCATCCGCCATCCTTCTTCTTTACCATGACGACTGGGGAACTCCACGCCCCATTGGCAGGCTCGATCAAACCCTTTTCCAGTAGTTCCTGTACTTGTCTGTCCGCTTCTGCCTCCTTGAGAGGTCCCAACCGGTGGGGGGGTTGTCTGACCGGCCTGGCACCCTCCATCAGGGGTATGCTGTGGGCGATTCGGTCGGTCCTTCCTACGTCGCCATCATACTTGCTAAACACGTCCTGGTACCTGGTCAGAAGATGGGCCAGGCTCTGCTTCTCTCCCTCGTGCCGGCATCCTGGGAGGGCCTGCTGATATAGCTCAACCAGGTGACCCGGAACGGCTTCCCCCGTCCTTACAGTGGCACACCCCACTCCTGATTCGTCGAGGCTCCCGTGTTCCGGCCCAGACCAGAGATCCGTCTGTATGTCCTCTTCTTCCACAGCCGTGTATGAGCCAATGACGTGTCCGGCGCCCAACTCTATCGGTTGACGTCCGGGGTTCAGGCATCGTATGGTGACATCACCACCCTCTCCAGGCCTGTTCAGGCTGCATGCCACGGGTAGATGTGGATCAGAGCCCTCTATCAAGCCCATCGGCACGTAATTTCTGGCGGAGATCTTCCCCGTCACTCTTACCTCTGACAAGGGAGGGATAGTAACTTTCTTCCAGGCGTGAACGTTGGACACCATTATCCTCCCGTATTTGTCGGTGCAAGTAAGTTGCCTATTCCCTAGGGAAATGACGGGTCGGCCGAATTCAATCTGACACTTGTGGGAGGTCAGGAAAGGCATACCCAGAATAGCGTCTTCGCTGATCTGGCTTACGAGAAAGTTCTCCTCTATAGCCACGTCCCTGATCCTTCCGGTTAGCCTTATCAGTCCATAAAACTGGAGCTTGCTACCATCTGCCATGAGTCCATACCGGTCATTCTCTTCTAACTGCACCCTCACTCGCTCCGGCATTCTGTCGAACACCTTTTTGGAGAGTAGGTTAGTGTTGCAGCCGGTGTCTATGAGGAACAGGAGGTCTTGCCTCTCTACCTTCCCCGGTAGGAAGTAGCTCGACCTATGGGGTTTTTCCAGAGCTCCAACTCTTGGCAACCCTTCCCCCGTTGTGGCGGTATCGAGCATCTCTTCCGATTTTTTCCTCCTCGGACGTCCCCTAGGCCTATCCGGTGGTGGACTCTTTTCGAGCTGGTCCTCCAGGCTTTCCTCGGGAGTAGCTGGCCTTGTGCTCTCCCCGTACCGGCCTGTCGGACCCGACACCGGACTCGTGGGTTGGCCTAGATTCCCTCCTTGGAGATGGCCGCCTCGGGTCGGCCCCCGTCTCGGGGGTTCGGCTTCATCCCAGCCCTTTTCGTCTCTGGGTCTATGGTACTCCGGTCTCTGGAGATGCTCCGCCATTGCTGGGTCCTCGTTCCATCCCGATCCGGTTGATACGGATCTCCTGAACGGATCAGCGCCGGTGGGGCCATCTCTCTCTGACCTAACCTGTCTAGGCTTACGGCGGGGTTCCATCTGGGTCGCAAGCTCCCTTCTTCCTGATCTGTACAGCGTTGGTCTCTCGAGAGCTTCAGTTACCCCTGAATCTGCTCTCTGTCCCGACCCTTGCTGTCCAGATCGCTCGGGGTGCTCGGCCCTAGTGGGACCTCCCTTCCGCCCTGGCCTTTCTGGTTCTCTGGTACGTCCATAAACTCTTCGTTTTTCGTCCAGTCTCTGGATCTGGTGGAGGTACTGCCGCTGCGCCTGTTTGGCCGCCCGCGGTGAGTCCCGGGGGCTCGCCTCGCGTCCCTCTTCCTCCTCGTCCAGTTCCCATAGACTTTGGTATGGGTTGTAGACGGGAATCGTTTCTACCGGGGGTCTCTTGACTGGTGCCGCCGTTTTAGTCGGATGCTGCCAACCCTCCGGATCAACTCCAGATTCCCTTTGACTTGTATTGTTACGTTGTCTGTGTTTTTCGTGTCCGAGTGCCCTTGCGCAGCCAGCAGGTAGACCTACTGCTGCGGGCCGTAGGCGTTTCCCTGGTCCTGCCTATAGGATGTCCTCTGATTTGCCTGCCTCCGCGGACAACTTCTCCTCTGGTGGCCTTCCTGGTTGCACCCCCAGCGTCTCGCCATTTCCTTTTTCTTCGTCCCGCTTTCTGTAATAGACTGCGGTCGATGGATATACAATTTTAACTTGGCCACTTCTTTGGCTAGGTCCGTCACCGAGGTCAACAGCAGCTCGAGAGTATTCGGGGTAGTCCTAGCCACCACAATCGGCTCTTCGGGGCCCTGTTCTCCCTCGCCCTGTCCTGTCTCGTCTGGCTGGACTGCCCTGACGTCCGACCTGAAGGGTTGGGCTTGGTGAGACGCCATACTAGGTCGAACCTGTAAGTACTCGTTCCCTGCTCTCACGGCTGCCTCCAACGTAGGAGTAGGCACCGCTAGCAGATGTCGCTGCAAATACACATTGCCCAGCGTACTACAGAACGTGTCTACGGCCATCTCCTCTTTTAGGCAATCTGACATTTCCCCAAACGCGATGTCGGTCAGCTTCTCTATTTGGGTGGCGTGCTCAAATAGCGTTGCTTGCTGGTCCTTTTTTAGGCCCTGCAGTTTGGCTCTGGCTTCCTTGGGTGTCAGTCCAAACCTGGCCCGGAGGTTGTTAAATACGCCGTGTATGGTCTGCCCGTGTCCACAGTCCTTAGCCTGCCCTCGCAGTCTATCTCGGATGTGTAACAGCGCGGACCCTGGCCCCCAGTCATTTGCAACGGCTACATCGTTGAACTGTCTGATGAAGGCCTCTACATCGCTATTCCCGTCATATTCTGAGGCTCTGAATGTTTCTCTTGGTGCAGGGGGTCCCTGTGTTCTCTGGTTGACGAGCAGTCTTTCCAAGACACCTGTCAGTCGCTCTAGACCTCCTAGTCCCTCCGTTCGGAGAGCTTCCGGTCTTTCCGCGCTGCGAGTCCGTCTGGTCATACCTGCGTCGTCTTTTTAGTCCCTGTTAGTCGTCCTGTTGTGGGTTAAGCAAATCCCACTGCTGCCACCAGTGTAAAGGATCTGACTCCGGTAGCTGAGTCAGCTTTACGTCCTAACAAGGGAGTCGCAACCTGGGCTACTGGCTGACCTTGTCCGAGGCCTGATTGACCTGCCTGTGGCGGTCAAGTCAGTCCAAGACAAGAATCTAGTAGTCAGGCTTGCTCTGAAACCAAACCCCCGGCCTGCCTCTGGATCTCTATCCCAGGCTAGTCTGGATCCACTAATGGCTGGTCTTAAGACTGGATCTCTAGTGCCATGGCACACCTGATCGAGTCTAGACAAGGCCGTGGATCGCCTCCTAGCCTTCTTAGAGTCACCCTGGCAGTTCCGTCTGTTGGTTGCACTGAGTCTGCTTATACAATCGGTGAGCCAACCAGGCAGGCGTCAATAGAAGCAGTTCGTATGAGTATATAGCAGTTTATTATCGATATCTTTAATACAAGTATGCACAAGTATGAGTGGAATCAAGCACACCTCTGCCTGCCTACCGCGCTGGCTTATATAGCCAGCGCCTATCGTTTAACTCCGCCTACTGATCTATTTATAGCACAAAGGAATTGCCAGATACAACATGATGGTTATGTAACAAAAAGGCAGTTCAGTAATACAAGGGCAGTTCAGTTATATAATAAAAAGGCAGTTCAGTAATACAAGGGCAGTTCAGTTATATAATAAAAGGGCAGTTCAGTAATACAAGGGCAGTTCAGTGATACAGTTATATAATAATAAAAAGGCAGTTCAAGCATGCAATAAGGGAAGTTCGAGAGGTTCGGTCAAATGATAGTGCGGATATATATGTGAGTGCAGTAATTAGTACACAGGCATGTCCCGGTCCTCCACAGTATATAGAACATAGGTTCAATTGAAAATTAATGTAAGCTAGTGGTGAGAGGACAACTACACGATGAAAGTGATTACATAGTAAATAGGGACATATTGCCATCAATGTATGCAAGGGAAAAGAGAGACAACTACAAGATAAATGAGAGCAAATACGTAAGGGCATATAAAATGAACAAATAGTGGTAGCGAGAGATAATTAATGGCAAAATGTGAATGCATTCTACATAAGGACATATAAAAATATATGTATGGTAATACAGATATAGAGAGTTACAAGTTAAAAGTGAGCACATATTCAAAATTTATTTATGCCGGTCAGGAATAAGCCACTACAATTAATATGAGTACACGCTTTAGGAACTCAGTTGATGAAATATTGTTTTTATGAATTCATGCAAAGACAGGTTTACAACTATCTCAAAATAATTGAACACCTAACATAGTTTAGTTAAACAAATTTGGTTGATAAACATTTAATTTTACAAAATAACTTTTACAGTGGGATAAGAATAAATATTAATATAGATTAAGCAGTAAAGTATTTTTGCAGCAGCATAGAATATCATCATTTTCAGCATCTTTATTTTTTCTACTTACAAGCTGTTGGTATTATTACAGTCATACTTTCACTTACGAGCCTAATGCGTTCCGAGAATGAGCCCGTATGTCAATTTACTCGCATTTTGGTGCAATTTATTTATATATAGAACAATTAAATATATTTTGATTGTTTCCATTCACTAAAAATAGGCAAATAAAACACTCAAAACAAGACATTGTAACAGAAAGAACATGTTGGTTATTGTCCTAACTTATCACATGCTTTCAAAAAGCAACAAATGAAAAATATTGCAAAGAAGTAAGATTAATTAAAATGTGAAATTAAATACATGCAGAAGCAGCTAACACTAGCATTTGGCAGGGAGAGAGATATAAGTGTTATCCTCCAATATAACAGTTGAAGTTAAAAAATTTGATTTTATCAAAGTTCTAAAAAACAAACTTAGAAGCAAACCTAAATGCAAACTTTCATTTTTAACTTAACGTAAATAAAATTCCTTCGGCGTTTATAGTTTGAAGTTTCTCGCTGGTTAGTTAATTTTTCTATTGTTTTGCTTTCACGACTACCCAGCCATTATAAGATAAACTTACCTAAAGGCGTTTGCCTTTGTCGTGCTTTCAACATGTTGCGATTAGGTCAAACACAGGTGTCATCACAAAGGGTTAATGCACGACCACTAGCCAACTTGTCCGAAAGTCTATTTTTATAGTTTTTATAGAAGCACCGGCCTTTTCACATAGGCCTTTTCGCCACCCGCTTTTTCGCCTTTATTGAAACAACGTTTAAGTTACGCTGTCACTGGCCAGTTGTTTATCTTTTATCTAATGCCTGATCAGTCTCTCCATCAGCGGTCGGAAAGATTGATGCGCCGTTTAGAAACTATGGTTAGTCCTTTTGCAAACTAAATGCCCTGAATATAATCCTTCTGTTTGATAATTGTGGATGTATTTCAGTAATATTGCTGAGCTAGCTCAATCACGCATACACATTTTGCATATTTTACAATAATGTTCCGTTTAATGTCAATTGTTATCATTTGCTTTTTCTTTCCATTATCTTTCATTTTACTTGCAAACTTTTGGTCAATGCACCATAATTTTAATTCACATGAATCCGCACAGAAAATTGCGCACAAGAAAACCCGGTACAAAAGTATAACCTGAGCAGTTGAAAAATACAGAGTGATGCTGTTCTCATAAAACACCTCTGGCATACTTGGCAACTGACTCACGTGCTCGTATCTCAAACATGACTCGTATGTTAGTACTAAAACTTGTTTAAAAGCTGGCTCGTATCTCAAGTTTCTTATGCATTGGAGCACTCGTAAGTTGAAGTATTTCTGTATATCAAAAACAGTTGGTAAGGTTTGAATTAGAAAAGTTTGGGCATAATAAAAGCACTACATATAATAAATAGTAAAAATTTTAAAATTTTGAGCATTGTCTGCCAAACAAAGTTTTTGTGTAAATTGATTCTTAGTTGGTTGAATTGCAACTTAATAAAAAACTAGTAAAAAGTCTCTGTTGATTTATTTTAAGCATATTGACTTTTTGTTGTCAGATGTTAAGTATTTTCCTCAATAAAAATATGCATGCTAATCAAATTACCACACTCCATGGACTGAATATAAGAACAAAATTAGATTAAAACGGTTGGTTGGATAAAATCTTATGAAGCATTTGGATAACTATCAGTTTTGCTTATTGATGTTGATTGACAATTAGGTTTAATTAAGTTTTAAAAAGTTTTGATCAAAACAGTTGCTTGCAAGTAATTGTGACAATCTTTGCCGTCTACAAAAATGTGTTTTTGCATGTATGTTCCAGATGTCTTAAAGACTTGTACAGTAGTTTTGCAAATTGACATGTTAACCAAAAAAGGCATCCCATGCTCATTTGAAATTCTGGTGTACTTGCATTTTTTCTAATTGCAACTGACCTAAGAATGAACCACAGGTCTGAAATAAACATATTTTAGTTTCAATATAGTCATGTATGCTTTAAAAAGTGTGCAAATGAGCTAAAGAAGTACTACTTCAGAGGTATTTACATTTCGCCTCATTGAGCTATGACTTGGAAACTTCCTATAGTCATGGAGTATGTTGTTTTCCGATAGAGACATAGTGAATGGTAGATAACTGATAAAGGAAAGCATTGCTTAGCAAAAATTACCTTTTTATTAATGAATAATCTTTTGTGTTGTACCCTTGTCTTTCATTCTTTCGTGAATTTTCCTACTGTACTGTATATATTTCCATCAGGTTAGCAGTGTAGCTTATAATGGTAGCCTTACAAGTAGTGGTCTTTCTATCAACAATGGTATGGCTTTCTCTACTGCTGACAGAGACCATGACATCTGGAGTGGCTATAACTGTGCAGCCCTTTATCATGGTATGCACAAAGTTCTCAGTTAAATCTTTCATGATTTTTTATCTATTGCAAACACATGCATTTTTAATAGAACTCTACGAAAATATATTTTTTGCTACTGTCATTATGTGTTGCATAAATATCAGTGTATCTGTTTTAAAATTAGTTCAATGGCTAATACACTAACTGTAAAATGGGATAGAGTCAGTATTTGAAAAAGTTACTTCTGAAATAATTTTCTGCAATGTCGCAAAAAATCTCGCAATCTCGAAGTGAATAATTGCTTTTGTTTCAAACAATTTGTTTCAAAAGTAACAATCAGAACAAACTTATTTTGAATTGTGAAGTAGTATTATTTTACATTTTAATGTCGTGGGTAAGTTATTGCACCAAAAGCCAAAATTCACAGAACTTATATTGCAGTTGTTCCGCAATTAATAAAATAATAATTTCCGAACAATAGCAAAATGGTCCAATTCATGTATCAACAGTGCACATACTTACGTCAGAGTATGATGATAGTTATACAACCTATCTTTTAATATGTTGCATGCTACAGGTGCTTGGTGGTACAAGAACTGTGGTCTTTCTAATTTGAATGGAGGGTACCACAAACATGGTCTATCTGAAGGGGTATATTGGACTGCCGATGTTTCTCTTCTGAAAGAGACAGTGATGAGAGTCAGTAGAGATAAAGTTGTATCAACTCTAGTCGATAGACACAACTAACTAGTTACTAAACTCTATTGACTTTTTGATGTACAAACATGACTTGGTTAGGGCGCTAGAAGATTGTTTTCACAAAGTACAAGATAAAGATGAAAAACATTTATATACACCAAATATTTACATAAAATACCTGCAGTTAGTTGAGACTTCTGCTGCCTGCGGATTTATTCAGCTCTAAAACACCACAAAGTTCTTACTGCTATCGAATCAGCCGAGAACATTTAGGCTAAAAAAACTTGATATCATTTTTTTCTGCTATAACCTCATTAGCTGACTGAAAGGCTTCAAATAATATAAAAACAAAGAAGGATTTCTAAAAGGAAAAATAAAGAAAGCGAATTGGAATGAACAAGAGACAGATGATAATTGTGCTCACTGCGGCATGCACTGAAATGATATCTACAGATATATCTATCTCCATGTATGTCTGTTGTTTTTCTGTCCAGTTAAAGTGACACGTTTAGCAATGAAAAATCACAATGGTGTTCAATTTGAGCTCATGACATCCAAATCTCGAAGTTACTAATAAGCATGCATAACCGCCAGGCTGAGCTCACCAAACCCATTGCTTTTACCAGGTACTGCATACTCTTTTTTGCGATGGCATACACCAAATCTGTAGTTTTATTAGAAAATTACGTAGTGCCCCTTTAGGTTACGACGGCCTGTTGTACAATCTTTTGGGCTTTCTAAGTGAAACACAATGTTTTATGTCTTTGCTATACAAAAACAATATTTTTCCTACTTTCATTTGCCTTGCGATAGCAACTAAAAAGTCTATTGCAATTAAAACTTGGCCGTTGGTGTGCTGATTATGTATAAATAAAGAAAATGCTAGAATACCTCTCGCAATGCCTGAAGGAGATGCGATGCTCGCTTGCTGTCACTCGCTCGCTGTACACCTCAGTTCAATGGTGTTCATTGTATGTTTTAGTTAAACCAAAACTAAAAACGGAGAGTTGGTGAAATTTTAGCCAATGACAAAGCTGAAATTTAGTTTATAAAAATTCATACTAAAACAGAGCTTCAAGAGTGCGTTCAGTAAGCAAACTTTATTTAGGTTAAATTTGTATATAGAAACGATGAAACACAAACTAATATGTATATAAATACATAAATATTGAGATATGTCGGGATATAGATGTAAATACGTCACGATTAACCAACATTTAATTACTGTCTATAATATGCATTATACTATAGCTCACTCTGCACAAAGAGTATTAAGCGGTTCTTCTTTACTATTCTTTACGAAACTAGCGTTTCTAGCCATAATAATTATATATATTTATATAAAGTTTGTAAATATATGTATATATAGACATGTATATATATATATATATACTCATGCTACAGACAGTACTGTTTCGGCTATTGAAGCCTCATCAGTGCAGCTCAGAGCTTAGGCAAGGGACACAAATCCCATTACCAATGAGAGTTGATTTCCTGCCATGAAACAACTAGGTTGCCTCACAGACTTTAAGAAAATCGATGTGCTGGCACCAGAGTGCTCAAATCACAAAAGTGATGAGCTTTGCACAAAGGCTAATAGTGCTGCACCTCTCACAGAGTGCTCAACCAAACCGAAGTAAGGGAGCATATACTCATGCTACAGACAGTACTGTTTCGGCTATTGAAGCCTCATCAGTGCAGCTCAGAGCTTAGGCAAGGGACACAAATCCCATTACCAATGAGAGTTGATTTCCTGCCATGAAACAACTAGGTTGCCTCACAGACTTTAAGAAAATCGATGTGCTGGCACCAGAGTGCTCAAATCACAAAAGTGATGAGCTTTGCACAAAGGCTAATAGTGCTGCACCTCTCACAGAGTGCTCAACCAAACCGAAGTAAGGGAGCATATACTCATGCTACAGACAGTACTGTTTCGGCTATTGAAGCCTCATCAGTGCAGCTCAGAGCTTAGGCAAGGGACACAAATCCCATTACCAATGAGAGTTGATTTCCTGCCATGAAACAACTAGGTTGCCTCACAGACTTTAAGAAAATCGATGTGCTGGCACCAGAGTGCTCAAATCACAAAAGTGATGAGCATATATATATATATATATATATATATATATATATATGTATACACACATATACATACATATACATAAATAGCATGACCATTAAACTTTTTGTACCAAATAAAAATTGTAGTGGAAAACTAAAATGTTCAACTGCCCTGAGGTAGCTTCTTATCAGAAAGACTTTCAATAAACAAACCAATGGATCATAGTGCACATTCCAAAGCTTAAAATGACATCCATTCTAGGCTATCACTCTTTCTGCGGTTTTCACTATTAACAGTCAAAGTTAAATTAAAATAAGTATTAAATATACATGATTATACAATTACATATATATTTTATATATATAAAAACTGTATTTTTATGTATATGCATATATATATATATTTTATATATATAACAATTTTTTTTTATGTATATACATATATATATACACATATATATATATATATTGTTATATGTATATATATATATATACATATATATATATATACATATATATATATATATACATATATATATATACATATATACATATATATATTTATTTTTATATATATATATCTCTCTCTCTAGATGCTCGGTATAGCCCGAGTATTAATAATTAGCATATAAAAGAAGAGAGGTAATGAGGGTTGCCTGCCACTTGCTTTTAGCCTGGCACATTGCCAATGAATAATCTGAGAAAACTTAATAATAAGAGCTAGCGCTTCTCATGAAGTTATGTCATGATGGAGAGCGGTAGTGTATTTGCTCTCATACAGGCAAATGTATCGCCTAAGGAACCCATCAAAATTGTGTGGCTGAAACGGTAAGATATTGGGCTGGTGAACCGGAAGGTGTGAGATCAAATATTCTGCGATACGAATTCTTTATTTCAAAATATTAAATGCTATAACTGGACACGCACAGCAAAGACAGAGACCCACATCACTTTGGAGAAATATTTATATATCAAAAATTTCATAAATAATAATAGCCAAGTTTTTTGTGTTGTTACAAAAAGAGCCGTGTTGATTGCCGGCATCGGTTTTCGCAGTGACAGCATTTCTTAGCTGTCATAGTGTATCTAATGACATAATTCATTGATACGCTGAAGAATCAATTTTATGCTGAATTTTTGGATTTCATCTACAGGTTACGTAACAACTAACGCTAAAAGCTATACTGACAGAAATTTATGACTTCTGATGCTGGTACTTGAAATTGTGCACTAGTGTGATTAACGTCCTGAGTCATAAAATGCTTGATTGACGAATAATTTTATAAATGTGGTTATATCAATGCTTATCAATGCTGGTCATTTCAAAGCTTAATAATTTTTTAAATAATATTTTTTTTAATCTAAAGATGACTGTATATACCAATGTCAGAGTCTCAAAGTAAAATCACTGAAACTTGAAAACCTATCTCCTAACAAATCTTGGTAACTATATTGGCTTTTAACCTGTCACAGTTTTTTTGAATTTGTAATCGTATCTTAAAAGTCGCAAAACTGTTCAGTTTTAATTTTTTATGAATTTTGTAGAATAACTTGTCTAGTGTTTATTTATAAACTTTGTCCCAACTAAATGATAGAAAAAACAAAACGGGCTTTTACCACCATTTTCTAAGGAATCATGCTCTAAGCCAATATAGCTCCTTTAAATTAGAAAAAAACTGTTATGATTTTAAAAAGCACACATAATTTATACTGTGTATAGTTGTCAATGTTTCTATGTTTACATATTTCTAAATAATTACATACTTTGATTGGTTAATTATAATAATACTTAGTAAAGTGAAGCATGAATCTTACTTAAAATTGAACTTACACACCATTTTACAGGAATTTACCAGAAAGGATCAGTAACTCGCTATTACTTGTGATTATTGTTAATGTTTAGGCAACAGTCAACATGTCTCAAAATCAGAGTTCCCATAGATTTATGACAGTTTAAATGCTCAGAAAAAAATTTCTGTCAAAATTATGCCACTAGTTTATTCCATTGTGAAGCCATTTGCTGTTAAAACTTTGTATAAGCATTAATACATGTATATAGTACTGCCAATTTATTGTTTTAACTATTGGGTTTTTGGGCTTTAAACGGAGTTGGAGTTTTTGCCACTCCATGTCATAAAAATGGTAAAATCCGAAAAAAGTCTATGCCATTTCACTTGGCAAAGTTTGTGTGAAGACATTTCCACAGAGACAACTGACGGATGTCCAACAAACGTAAACTGTCAACGGATTAGAATTGACAATACCAATTTAGGCTCTCCCGAATAGAGGAAAAAATTTTTTGTGCATTTCATCAAACTGCCATATGTGTATATTCTAACTATAATAGCTAATGTTAAATTGCTCATATGACAATGATGAGATTATTACATTTTTGTTTATTACCTTATTCATTAAAAACTGAGGCTACCAATCGTACAGGCTCTTACTGCAAAGATCCCAACCTCCTTTTAGACACAACTCTTCTAACAAGAAAAAACCTTTTGTATACTAAAAGTGATTGTCATTTATGTGTCCTTTGAAGTAATAACCGTATAGCAAGTAGTAAATTTTGTTGTTGCTTTGTAATATATATGAGTATTAATATTACCATTCATACAAAAATTCAGAAGAGGTATCTCTCTTGAGTTAGTGCAACAAATGTACAAAATCTTTTTTGAATAGTGATGGCAACCAGAAAGTGACTACTTTAATAAGTTCTGTTTGTAAAGTACATATTTAGTCTTTGAAAATATTGTTAACTGTAACTCTGGATTGTTAAAATGGTAGGGTGCAAGCTCATCGACAGATTTGCAAGATGGAAACCCAGTATATGATAACTGACACAACAAGAAATAAGGACAATTGAAAGTTTAATAAAACTTCGTTTTTTTCAAACCACATCATTCCTAAAAGTTAAAGTTAAATAATTTGGCTTGCAGGTAAAAAAGCCAATCTGTTTACACGAATAATTAGCATAATTACAGCGTAATGTGCTGCAACTCTGAAAGCTTTTATGAAAGTTAGCAAAGAGCACCAAAAGACGTTGTGAATAATTTTACAGGAAGCGGTACTATGCGGACTTTGCCCTAGCTGCTGGTACAGTAGTGTGTATAATACTTCCATAGGCAGTCTGATCGGATAGTTATGCTAAACTATGCTGATGCATTCTCATTGCTGATGAAAAATAATTCTGGTGTTCTGATGATGAAATGATTTGGAAAGTGATTTCAAAACCTACAATTATGTATTTAATATTTATTAAAAGGTTGAATTCTAGTGCTACAAGCACGGTTTTAATCTTTAGAGGTTTGTGACAAAACAATCACTTTTACAGATGAATTGGTACCCTCATAGTTATATAATTACATAGTACTATATTATATGTGTTTATATAATTGAATATATATGTATATATTATGTAAAAATTGTGTTATATCATCAATAATACATTATTATAATACATTGTATAATTATATGTTATATTATTTAAAATTTGTAGGTATATTTTTAAATTTATGTTAAAAATGATAAAGTTATTAAACAGGTTAATTTTAATTGCAGAAAGTTAAACTCTCAAAGTTTGGGAGAATTTCAGAATAATTTGCGAAATGTTCTTCGGCGTTAGTAAAAGTTCTAAATTTTTTGATGAGAAGATCAACTCTAAGTAGCAAGGTAAACAGTTACAATAAAGGAAATTTATGTTTAAGTAAAGTTTAAATTAAACTACCAGAGCACAATTTTACAGCTTCAGCCCATTTTTTGTCCCATTTTCATTTTTGAGATTTTGTTTTTGTTTTTTTTTGTATTTGTATCTTTGTATGTTTATTATGAATGACCACTCGCACATAAATTTGTGCATTTATGTATTCTGAAAAGAGGTACAAAGTACATTGATGCTGAACACTTATAACATAAGTCATTCTGACTTTAACCTTTCCACCAGCGCTTGAAGGTAACTCATAGTTGTAAGTTTGTAGTTTTCCTATTACTGCAGTTAGTTTAAAATTTAGTAATAAATATTTCAGCTTTGTTAGTCCTTGTATTTTTAGGAAAAGATTTTAACTGAAAATAACCGCTTAAATTCATAAGTTTGTATGCAAGTTTAGCTCTATTTAAAAAAACCTGCAAATTATACCTTTCTCTGGTTGCAGAAAAAGCTAGAGCAAGTTCACTCATGTCTCTTTTGTTTTTTATGCGCTTGCCAGACTAGAGAAACTTTATTTTCCATCACAGCCGTTTTTTGATGGCTCATCAAGTTGAGAAGTATTCACACTGTAAAGGTTATCCAATTCTATACATAGAAATATTCATAAAAGTTTGGTCTGATTAGAACTGGAAAAAGCTATTATTTTCACCAAAACGCTTTTGGTAAGTGTTTGCTCAATGACTCTTAGCAATCTAGAACACCTGTTCACTTTGCCATTGACAACATTAGGAGTGAACTTTTAGTCATTTCTACATGTGTTCTAATTAAAAATAGATGTAAAATAGACGCTCCTATAATGTATACAGCCTATAACGTAAATTTCAGATAACGTAAAAAAATTAAGTGAAGTTTTCGCTTTCTACTATGTACAAAATTCTATATAACGTAAACCGTCAAGTCGGGCGAAATCTCAAAATCAATTTGAAGAATCGCTATTTTGCCGCACTTGCAGATAAAAGAACGCCGTGCGATTAACATACTATTTAGTATATGTAACTTTTGTGACATTCTAGTTCATCGTAATAGATCGTTAAGTGTGTTGACAAAAAGACGAATAGGATAGCTGCAAAAATGTTCATAAATACAAAGACGATCGGTCAGTGTAGGTGTTACAGCCTAAATCTACCAGTCTTATTGTCACGAGTTGGAGTTTTGTTGAAAATTATCTTTATCCTAGCCTTGACCTCTGTTTAGTAATAGACGACGAAAAGATACTGCTTTTTATAGTAAAAATATTTTGTTGTTTTGCCTTAACATAGATGTACAAACTATTTGCTATTAGCTTTAGTTTGCAGAATAGACATCACCATTAAAAAATGAGCAAATCGTTGTAAATGAACATCAAAAATATCCAGTCCTTATCAGCTTGTTGTAAATTTGCTGCAAGCATGGCTTATAAAACCAATAAAATTTATCATAAAAAAAAATTGTTGATGCAAACCAATATTTCTGCAGTTTTGGTACAACCTACAAGTTAAAAGAGTTAAGTAAAGTTTTTCCTTTTTTGCATTACCAAAGGTGTGAGTTTGTAAAGATATTGGAACGGATTACGCAATTTACATGTGTTTTAATCTTCTTCTAACGTAAATTCCCTATAACATAAACGTTCCGGGAAAGGATGATTTACGTTTTAGGAGCCTCTAATGTACCCTTATAGTGATGTATTCCTGTGTTTTGGCTATAATAATTATATGCATATATACTCGTATATACGTTTTGAAATTATGAAGGTTCTCTTGGAAAAAGAAAAGAATCTCCTTTAGTTATTTTTCTGTTAATAAAAAGGGAAAGAATCAGCCACTAACTCGTGCAATCAGTGAATCATGATTGTTTCTTGAGATAACCTACTAGCTTTTCAACCTGTGAATTGCTGCTTAAGGTTTTAGGAATTTTTCGAAAGTATCGAAATAGATAATCACATGTCACCAGCTTGAAATTAAAATAATGGACAGTTTAATATGATATGTTTATTAGAGCATGCTGTTAGTCATAGTTAGTTATGATGTCAATTGCAGGCTTCTAAAGCAAGCTTCTTTGCGGTAGAATTAAGTTATTTATACTAGGTTAAGTTTTTTTAACTACACTCAATATGCGAAAGAAACAAAAATGAATTAATTTATTTTTTAATAATCAGTCTTTTTAAATGACTTTAAAGCTTTTAAACTTTTGACTGTGACTTTTTACAGCATTTCTTTAAGGTATGCTCTTAGAATACATTATTGAAAAAACGGGATGTGGTTGTATGTTAGAAAATTAAATGCAGTAGGGCTGCCAACATGGTCAGCTCTGTTGTGATTTTAGCTGAAGCCAGCACTCTCAGCTGACTAGAAAACTATGCTGGGGCAGTGTAACTTTTGATTAAAACAATGATTTGTATCTAATATTATTAATCACAAATAGCATCCCAACATGACTCTAACATTTTACCTATTACTCAATAAAGACACATACCACTTGGTCATTGTGTGTTGCATTTGTGGTTCGCGCGAATCTGCATGAATGTGCCTTTGAGTGTGCCTGCATGTGTGCATGTGTGCGAGTGTGTGTTTGTTAGTCCATGTAAACACATCTATTTTAAAAATATCTGCCAAATTTCTGTCAAAAATTGATTCGCTCTGAACCTTCTCAAATGCTCTGAATATGCTCTGAACTTTTATCAAATGTGCCAAAATAATTGGTCTAAAAACTCCATATGGTATCCTTTTCTAAAAACCAGCCTCCTAAGCACCAGCCTAATTACAAACTCAAAAATAGACTTCCCATGCATTTAAAAAGCATTTACAGGTTGCTGTCACCTAAACTGTGTAGCAATTTGAGTTCAAACTCTATACACATTCCTGTTGACTGTCTGCATAAGAATAAAACAAGTCCCAATCAATGCCAGGTCTTGTTCCTGCTAAAAATTACAACCATCTATGATGGAAGCAAAAAAGCTTCGCAGTTTTTAACCAATGAACTTGCTATAGTTAAGAGTCTCCAATCAAGTAAAACTTTGAACCATTGTCAACAGCTTACCAAACCCTCCTTTCCTAGACCTTTATTCCTTGCTTGTATAACTAAGCTAACCCTAATTTTAATCTGGTATTATCAAAACTTGCATTTACACAAGAAGGTAATGTTTTTGCGCTTTTAAAAAAAAATAGCTACAGTGTTAACAGGACAGATAAACATGTGTTAGCATATGTTAGCAAGTGTTAGCAAGTGTTAGTATTCGTTAGCAGGTGTTTACAAATGTTAGCAAATGCTAGCTTGTCTAGCAAATGTTAGCAGGTGTTATCAGGTGCCAACAAGTTTTAGCAGGCGTTAAAAGTTGTTAACATCTGTTTTCAAAGGTTATCAGGTTTTTGCAAGTGTTAAGAGGTATTATCAGGTGTTAGTATAGGTGTTAGTTGTTAAAAAGTGTTTGTGGGTGTTAGCAAGCCGTAAGGGCTTTGTATGTGTGCAAACATTGCAGTCTCACTCACTTTCACTACTTTTACATCACAAATTGCTTCCACGTTTTGGCCAGATAATATTTTCAACTAAGGGGATAATATGTATAATATATTCAGTATATAACACATAAAATACATAATATATTTGCTGTTTAGAGCTTTTATCTTGTGCTGTGTTTGCTATCAACTCAGTTTCAAACCGACGGTTTAAAAAAATATTATGGTTGAACAATATTTCAGAAGTTCCTAGCCTAAATTTTTTTGATTTTTTCTAGAAATACAGCAGTGAAAAACTTGAAAAATAGTTTTTTAAAATAGCCAATTCTATAACTATAACCGAAATCAACCTACATAAGTTTTCTGTGTTTAATGTGTGTTGTTATTGCATGTTGGCTTGCTGTTAGGTTATTTAGTAAACCAGGTTGTATCAGTCAGCCTAACTATTTGCTTGATCAGACCTGTGTCTACACAAGACTCTTACTGTAAATAGTCACAGTTCTACAGCGTTTTATATAGCTAGCTCAAATGCAACCACCATTAAAAAAAACTGCTTTGGTCTAAAACAAAAACTAGTTTAAAAATTAAAGTTTATTGTAAAAGCAAATATTTTTAATTTAGTTTGTTGCTTTTAAAAGGCTACTACAATAAAGGATATTCTTAAAAAGCGTTTTAGTTCTATTGTTAGCCTATCGTAATAGTGGCTTTTTTGCTTTTTAATACTATCAAACTTAAGAAGCAAGTGAAGTTTTAGATGATAGTTTTAGTTGAAGAAGCAATTGAATTAAGTATTTTAATCAGGGACTGCTACAACATTCCCTTTATAACCGTCATTAATTTATTGGCTAAATGCATTCCCAAAATCAGACCCAAAACGTTTCTTTACTACTACTAGCGTTATATTACCAGTATCCTGGCTGTTTAATGAACTGTGAGAGAATACCAGGTGTAACTCTAAAGCACAGAAATCAGCTATGTGCCCAGTCATTCATGTGAAGCCGCTTGTAGTTGATTGATGCATGGGTTAAGGTACAGTCTCATGTGGCAATGTTTTTAGAAGTATTGACCAAAATTACAAAATAGGCAAAAAAGCACAAAATTATTTAGCTGAAATCAAAAATTGTCAAAGCCAAGTGTGCATGCCAAAATTGTTGACAAAGTGCTTTCAATTGGCTGAACAAATTATTAGCAAGCGCCATTTAGGTGCTTTTGCAATTGGTGTAGTCCAAGACACATAGTCAACATATAATACAGCGCAATAGATTAGATTGCGCTAAAGATGGCACCTTTTTTAATCATTTGCATCATATATGCGGTGTTGAATTGTTGAATTGAATTTCTCTTGCGATATCACCTACGATAAGTTGTACACACAATGGGTGTTCAGCTGTAGGTGACCTCTAACCAACAACCAAATTGTAATTACAAAATTGCATTGGTGATATTGTGGTTTCTTTTCTTACCTTTTAATTATCTGATTACGTAATTCGTCATTAGCTAGTTTTTCTTAATGTTGGCAAATATGAATTGGCATGGATCTTCACAACTGCTGAAATTGGACCCGATGTGGTCAATAAAAAGCCACTCAAGATGCTAACAATTGTGATCATCGGTGTCAATGTTCAAAATATTCAACAAGTCGACAATTATAACAAGTCTATCCCAGCATCGCTAGCAACAATAGTGTTAAGTGCTTTTCACCAAATGACATTATAGCAGTCAATCGCTGCGGTCAATCGCACAGCAATGAGCAATAATATGCATAGGCCTTTATCATCATTGCATGACCAACAAAATTTTGTTGGTAGAACTTTGAGATTATGCGTTCTGCAGAGACGTTTATCAAATAAAGTGACAAAATTTAGTTTTTTCTCATTAATGCTGAGTTTGACAGGAACCTATTTTTGGGTGGAATTGTGCTGCCAATTTCCGATGCAAGTTGCATAGAGGGTCAAAATTTACACAAGATTTGTTCATAGATATAGAGGAACACCAAAATGTACCAAAAGCTTGAAGCTTACAAACATAAAATAACGTTGACAAGATAAGAATATTTGTGATATAGACAGATATCAAGAAGAGTGATGGAGACAGTTTATTGTTTCAAAATAGTCAGCAATTAAAATCCATAAATGTCATACCAACTCTAAGATGGAGTAAACTTTTATCTATGTATTATACATGTAAAAAGGAGAGATTAATTGAGTCAGCTTTAAAAATGCATCTTAAATTAAAGAAAAAATATTATGCGCTTTTTGTCTAGTTTTATTTTGTAACTTATGTTCCCGTAAAAAGATGATATTTCAGAATAGAAAGAATGTGTCAAAGACAGAAAAGTTTACCTGGTTGTTTACTAAAGAGAATCAAACATGAAGCTTCGGTAGTTGGTTCTGTAAACTTATAATGAAAAGTCGTTTTTTTATATAATGTTGTTTTTAGCAAAAAATATACAAAACAAAGATTAATTTATTATCCTATGTAGCTCTGAGTAAAAATATACAAAAAAAAGAAATTTCCAATGATTTGATGTTTTTCCAAGAAAAGGGCATACAAAGAAAAAAGATTATTTTGCAAACCCGTGAGATTCCTAATGAGCGATAAACGTTTTTAAGAATGAATCATTTTTAATAGCCCATGTTTGATTTAACATTGTTTATGCCAAGTTTAATTAAGCATGACTTGTTATATGAAGTGAAGGATTTAAGGTTTGTGTCATGTTTATGTAAAATTCACCAACTTCAATCTTATTAGGGTGGTAATAACTTCTACTCGGTGAAAGACAGTTTATGAAATTAAACTTAGTTTGGCAAAGCTCAAGTGTGATATTTTATTGTAGAGTGACTGGTCTTTTATTGTTCTGTATTGTTGCTTGGTAGACTAAGGAGAGGGATTTAACTGTCAATCACATAAATCATTAATTGCTTTTTGGTGATTGGGAAAATAAAAATTGAGTCATTGTTCAAGTATTAGCTGGAGCTCTCGGCCACTTCTCTATCACAAGTGCATAATGATAGTTGCTCTGATACAAATGTATCACAGGGGCTTTTAAAATATTTTGTTGATACTCGAAATCGAAACATTTTCTGCTGTTAACTATACTAAAGATGTTTGCTTTACTTTTCTTTAATTGCATTCATCAATTGAAGGTTCTCTTTAGTAAATATAATTGGTCACTTTAACATAAATTACACATACTATTGGTTCCAGCTTCAGTAGGTCGGTATTGTACTCGCAATCCTGTACATTATTTTCTATTCTGGTAAGTGAATGAGATAGTCATCACACTGTCATCAGCTGTAGTACTTGCAAAATAATGCACAAAATATTCATCTAACAAATTTTGAAAGCATGTTATATAATTAAAATAAACTGATTCAACTACCAGGAGTATAATACCGAGGGAAAAAGATAAAGCGCATCATTGAACTAATTAAAAATCGAGGAGTGATTTTACACAGAACAATCTTCCAACTCATGTGGTGGAAACAGAAGTAGAAGTGTCAGTAGCGGTGGCAGCAGTGGTTGCAGCTGTAGAGGTTGTGGTTCCTGCAGTGGAAGCAAAGATGGTGGATAATAAAAGCAGATATGTAAGTTACGATATATGACAAAAGAGTGAAGAACAAGGTTATCTGTGTTATATTCACAGCTTTCATTGAGCTTATGCGCCATGTACTTTCCATGAGTAACTGACTAACAGAGTGTTGCATAATAGTGGGGTTGGCTCGTAACCACGCTGGATGAATGACCATTGCATCTTGGGGAACAGTGATGGTTAGGGACCTGCTGCTGGCATACATTGGTGAGAGACAGACATTTGACTTGCTGTCAACCACTACAACACGCTGTTCTATTTTGTCTAGAAACTGTGATTACATTTAATGTCAAATTTGAAAAAAGTTTGTCAAAGTTAGTATTTTATGTTATCTCATTTCAATATTTACTAATGTTATATTATTTACTATATGTTAATGTCTAAGACACATTATATGGTAAGACAATACATAAAATCAAATAAATTGTTCTTTTTTTGTTTATGTTTGAAACTGCTTTTGTTGAATACTCAGTTCAGAAAATGACTATTTCAAGGGTTCGAGACAAGGCATCAAAAGGCTTGTGTATTTTCAAAACACTATTACGTCAATATAAGATTCATGTTCTAAGATAGTTTGTCTAAAATTATTTAAAAAGTACATGCTGTACATTGATACTATACATATATATTGTTAACATATTATATATAATATGTATTATAGTATATATATTAAAAGGTATTATTAATATATATATATTATTAATAGGTATATTAATATATATATGATATATATTAATAATATATATATTCATCTATATATTTTAATATGTATACCCTGTATGTTAATAATATACATTATTATATATATTAAAATATAGTCTTCTAATAGGCAACAGCTACAACTTTAAAATTCATGAAGGAAACCTTGAATAAATCTGTAGAACACCTCGACCAGGGAGAAAATCATGGACTGTAGAACCGCAATACCGCTTGGGACATCTACCATAATGTTCTGGCTCTTAGCCTAGCTCACTAAATCATTGTAACTTAGTTCAGACGGCCATTAGTAGAAAATTACAATTGCCAGATATCTGATACTATTGATTCAATATTCCCTGGTAATAAACTTAGTCATGAGAGAGTTGTCACAGGTTTAGCATGAGTCAAAATTGTTGTCCACCAAGAATCACATAACTAACTAAAGCCTGGTTCCCATTTACGTAGCAAGCACTGGAGACTGCACCGCAGGCTATCAGCGGTAAAATTTGAATCTACACGCCGAGTACCGCTGGTAGTTGTCGGAGGTCAACACCAGAATTTAGCGCTGTTCAAATTTTGCAAAGAGCTGCAGGCAAAACCTTCCCAAAAATGCATTGTACAAGTAAAGTTCAGCATCGACCTAGCAAAACGACATAGCGAGCAAACACTTGTTATGCAATTATTAGCGATGCAGCTTTATGTGAACAGAAGCCGCCTAGCCTAGCATCACAAGTATTTCGCTGTGCAAGATTACCCCTGGAGTGTCGCAATCGATATAGGAACCAGGTTTTATAATAATATAACAGTCACTTAAACATGGAATACACACTGTGATGAAGTCACTATTGAACTATCAGAAGGTCTTGCAACTGATATGGGAACTAGGCTTAAGCACACAGTGTGCAAGTCATGTAGACATACAATACGATACAAAGACAGTGATGTAATGATACAATTTATTTCAAAGAACAGACTCGATAAAGAAAAACATTACACGTCGTAAAATATACTCTAACAAGTGTCAATATCACGTAATGTGTAGTAGTTTGCATACATTGGAAGATAACTAAAAAAAATCTTACACATGTTGATTATTTTAAATAAACAGCTAAATATATTAGTGTTATAACGTAAGTGCGTACAAGCTACATGAAATTGCTTTTCAGAATAGAAACATACATTACAGCAGGAATAGATTAACCGCATCCTATACTAAATACTAAATACTAAGGAGCTTCTAAAACAAGGAAGTATAGAGAGTCACACGAGGGTCATTAGTTTGGATATGTTCACATTGTGGGAGCTTAATGATTCAGATCATCTGCTATATCAAAGTCTTGGTTAGCACGTGTATCAAAATGTTTTGGTAAGCATTCTAGTAACTGTTTAGCAACCACACTTGATTTGGCACTCTGTGAGCCATGCAAGATGTTTGGTGATTGTACGTCCCTTAATGGATGGTTGGGTGAAGCATTAACTAACTTGAGATATCATCAGATTGATTGGCGTGGTCATGAATTCAGCATTCACAGTATTTACATCAACGACTACTGCTAGTGTGTACTTTCTACAAACTTCGACAAAACCGATTAACTGTTCATCAGTAAGCGCTCTTCATTGATGTTAGGGCTCAAGTCACAGTGAGGGCATTTGAACTCAGGTCAAGTTACATTGCTATCAAAACCTTTGAATATATGTGTATATACGTGTATATATAAATTTATTTGTATATCTACATGTATATATGCATGTATACATAGCCAAACGTATACCATCGTCTGATAAGAAAATATGTCAGCTTTGTAATGATTAAAACCTTGAAGAAACTCTGGAAAACCTATACTAACCAATTACAGTTTCAGAGCATAAGTGTTTTGGCGCAGAAGTTGCATCAAAAATTAACTAGTCAGAGCACAACAGTTGATCCATTTATGGTAAAATTTGAAAGGGTTAATAAAAAACTGCACCTTGCATAATTTTACTTGGGTGAAAGTGATAGGTTGACTTGGTTTTAAAATAAGTTTGTGCAGTCCAAATATTTTATTTCAAGCCGACTGCTCAGAACTTGGGTTCTGGAAAAGCAACACAGTTTTTCATCTCTTTAGCTAGTGTGAACTAACTGTATTTACTTATTGGCCTATTTTTAGGTAATTAAAGTATGTCAGTTTTCAAACTTATTGCTATTATCAAAGTTTAAAAAAATCAGTTTTTCATGAATATTAACATTGAGTTAGTAAGAAATCATAACTCTGAAGCTTTCTATTTCGTGATGTTTTTATCATCAAGTCTAAATGTCTGCTGTATTTTAGTAAAAATTTATTAGTGATAACCAAAGATCGATATGCCATACATACTTACTAGAATCAAAGCTTTATCTACTAGCCAAAAGCTCTAGATCAGTGGCGTAGATGATAGTGTTTGGAACCGGGTATTTTCTATTTTCAAGATAGAAAATTCGACAACCACCAACTGTGCATAAAGTTGTCTTATAAGCTATACATTGTCCTGGTGTTATTGTCCGTGTCTGAATATCAAGGTAATAGTATTTACCTACAAAGTTAATTGTATTAAATTAATTAAAATAGATAGCTTAAGTTCTAGAAAACTATATAATAACTAGCTTGTGAGCATAAAACCAAAAAAATTATATTCATTGGGTCTCACGGTGTAGTTAAACAGGAAGTAATAGTAAAAGTAAGCTATTCCAATATTATTTCTTAAAACTATAATAACTTGTTCTTAGAAAATAAGCTGTTCAATTTGAAATTTCACATTTTTTTCTTATCTCTGCAGTCAGCTAGTAACATAGTAACTAGTAACATATATCTGGAGTCATCTAGTAACATAGTTACTAGTAACATATCTCTGTAGTCATCTAGTAATATAGTAACTAGTAACATATTTCTGTAGTCAGCTAGTAATATAGTAACTAGTTACATGTATTTATAGTCAGCTGCTAATATTATTAGTAACAAGTAACATATATCGGTAGTCAGATAGTAACATAGTAACTGGTAACATATCTCTTCAATCAGCTGCTAATATAGTAACTAGTAACATATATCTATAGTCAGCTATTAACATAGTAACTAGTAACAAAATTATATCTGGAGTCATCTAGTAACATAGTTACTAGTAACATATCTCTGTAGTCAACTAGTAACATAGTAACTAGCAATATATCCCTGTAGTCAGCTACTAATATAGTTACTAGTAACATATCTCTGTAGTCAACTAGTAACATAGTAACTAGCAATATATCCCTGTAGTCAGCTACTAATATAGTTACTAATAACATATCTCTGTAGTCAACTAGTAACATAGTAACTAGTTACATGTCTCTGTATTCATCTAGTAACATATAGTAACTAGTAGCATATCTCTGTAGTCAGCTAGTAACATAGTAACTGGTAACATATCTCTGTAATCAGCTACTAGTATAGTAACTAGTAACATATATCTGTAGTCAGCTAGTAACATAGTAACTAGTAACATATCCCTGTAGTCAGCTAGTAACATTGTGACTAGTAACATATTTCTATAGTCAGCTACTAATATTGTAACTAATAACATATATATATATATATATATATATATATATATATAGTCAGCTAGTGACATAGTAATTAGTAACATATACATGTATTTATAGTCAGCTGCTAATATAGTAACTAGTAGCATATATCTATAGTAAGCTGCTAATATTATTAGTAACTAGTAACATATATCGGTAGTCAGATAGTAACATAGTAACTGGTAACATATCTCTGTGATCAGCTACTAATATAGTAACTAGTAACATATATCTGGAGTCATCTAGTAACATAGTTACTAGTAACATATCTCTGTAGTCAACTAGTAACATAGTAACTAGCAATATAGCCCTGCAGTCAGCTGCTAATATAGTAACTAGTAACATATCTCTGTAGTCAGCTAGTAACTAGTAACATATATTTATAGTCAGCTGCTAATATATTGACTAGTAACATATATCTATAGTCAGCTGCTAATATTATTAGTAACTAGTAACATATATCGGTAGTCAGATAGTAACATAGTAACTGGTAACATATCTCTGTAATCAGCTACTAATATAGTAACTAGTAACATATCTCTGTAGTCAGCTAGTAACTAGTAACATATATATATATATATAGTCAGCTGCTAATCTAGTAACTAGTAACATATATCTGTAGTCAGATAGTAACATAGTAATTGGTAACATATCTCTGTAGTCAGCTAGTAACATAGTAACTAGTAATCTATCTCTGAAGTCCACTAGTAATATGGTTACTAGTAACATATTGTTGTAGTCAGTTAGTAACATAGTAGCTGGTAACCTATTAGTAGCTATGGTAACAGGTAATGTAACAATAAAAATGTATGTTACTGATTAGCGTTTTATTAAATTAGTTTTTAATTGCATGTATAATATAATATTTAATTCTTAGTCCTACTGCATATTTTTATACATTTTCTTCATTATTGCTCTATATAATTACTTGAAGTGATCATCTTTGCATGTTGTCTGCAAAAATAATCAAATAATATGCAGTGTATTCTTATACAATTCTTTGGTTCAAATGGTTTCTACATTTGAACCAAATATTCCAATAGTACAATCTGATATATTGAAGTTTGACTGCACCATTATGGAAGATCAAATTTGTGAAAGCTTTCTATTTTTGTATTTAACCACAACACCAGCACAAATGAAAGGCGTACGTTTGTATGTTATAGCAAAATATTTAAGTGAAAGCAGAATTTGGTTGATGGTTAAAGGTTAGGGTTAAGTATTTACAAATTGGTTGCGGAAACTATAAATTTTTCATTTTGTTCACGAAGCTAAAACATTAGTGTGTTTAAACTTTTTAAAAAAGATGTATTTGAAAAACTATAGATGCCCAACAATCTGGTCCAAAAAATCTATATGCATGCAAATAAATGCAGTTTTGTGGTTACGTAAGTCAATGTTAAAAGTGAGTTAATGTTCCAATATCAGCATCTAGAAAATTATGTAACGCAATGCCACAACTTTCCTTAGATATTACAATCGCAGCTAATTACAGCTGTGGTTTGAAAGACAGCAAAAAGCCATCAACCCCTTTTTCATCTACTGGTTTTATAAATCAAAGGAATAGTACCAAAAAAAGGCATACTTTCGTATGCTGTAGCAAAACATTGAAAGTCACGCAAAGATTGGCTGCAAGTAAAAACTACTTCCAGTTGTTACAAAGGCCAACAACATGCAGACTGACCTACCTTGACTACTCCAAATCATGTTATACCAGGGATCCTCTGGCAGTGTTCCAAGTGGTTGGTTGCATGTAGTATTAAACTGTGAAAACTTTATAATTGCTGTGGTCTGTCCATCTGCTAAAAGGTTACAAGATCTCTAAAGTGTGCGAAGCTCATATACATAGTAGCCAGTGTTTGGCTTATTAGCTTTTTCAAAACCAAATCTATGTTAAATATGTTGATATGAAACATGTTAACCATCATCAGCATTTTAGTAATCCAACAGAAATTTTTGTGTAACATTGTGGAAAGCAAATAATTGTTAACTAACTACAGAAAAATAGATATCCCAATTCAAGCTGTTTTCACAAAAGAAAGCTATATACACCATTACATATTGACTTTATGAAAGTATTTGCTATAAATTATATAAACTTCAAATCAATTACTGACAATACGTAACAGGTAGTAGCTAAGAGTTGATAAAGGCATTCAATAGATATTCTGTTGTCCACTAACAAAAGGTGGTTACTATTTCACAGGTAATAGTTTACATATAACAATAAATAGTTAGCATATAACTATTATTAGCTAACATATAGGAGTTAAAAATTAACATATAATTGTAAAAATCTAGCATATAACTGTTAGTAGTTAACATATAACATTTAAGAGTTAACATATAAAAATAAATAGCTAAAAATATCACTTGCTTTTTTTATACTTTTGAGGTAGTCTGACTGCGAGGATGTTTCAAAATTAAAATTGAAAAAAATTGATTGTAGTGGAAATACTCAGATCACGCAAGCATGCAATTATTGCGTCTATTGTAACACTGCAACTTGAAAGCAACAGCCAATATGAACTATTGTGACTATGAACACAAGGACAATTAGGGGTGATAAAACAGCCAACCACAATTGCTTGATGATTGATAGTTCAAGTCACACTAGGATGATAGGTGGTGGTAGAGAAGGCAACCAGCCACAACTGCTCCTGTGTCAAATATCAAGTACAAATAATAACAATAAATTCTGTTCCAGGAGGAAAACTATTTGTGTTGAAGTACTAACAGTAAAGCTTAATGAAGAAGATAACAAACAGTGTTTAACATATATAAATAGATAATTAACCGCTGAGAGGTCAAATGCTACAGCAAACAGCCAGCATTAATTAATTGATAATTAACATATCTTAGTTAATAGTTAGCATACAACGATTGATAGTTTACATATAATAATTAATAGTCAACATATAGCAGATAATAGTTGACATATAACTGCTAATAGTTAACATATAGCAGTTAATAGTTAACATATAATACTAAACAGTTTACATACAACTGTTAATAGTTAACATTTATCAGTGAACAGTTAACATATAACAATCACGAATTATTAATCAATGGGTTAATCATGGATCACTAATCCAGGTGTTAAAATGTCAAGCAAGAAAACAGAAGTTCGTGAGCTTAAACTTTCATTCTTTGTTTAAACTCTCATCTATGGCAGATGGAAACAGCCCCACTATAGTAAAGATTCTACTGTGGTGGTGGTTGGTGAACACCATGAGACTATCATAATATGATGGTTGTACTGTTAGACTTAACCTCAGTATATCTCAGTATAAATCTCAGTGATTATATTTGTTTTTGTTATATTGCGTATCTAATTATAGAAATTGCAATCTAGCAGTAAAAAATCTAAGCTGCACTGGCTTTGCTCTAGAGACTCCAGATCTATAGACGACGAACTCAATAATGAAGCTGCATGGCATGCAATGGGTTTAGCTAAAAAGTCGTTACATCGCTTAAAGCGCTTGTTTGGGGTTAATAACTAGCATTGTTGTTAACCTGACAAGCAAAACAAGCAGAAGGTCATGAGTTCAATTCCAACATGTAGCAATTCTTTGTTCTAACTTTCATCCATGGCATTGTTCTGATGCATAGATAGATGGAAACAGCCTTATTATAGTACAGCTTCTACTATATAGTCTCTGTGTGGTTGGATAATGAACACCATGAGACCATCATATGATGGTTGTACTATTAGACCTAATCTAGCTATATAAAGGCCAGTGTTTGTATTGTGCAATTTAATAATCAAAAATCCACGCGGCACTAGATTTGCTCTTGGGACTCCAGATCTAGACACGGCGAACTCAAGCATGAAGCTGCATGGAATGCAATGGATTTAGTTAAATAGTCGTTACATCACCTAAAGCGCTTGATTGGGGTTAATAACTAGCACTGTTGACAGTATGAGTAATGATTGTTAGGCTGGCCTAAAATGTAATTGTTCTAGTAAAGATTTTACTGAAACAATACTCACTCTACATCTTGCTTTCCAGGTAAGTTACTCGAATTCCTTAGGTGATTATTCTATTATCTGTGCAATGACCGGCATTGGACTAGTTGAATCATAAACTCACCTGTACATGACATAACTAATTTGCATGTTAACCAACATCTCTTGAATAAATAACTAGCATAAGCCATGTAAGCAGTCCAGTTATCTGAAAGTTATTTATGTTTTTATATGATCCACCATTTTCAACTCTATATATTTTATTGCAGCAGGCAGAGTTATCTTTTCTTGAAACATTTTCAGGCCAGGCTCTTTACATAAAACTTTTCAGGCAGCTCTCAGCAAATTATGGTCTAAAGGAGTTTGTGGTAGCAACATTTTTCATTGCTCAAAATTTCTATTCATCAATTTTTTTATTAAATTTTTTTACCATTAAAAAATTTTTTGAACTGAATTTATTCTCTAAAAATACAATTTTACGATGTGTGCATGCTGACTGGAATTCCGGTTTACTTGGCCTGATCATCATGATCAATAGAACATTTTACATTATAAATAAGGTAGGTGATACAAGAGCAAACTGATTTTATCAGTTTGATGTCTTCTCAAGACACTTTTCGAGTTTAAGTACATACGCCACAAAGTTACGAGAAAAAATTCAAAATATGCACTTTTTCAGAACTGTAAGTGTATACCCACTGTTTTTATCTCCTTCGGGTTGAAATAGTATTTGTATTCCAGATCGGTTAGAGTGGTTCATATATGTGAAGTGAATTAATCCTTCAGCTGCTGTTTTAGTAAACAGCAACATGAAAGGCAAAATGAATTTTAATGAAGTTGTCATGTTTTGGCAGAGACACAATAACCCCTAAAACAGCCGCGATATTTCTACAGAAGCAAAATAACTTCTAACACAACCTAGCACAGTCGTCATATCTCTGCAGCACAGAGTTAAAGGTGCTAGTCGTTATTCGGTACTACACTTCGACTAAAAAAGCAAATGATCCGAGGAGATAAATAAAGTTTACCTACTAGAAGAAATTTACCATAAAAGTAAATATATCTTAGTGCTGAAATTTAACCTTGAAAAATAATTGGTAGTTTTAATTAAAAAATCCACGGTTCAGCTGTAATAAAAAGTATTCTACAAACATTGACATTATTAGGTTGTAGGTATTAATGACCTCTATGTTTTGCACAAATAATAAGATATAAAAACTTCAAACAAACAATTTACAGTGAAGAAATAAGTTGATTTGTTTTTGCAATGGTTTTCAAGTTTACAAGTTTTTTGTTAGTAGGATCACTCAAGCTATTCTAATCATAGAATAGCGATTTGTTGCTAGGTAACAAGAGATTTCACAAAAAGGGAATTAGTAATGAGTCCTAGCAAAGTGAGCAGAACCAGTAAAAATGTTTCAAATTCCTGTGCATGAATCTGTCGTGCTAACAATACAAGAAAATTGAAATAGTCACTAAATGATGGTAATTAGCATGAGGGAAGTTTTCCTCAATGTGCTGTTGCATCAGCGTTAAAATTGCAAAAATATTGGATATAGCCTCACAAAGTTATACCTGACGAATTTGAACTTTTTTGGTTGTTGTAGAAATAAGGAAAAGAGATAAATGAAGGAGGAAATGGGGCATTGTTGTGTCCTTGTTCCTAGTACAGTACCTTGTCTGTAATGGTGGACTAAAAGAAAACTGTGTATTACATAATTAATAATTAGGAATCTGAATTATTTACAATTTTCTAATTTTTTTGATAGATTTATGATTTCAATCATATCTTAGTTGAACAGTTCCTAATATTAGGAAAGCTCTTGAACCAAGAAAATGTGTATTACTAAACTATTGCATCTGTTTTATTTGCATTTCTTTAAGTTTATTTTTAGATTTCAATTATAGGAAACAATCTAATCTCAGCAAAACAGAGTTATTTTTCTGTAAAGAAAACCTTCAGATGAAGACACAAGGTGTTTTGACCTTGAAAGATGTGTGTCAAAACATGTGCATATGTTTAGGTGAACACAGAACAGAAGAAAAAGAACTGAAAACTGGAGTATCCTTTCAGTGTCACTTACCTGTTTAGTTGTTTTTTCGGTCAAATACCTAACTTTATAGTTTTCGTGCAACCATGGTTTATTAGTCTAAATTTCCCGACTGCAAACAGCAAGTTGTGGTTCCATTCCCAAAAATGCCATGGTTGGTGGCGGAATTGCATCCAGATTTAATTTGCTCTTTGCAGCTGGATATATCTCCAGTTGTTGAGGTTCTTTTACCAGTAGACCCAAGCATGATCAACCAAGATCACAAAGCCCTTGTATGTGCAACATGCAAGTCTCTGCTCGTGGTAAGCTAAGCAGCACCATAATTGATCTTCAAAGAGTTGCTCACCCATGTTTATCAGAGTTAATAACTTCAAATTAAAAACACCACTACCCTGACAATCTAGGGTGTCATAAGAAATTGTTAGGTATACCAATAACTACATATATGTGCCAGGATTCTGAGACAACAAAAAGCTGGTAGGTTGCTGCAGTTGTTAGGGTGGTGTTCTACATTTTATGTATGAGGATCTTTCATCGCAGCGTTTTATCTTTTTGGCATGAAAAACATCATTTTCATGATGCCAATAAAAGGTCATTCATATATCAATCTCTAACCCTGCCTTTTATGCTGGTAAATAACAATATTGTTTTTTCTGCGAGGCAAAAGTTTTTCTTACCAGTCGTAGCGCAACTTCCGACAGACGGATACGACTCGTATTATTGAAAAGATTACCCACTTTAATAAATTTCTGAATTAAATTATAATGATTAGCAAACACAGATCCAAAAAAAGCGGTTGAGTACAAAATCTATAGACAGGTTGAGTTAAAAGTATAGAGTTCTCAATCACATAGATCCTCGGCATCACTATAATATAAATAAAAACATCTTTCTAGTATATTACCAACCCATTTATAGACTTTATGTACCTTTCCTCCTTTATGAATACTTGTACTTTGTCAGTCACACTAAAAGTAAGTACTCTGTAGTGAGAGATTGTCAGGTGCGCAGAAAATAAAGCAGAGAGAATATGTGCCAATTTTATAAAACTAGATCATTAGTTCAGTTGTTAGAATGTCAAGCAAGCAAGCAGATGGTCGAGAGTTCAATTTCATTATGTAGCAATTCTTTATTCCAACTTCCATCCATGGCATTGTTCTGATGCACAGATAGATGGAAACAGCCTTATTATAGTGCAGCTTCTACTATATAGTCTCTGTGTGATTGGCTAATGAACACCATGAAACTATCATAATATGATTGTTGTACTACTAGACTTAATCTAACTATATAAATGCCAGTGTTTGTATCTGTCTCTTTTTGTTAAACCCTGTGTCCAATTAGAGCAATTGCAATCTAGCAATGAAAAATCCACACAGTACTGGATTTGATCTTGGGACTCCAGATCTATAGACGGCGAACTCAATAATGAAGCTGCATTCAAGGCAATGGATTTATTGGCCAAATCAGGCAGATTGCAGCAAATTATGGTCTACAGGAGTTTGTGGTTACAACATTTTAAATATCTCAATATTTCTAACTAGAAATTCCACTGTCATACAGCCCACGGCCAAAGAGATGGCCAGAGAAATTGGCAAAAAAATAAAGGGTACTGATGATTGAGAAATGCAATATTAGCAATCAAATGGCTCTGCAGTGCAATAGGATAACTGCAATGGTAGCTGTAATGTACTGGGTGTGGGTGTTATTATATACAACAAACAGCAATAATGAATGTAAAACATGTTTATATTTTCCCCCTGCAGTAGGAGAAATGCAATAATGGCCAATATTAGAAGTAAAATGCACTGATATTCTTAGAATAATCAATTTTATTAATATAGTAATAATAGAAAACCAATACACAATTTTGTTCACATTTCAAAACGTGATAGGTAGCAATATCGAGAAGTTGTGGTATTTATATAGGTTTTTAGAAAATTTATTTAAAAAGTGTTTGGTCATGACAAACAACAACAATGAAAGGAAAATATTACACGTTTATATCTCTCTCTTGCAATAGGAGAAATGCAATTTTGGCCAATAAGTAAAATGCACTGAAATTATTAAAATAACCAATATTGTTAATATAGTAATACAGCAATAATAGAAAACCTATGAGCGTTCACACGTCTGGAAGATTTCTGCAAACTGCAGCAAAATAAAAGCTGTTATAAAAATGTTATAAAGCTGTAGGCCTAATTTACTGTAATGTATGTAATTCAACAACAATAAAGAAATATGTTTATTATAACTTTGAAATGCAAAATTATAAGTAAAATGGCAAGCTACTGTGTACTATACACAGTTTGAAAGTTGGTTGCGTTGAATGTAGAATGGTTTTGATAAGCGATCTTTAACAGAAAGCGAGTAGGAGCATTCACGCGTATAAAACTGTAGCAAAATAAAAAATGTTCTCGTCATGAAGGGGTGTTGTAGTTCGGCCCTAGCTTGTACATAAGTTGTAAAGAATTTCGGCTAACGTTTCAAATAATGAAACCTTCGGTGATTGGACAAAAAACACAGGCTGATAAACTGTGTACCACAATTTCGTACCTGTAAATCGATCTACGCTTCAAACGGTCTACGTTTATTACAGAAACCTTCGAATAAATTCGATTACAAGTAAAAAATGCCATAGACTGATGAAATGAGCATGGTTTTCTCGTGAAATGCGCACTGCTAAATAGTTCTACTATCTGTCACACGGCTTTATTGGCGTTTCAATTTTCGGTCTTAACTTTTATTAAACCGAGCTTTTCAAGCGTTTTGTAGCATTTTTCGTCCAAATTAATCTGTCTATTTAGGTATAATCCAATCAGATGGGTAAGTTTTAAGATCTTATCGAAGTTTTACAAAGACTCGGTAACCTATTTAAATAGGTTTAAATGTGTTTTGTATCGTTATTATACTTTAACGACTTTACATTCCGATGCTTAAATTTGTTAATGAAATTTATTGACGAGGGTTCGTCTCATTGTTGATGAATAATTTTTGTAAGTTGTGTGCACATGCATTTATCATAAAAACTCCCACACTTCCGCTCCTATCGTGTGGTCGTGGGATCATCAGTTGTTTCACCAAAGCTTTAACGTTAAGAAACTATTTTGAACTGAACTTTTTCTCTACAAATCCAATTATGCAATGTATGCATGGTGAATGGATTGCCGGCATACTTGGTCTGATCATCATGATTAATAGAGCATTTTACATAATAGATAAGACTAGCTTTGCTACCCAGCGTTGCTCGGGTAATAGAAAGGTCTTTGGACAGAAAATTGACTTGTATTTAACGTATAACAAGATTTGCCATTCTAACTTTCAAACTACTGTACATATCATGAGAAAAGTGTTTTGTCTTATAGACAATGATAAGTAGTGAGAATTCCTCGCTACTAGCCTACTCACTATTAGTCAGTACGTTTAATAATGTGAGCAAACAGCTTCTCATGACGTTATGCTATGACCCGCGTCGTACCCAAAGCCGTTAGGTATTTGCTCTCTTATAAGACTTATATTGGCAAGCTAGCAATTCAATTTATGTAGTCCAGTGGGTACGGCGTCCAACTGGTGAGCAGCAGGGTCTGAGATCAAATCTTCTTCGTTATGGAATCTTTGTTTTAAGATGTATAGTCGGAATTTGTACCCACATACGGACATACTTTAGGAAATATATATATAGATAGATGCTACAAGAGCAAACTAGTTTTCTCAGTTTTATGTCTTCTCAAGACACCTTTCCAGTTTAAGTATATATTTCAGTAAGTTACAAAATAGAATTCAAATTGTGCACTTCTTTCAGAATTGTTGATGTATACCCACTGTTTGCATCTCCTTCTGGTTGAAATATTACTAGTATTCCAGATTGGTAAACATGGTTTATTTATGTGAAGTGAATTAATCCTTCAGCGGCTGCTTTAGTAAACAGTAAGACGAAAGGCAAAATGAATTTTAACAAAGTTGTCATGTTTTGGCAGAAGCAAAACAACCGCTATGTTTCTGCTGAAGCAAAATAACTTCCAACACAACCTAACACAGTCGTCAGATTTCTGCAGTGCAGAGTAAAAGATGCTAGTAGTTATTAAGTACTAGACTTCGACTTAAAAAGCACATGATCTAAGCAGAAGATTAATAAAATTTACCTACAAGAAGAAATCTGTAGTGATAGTAAATATATCTTAGTGCTGAACTTCAACCATGAAAAATAATTTGTAGTTTTATTTAAAAAAACACGGTTTAGCTGTAATAAAAAGTATACTAAAACATTGACATTAGTAAGTTTTAGGTATTGATATCTATGTTTTGGTACCAAAAAAAGAAGATATTAAAACTTCAAACAAACAATTTACATTGAGGAATTAAGTTGACTTGATTTTTGAAATGTCTTTAAAATTTAAAAATGTTCTTTTAGTAGGATCACTCAAACTATCCTAATCATAAAGTAGTGATTTGTTGCTAGGCAACAGGAGATTTGTTTAACAGATTCCACAAAAAAATGATTAGTAATGAGTCCTAGCAGAGTGAGCAGAACCAGTAAAAAATGTTTAATTTCTTTTGCAGGACTTTTTCGAGCTAAAATAGAAAAAATAGAAGAAAATTGTAAAAGTCACTAGATGATGGTGATCAGCATGGAGGTAGTTTTCCTCAATGTGCTGTTAGATTAGCCTGTTGATTAGCTTCATAAAGTTATATGTGAGGACTTTTAACTTTTATCATTATTGTAGAAATAAGGAAAAGAGATGAGAGAAGGAGGAAATGGGACATTGTTGTGTCCTTGTTCTTAGTACAGTACCTTGTCTGTAATGGTGGACTAAAAGGAAACTGTGTCTTACATAATTATTAATTAAGAATCTGAATTATTTACAATTTTCTAAAGTTTTTGGTAGATTTGTTACAATTTCAATTATATCCTAGTGGAAAAGCTCTTCAACTTCGGACAAATTCTTTAAATCAAGAATTATAAATAAATAATCGTGAATTATTTAATAAATCAAGAAAATGCTAATTACTAAAATATTGAATTCGAATCTGGTTAATTTGCATTTTGTTAATATCATTAATAGATTTTAATTGTATGCAACAACCCAATCTTTGTAAAACAGAATTCGGAGTTAAAGACATTATACTTTCAGCAACCAGGAGGAAGATGCAAAGCGCATGCATAGGCAGCCAAAATGTTTAAAAGGACTAAATAATTAAATAACTAACTAACCTACATGAACTTAAGTTTAATTATTTAAAAAACTAACAAACACACACAATGACAAAATTGGATTTTTAGTACACACGCGTAGATGATACAATACAGCATATAGAAATAAATATTTAACAAAATTAAATAATTTATTTCAAACCTCTTTCCACAATGGTTTTAATAACCAACATATTTTGGCATCAAAAAATAAACATTACATGGTGTCAAAGAGAGGGGAAGAGGGAGGAGAGAAAGGGGAAGAGAGGGAAGAGGAGGAAAAAGAGGGGGAAAGAAGGGGTGAAAAGAGAGAAGAAGAGGAAGAGAGAGCAGGAGGGGGAAGAGGGAGGGGAAGATTAGGAAGATGAGAAAAGAGAGAAGGGAGGAGGGGGGAAGAGGGGGAAGAGGGGTAAAAAGGGGGAAGAGGGGGGAAGAGGGCAGGGGAAGAGGGGAAGAAGGGGGGGGGGGGGGAAGAGGGGGAAAATTGGTTATTGCATTCAAGTCTCAGCTTGGTGGGTCTCTACTCTGTTGGTCTCTTTGCAACTATTAATAGACATCATAATCACACTTTCTATTGATCTGAGCGTTTAAATGGCAATCAAGTTTTATCTATTTTAATCTTGAAACATTGTAACAGTCAAATCACCTCAAACATCACAATTAATCGCTAATAATATAAAAATACCGACACTATTAAATAAAATCAACTGAAATTACCTGTAAGTTTATCTTTAATGAGTAACATGTAGTCACAACTCTCCACAACCACTTTTAGCTAGAGGTAGAAATAAGATTATAATATTTCAAAAATTTGAATGTCATTTTCAAAGGTAAAGTTTGTTTCTGTGTCACTATTTTTGCAGTTGTCAATAATGTATAATCAGTTTTGCCCTATAGATGTAGCTAAAAGACTTCAACTCACATTTCTATTTTAAGGCTGTCAGCATAAAACATGAAACTGAAATTCCGTGTTAGACAGAATAATAGTCAGATAAGCTAGCAAGGTTCATAAGCTAGCAAAGTTCATAAGCTAGCAAAATTCATAAGCTAGCAAAATTCATAAGCTTACAAGGTTCATAAGCTAGCAAGGATCATAAGCTAGCAAGGTTAATAAACTAACAAGGTTCATAAGCTAGCAAGGTTCATAAGCTAGCAATGTTCATAAGCTAGCGAGATTCATAAGCTAGCAAAGTTCATAAGCTAGCAAAATTCATAAGCTTACAAGGTTCATAAGCTAGCAAGGTTCATAAGCTAACAAGGTTCATAAGCTAGCAGAGTTCATAAGCTAGCAAGATTCATAAGCTAGCAAAGTTCATAAGCCAGCAAAATTCTTAAGCTTACAAGGTTCATAAGCTAGCAAGGTTCATAAGCTAACAAGGTTCATAAGCTAGCAGAGTTCATAAGCTAGCAAGATTCATAAGCTAGCAAAGTTCATAAGCCAGCAAAATTCTTAAGCTTACAAGGTTCATAAGCTAGCAAGAATCATAAGCTAAACAAATTCACAAGTTAAAAAAACTTGTAAGCTAGCAAAGTACAGAAACTAGCAAAATTTATTTTTATGCATTCCAAAAAGGACATTCAAATTATAGCTTCTTAAGCATGATTTTTTCAAACTAATTTTTAAAAAAGTCTCTTTTCTCTACGTTCGACAGAATTTTTACCAGTGTTAGAAAAAACACAATATTTTTGTTTATTTTTTGTTATGATGGATTTAATGAATATGATGATAGTTTCTCAAAGGCTCATTTGATTCACCTGAAGCTAAACATAAATAGATGAAACAGCATCTTTTAGAGTTCTGTACAAACTATATATTTTCAAAACTCTGGTGCTTTACTGAATAACTAAATTGTTTTAAGTTTTCTAGATATAATTTCACGTTTTCTGTATAGAGAAATTTGGTACATTGATAATATTCTCTGAAATAAATTTGGAAATCTGTAATGCTGAACAAGCAAAACTGAAGAGCTATATTTCTCATACAATTCATATCTTACTTTTGTGTTGAATATTCTTAAGATGTAGTCATCCCTTCAGATAAGCCTGCATCCTGCATGATGCAATCTTTCTTACCAACTTCCAGCCACAGCTTGAGATAGACAGATGGATGAACACAGTCTTTATGATTGTAGAGATATATTCATTGTAGTCGTTTGACTATCTTGTCCGCTGTTCAAATTATTAGGGAACAAAATATTATTAAGGTGTGTAATATTTTTCTTCAATGAATGTTTGCATTCCAAATATAAAGTTTGACAGAATTTAAAGTGTCGATTAACAACTACTGTTTTTTACTATAGTTTTCGCTCATAAGTTACCTAAAAGTATAAATGGTGCGTAACCTATTATTTCAAGTATTTAAAAATATTCTCTACACTTAAGTTAACATGACGCATTTCATTTGCTAAAACATAAATCAAGCCTAATTTTATTGTGTGCTTCCTTCATTTCATTTTTTTCATCCTAAGGCTGGTGGATACAATTCATGATGATGCTCGCTTGAAGGTTTAGATTTTTTGCCTTTTTAATGACTTTGCATCAAGTTCATACAGCTCGCCAAAATGAATAACATAAAACCTCTCATTTATAAACCATTAATTTGTAATATCAAAAACCTTAAAATGAAGCAAATAGTGTTAGAAGCTTAATAAACTTTATTTAGTAATAAAACTTACTAAAAATAGTAGACAAAAGATATTGGTTGATGATAAATCAGACTATCACAGTTGGGTGAGAGTTATCCTATCTTTAGAAACGACCATATTGTGGCGGTGGATAGTTTGGCATGCTTTGCGCCGGATATGAGATGAGCATTTCTGAATTGTATGAGGGCGGAAGATTTTGTGGTTGTGTTGTCAATCTTTGTTGTTGACTGTAAAAATTCCTTGTATCATTATTCTCATTGCAAATATTGTTGCTTGCGCTTATATGGCTCATACGCTCAAGGTCCTGTGCGTCAAGCAATTCGAGAGGAGGGGCAGATGGAGCAGCCTCCAATTGGGGAACATTTGTATTCTCATTGTGATTAGAGCTGTCAACAGTTTGAGTATGTCTAGGTGGCTCGAGCCTCGGAGATAAGGAGATATAACTGGGGGGTCTTGAGTCAGTGTAGGGACGGCCAGATACAAAGATTCTACATGCAGTTTGCCGAGTTACTCTGTGTAGAGCAGTTTCAGCAGCAAGAGCACGATTCTCCCTAAAATATTTATTAAAAATATATATTCACAATGGACATAACTTTGCATTGTAAATATCAACATAATTACTGATTACATAAGACTTCAGCAGATGAAAAAACTCTGGCTGAACGAATAAGAAATAATTCGTAGAATCTGTTTTGGTTCGGTATACCATAGTTGAAATCTATAAAAAAAATTTTTTTGAAATTTTTTAATCTAAAATAGCCAAACAAACTTTTTTTTAAATTGAGTATTAAATTTCATTGCGACTGATTAATCATTAAAAAATATTTCAAAAGTGTTCAAAACAAAAATATGTTCTTTAATATTCTCCACTTATCTAACTTCGTCGTTATTTACTTACATTTTTATAGATAGTTACTGTATGTTACTAAAACAATAAAATATATTTTCTGACTGTTTTATGAGTTGTTGTTTGTTTGTATATGTTGCTATATAAAAACAACTGTTGAAAATGCTCTGATCTGTTTCGGTGAATATGTTTTAATAAAAATGATTTTTGTCCATTTTGCCAAAAAACTTTTAAGTTGTCCCTAACTTGATTGAAAAATATTATTTCTGATTCAAAAAACATTTTAATGCCAATTTTCTTATAATAAAACTATGTTACAGAGATGCTAACGGAAGGCGTTGAGTTATATAATTGTGTAGATGTTATGAGTTTAGGTTAATAAAACTAAGATGCTAGACATTAGCTCCTCAATTTCTTCCCATTTTAGCATATTTTGGAGATTTGGCACCTTATAGAATAAATATGAATACAGAAACTTAAAAATAGGTGTTAGTTGGTTCAAAACTGAGATAAGTAAGTCTCAATTTTTTTTAAATAAAGTAATTCATGTACACTACTGTATGGAGTTTTTACCTTCAAGACAAGCCTTGTCGATAACATGGTGTGAGAGATACTTAAAAGCAACGTGTTCAGTAAACTAAACCTTTGTGACCCCACTTTAACAGAAACTTGAAGTTTAACTTCAATTGAAGTTAAATTTTGACTTTTAACACACACTTGAAGTTGATTTTTAAGATTTTAGTAAACTTACTTTAATTTTGTCGGTCTGTTTATTTTATTTGTTTCTGGTTTCTAGCGTTTCTCCTCATACCATACCTTATAGTCGACCTTTTAAATTCCTCTTTTAAACTGATACAAACAAAAAGACCAAGCGATGCTGCCTTCAAAAGTGGCCTCTCATCTGATTGGCAATATAGTGAGGATTGCGCACTCGCTCATATCTCAAAGATTACTTGTATCTCAAGAAATGAACTTGGTCGAAGTTTATCTAGTAAATATACCAAATATATTTACTATATATACTGAATATATGCATATATTTTCACAAAATGTATATACATATATACAATAATTATATAAAAATGTATACACATTGTTCATATATACGTATATACTAAATATATGTATATATATACAATGTATATACATGCATGCAATGTGTATATATAAATATATGCAATTAATGCATATATACGTATTAACTAAATATATGTATATAAGATGTATGTAGTATGGTAAAGTATATGTATGTAGTATAGTATAGTATATGTATATACATGTATATACATGCACAATATATATGCATGTATAAAATGTATATAGGCCCCTACATGTATATACATATATACAGATATATATTTCTCAAAGTATGTTTGTGGATATGTTGGTATGTCGGTACCCATTCCGACTATTGATCTTAAAATGTTGGAATGAAGATTCTGTGCCGAAGAAGATTCGTTATCATATATACTGGGGCGCCCGTATGGGTGGTAAATTCTGCTCTAACTTGGGTCTCATACCAGAGACCTGGGAGTTTGAGCACTCGCCTCAAGATCTCAGCTGTTCCCAATAGCGGACTTTTATGCAACTCACCTGAGTTGATTGCTGTTGGTATTTGGGCAAGCCACATTTTTTGCGCTGGTGTTATTGCGCCCAGTTATTAAAACTGTTCATAAATTATCTATATAGAGTTTATTCCTCTGTTCAAAGGTGAACTGCCGAGGCCAATGTCAGAGCCTCCTCGATCTAGCACTTCAAATTCTGGAAGGACATCTGGGAAAAAGAGACTACTCATAACACCACTGAAAATTGGCTAAAGAGGCTTAAATAGAGCCCTGAACACACTGTGGCTCAGCAAGGACTCACCATCAGCAAAGTGGACATCAAGTGCAGAGTGCAGCGTATGAAGAACTGGGCAGCACCTGGCCATGACATGATTCAAGCCTTCCGTTTGAAGAAATTGACATCACTTCACACTAGAATGGCTAAGCAGATGAAATGCCTAATAGAACAAGGTGACCATCTAGAATGGCTGACCAAATGACAAACTGTACTTCTGATAGAAGATCCAAAGCAGGAGCCGATTCCCAAAAACTATCGACCAATAGCAAGCTTGCCCACCACCTGGAAACTGCTCTCGGGGTTAGTTGCAGACAAACTGGACGAGCACTTGAGTCAGTATATGCAGTGCTCAGAAAGGAATTGGGCGCAACACCCGAGGAGCCAAACATCAGTTACTGGTGGATTGGACGGCCCGTCAAGACAGCAGAAGAAAGCAAACCAATCTTGCCATGGCTTGGATTGACTACAAAAAGGCCTATGACTTAATTCCCCATAGTTGGATACTTGAGTGCCTTAGTATGTACAATGTTCACCCTGCTCTTGTGGCATTCATCAAGATGTCAATGACCAAATGGAAGACGGAACTGGAGGCTAAGGGCAAGAAGCTGGAGAGTGTAAAAATTAGGTGGGGCATCTATCATGGTGACTCCTTATCACCGCTGCTCTTCTGCATATGCCCAAACCCTCTAAGCAATATGCTGGAGGAGACACAATATGGGTACCAGTTTAAGAGTGGCACCAAGACAAACCACCTATTTTACATGTATGACATCAAGATGTGAGCTAACAAAGAAATAGACATTGATTTTCCAATACACCTCACTCAGGTATACAGCAAAGACATCGGAATGACCTTCGGTATTGAGAAATGTGGAAGGCTAAGAGGAGGAGCAAAGCATCAAAGCATATGCAGCTTCCATGGCCATTTCAGATAAGTTGCTAGCTGAATTTCAATCGGTTGCTCTTACAACGGACCTACGCCCTGATGATGAGGAAATTGACTGGCACACAAAACCTCTTCATGGTGCTTACCACCAACAAATATCTAAGGTTGCCGATCTTCACCAGACATACATGTATATGTGGCTGAACAAAGGATACCTAACGGCCAATACAGAGATGCTAATCATGGCAGCCCAGGAGTAAGTGCTCCCAACACGGCAACTCCAAACGAAAATCTATCACACTAGAGACGATCCTAGATGCAGACTGTGCAAAGATGCACCTGAGACCATCCAACACATCATCAGTGGATGCAAACAGCTAGCTGGAAACGCAAACACTGAGCGGCATAATCATGTCGCAGGTGTTGTGTATAGAAGTGTATGTGATGAGTATGGCCTTAATAAACCACAACACTGGTGGGAGGCCCCTAGTAAGGTCAATGAAAATGACCGCGCTAAAATCCTCTAGGACTTCTACATCCGAACTGACAAGCATGTCCTAGCAAATCAACCAGATATAGTGGTGGTAGACAAGGAGAACAAAAGAGCTACTATAATAGATATAGCAGTACCCAATGACTACAATATAGCCAGCAAAGAAAAAGAAAAGGTAGAGAAATATCTCCCTCTTGGAGAAGAGATTGAAAAATGCTGGAATGTAAGAACAACTGTAATCCCAGTAGTCATTGGGGCACTGGGCGCAATAACACCGGCGCATAAAATGTGGCTTGCCCAACTACCAACAACAATCAACTCAGGTGCGCTATTGGGAACAGCTAAGATCTTGAGGCGAGTGCTCAAACTCCAAGGTCTCTGGTAGGAGACCCGAGTTAGAGCAGAATCTACCACTCATACGGAGTATCCGGGGTGAAGAAACAATTTTTTATATACATGTATATATATAAATATATACATATATATATTTGTGTGTGACATATATATAATATATATGTCACATTAATCATGTTACTATGTATATATATTATATATATATATGTATTTATTTGCATAATATATTATATATGTTAAGTACATAATACAATATATACATGTATCATGTTGATCACAGTGTTGATTATGGGTAACTCTGAGCCACTCATGCTCTTTTACTTAAGGAGGCTTACTTTCATACCTTTGGCGGGTTCGTCTTTGTTTCATCCATTTATTTAGTGCAACTGAGCAGATTATTCCAATAAATAGAATTACCAATCCAACAATCGAGAGAGATATCACAATAGCCATTTCTAAAAATACGCGAAGCAGTTTTAGCGGACACTTCATATTTCAAATTGATTTGCTTTTATTGGTCATTTCATCTTTCATTAGACGAGAACTTTTAGTTAAAAACAAACTGCAAGTTTTTATTTAACTCTACTCCGGGCTAGTTTAAAAGTAACCCAAAGACTATACTTTTTAAAAAGATTCATTATGATAAACTGTTGATTTTGAAAAACATGTAAAATATAAAAAATGTTCGTTCATGTCAGTTTAAAGTTCATTGAGTCATACTATTAAGTAAACATTAATGATTATGCAAAAATATTAAAAAATTAAAGTTATTTGGTCGTAAATAAACTTCTTGTTGATGTTTTCTGAATTCTAAATTTGTATCGAATCGGTAATCAAATATTTAAAATCAGGCATCATTTAATTATAGCTCATATACTTCTATATGTAAGCTAAAAATAGCAGCTGGCGGACTGTATGTATTGTTAAATAAAAAAATTTGAACTTCAATATTTAATACTGATCTGTATGATTTAGAAACCAATTACTTTTGAAGATTTTGTTACAAACTGAAAGTCTGATTAACAAACTTGTTTGGCTGCCCAAAATATTAAAGGTAGCGGAAAAGATTTAACACTAAGCGCTCCTCCAAACGTCCTGTAATTTGAACCACATCACTGATTTGTCACTTTTTAGTACAGATTACAGGGTGCTATTAACTACACTACAAGAGTTTTGCATTTCTTTTATGTTAGTTTTAAGTTCATATAACCATTTATTTATATTCGAACATTTATTAATTTGAGGAAAAGGTGCAAACATTTTTTTATTTAGTAGTAAATGTATTATTAAGTAAATGAAGTTTTCTGAATACTACTTTCTTATTGAATTATTAATTATGTATTCAAAGACAGGCGTCCTTTAATTATATTTTATTCATTGCAAAGTTTAAACAAATTTAGCAGTAACTAATCTTTCCCTTTCAAACATATAGTTATGTAATATTATAAAATCAATTTAGTAAATAATTCTAACTTACCAGAATGCTACCACAAATGCTATCATTTTTAATTTTAATATTATTATTTTAAAGGTAGAGCAAAGTTTTTTAGGCAAAAGCCTTTTTTCACAAAAATGGCGCACATAAGTGGTTTAGTACTAGGTAAAATTTCTGACAGTTACAACTGAACCACTGACTAGCAATTACATCACAGCAACTTTAAAGTTTATAAACTAATATTTTGTAAATAAGAAATATTTTGATTTCAATTAATTTGAACTTAAATAGATGCTAAACAAATATTTTATTGTAAACTCAAAGTTCATTGCAAACCGATGGATTGATTACCAAATGTATCTGGTTTAGCCAAGCTTTCAAAAGTACTAGAAAAATATCACAAATGTTATCATTTGTAATCTTGTTCATAGGTTGAAATGTTGTTGCTTGAAGATAGAGACTTTTTTTTACAATGAAAATAACGTATGTCAGTACTATTTAGGTATTGCCAACATTGCCCACGGTAGAGATTTGAAGGCGAAATAAATTTTTGGCACCCACGAACGAGGTTTAAACTGGTAAATCTCACTTCACAATCTGTAGCGATAACCATTACACCACTAAAGCTCTGTGGTTTGAAAACTAGTATATTGCATGTAAGTTGAGCTATTAATAATCTTACTTCATTAAAATTAGAACACATCTTACTTGAGTAATCTAACTTCTTTTTTAAAGACTTGGATCTTGACCCGCTGCTTGCTGCCTTCATAATCATTGTTGATATCATGGTGGTAGAAACTGTTCTGGTTGCTATAAAATATTCAATTATTTGTTGGAAGTAGGTGTAATAGTTACAAAATTAATATTTTCTCTTTACTGCTACTAAACTAATATTTGTCTTTAAGTTAGCAATTGGTGATACCAACCCAGTTGAGTGATAACGGAAATTGATGACAATTAAATTCAATTATTAACTAATTGGTAGATTACGATTGCACTAATAATTTAAACTAAGTATTTTTAGGTTTGTGAACATACATTAGTAATTGAATTGGCAAACAAATTTATGTTTAAGTGCAATTAAGCATTTAATTAAAAATTATTTGGTAATTAAGGTAAATTACCAATAAAACTAGATTAAATATTATTTGAATAAATAATTAAATTACAAAACAAAGCATTAAAATATCTAATAAATCTATTAATAATTACATTAACTGTATAATAACAGTATGTTAGATAAGCTTTTCCGATCTTGATTTTACCAGCTGCTTTAGATTTGCTGTAATATTCATGTATCTGAAAGGCAAACTCATGACACAGGTTTAATTGATAGTACAAGTTTTGTCTCTTTGTGAAAGCCAGGAATGAAAAAGGTTTCAATCTATGTTCTATTTGGTGAATTTGGTTTATTTTGAGGCTGGTTCTAGTAACTCAGTGTTCTTTAAATGTTTTACCAAATTTTAGGTTAACTTTTATTCAAAGCTTTTTAAGCAATTAATTTTAGTTGCCTTGCAAACTTCTGTTTTATAGAGTTTCTGCTTGTAATTAACACAGTTTTGCTGTTTTTAGGTACTCATTGGAAAACCTTAATGAATGGCTCTTAAAAACATGAACTTGAGCATTGAAAAATTTTTTACTAATCATATTATTATGCAAAAGTTTTTTTTTCAAAAATAGAACATTTTTTGCACAATATTTATGAAATTTATTTTGAGAAACATTAAACAACACACAGCCTTGAACTATTAAATATGGTTGACCTAGTTAGTTGCCATAAATGTTTTGTATTGTTATTTAATGCTCTATGGGAAAGTATTATTCTATGAATAGCAAATCCATTTTTGCTTTTCTTTATTTTATTAAGTTCATAACAGCATTCCTATATGCTTCTAAAGAATATATGTAATGGGAATAATAGATTAATAAACCATGATTCCCCTGCCATACCCCCCACAACCAAAGTGATAATGGAAAAAGAAAGGGTGCCAGTTGAGAAACGCAATATTAGCAGTCAAATGGCACTGCAGTGCAATAGGAGAACTGCAACGGCAGCTGCAATGTACTGGGTGTTATTATGTGCAACAGACAGCAATAATAAAAGGAAAAAATGATATTTTTATATCTCTTCCCTGCAACAGGAGAAATGCAATATTAGAAGTAAAATGGCAAGCTGCTGTGTAATATACACAGGCTGGGGGAGGGCTGTATATCATTGGTCATAGAAACCAATATCAAGAAGTTGTGATATTTATCTAAATTTCTGTATTTATATCTAAAGAATTATGGTGATTTTGAAAATCTAACATATTTTAACTTGTTGTTAAAGATATAGATGTATATCTTAAGAAAATGTAGGCCTGTGAATTAATTTAGCAGATATTAAAAATGTCTTGGCAGTACCGCAATATTGCGTACAGCAATATTGGGCACAGCCGCGGTAGCATCAACAAAATCTTTAGAAAAATAATAACAGTAACATATTGCATTGTCACTATATACTTTGATCTTGTAAATTCAAATGATTATTTTTATAGCTAAATATCATAATAACCTCATAAAATCGAATAATTATTCTTCGATCAACGACTTTGTGTATATTAATTTTAATGTTTTCTCAAACACTCAACTGCTGCTAATAACTGGTGAACATCTTTAGTACAGTAATTACAAAGTGTATACAAATACATGCATGATTCAGCTGTTAGTAATACTAAAGCTACAGATACTAGCACAATGCATAGTTATTATGACTTCCTCTCTTTCTTTTTCTATTACTGTTATTTATCTACAGGTGTCTTTTAGCAAGATATTGTCGAAGTCGAGGCCGGGCCGTCTACACACACAACAAAACAACAAAGGTTCACATAGTTGAGAGCAAAAACAAAAGTATCCACCCAAATATCTCACCAATCCAATGAGCAACACACATAAAAACTAAACCAATAGTCTGAGCCACCCATCATGTCAAAATATTCCAAGTGTCGTATATTCAAGTCATGTTTTGCACAACTCACTTTATGGTTTCTCAAAATTTGTCCCAAATTCCCTATTAATTTGAGACTGTCCGATTACTGTTTTTTTCTAAATGGTCGCCGCTCGCCTAGCCTTCTGATTCAACACCTCAGTAACTATCGGAGCATTGCTCATGCAATAACTATCGGGGCATTGGTTCGAAACATAATGATTCTACATTCTGTCGCTCGGCTTTATATGCGCTGCGTTGACCGGTCTAGATTTTAATTAAAAAAAGCTTTTCAAAGTTTCAATAGCAATTTTAGGTCAAATTAATCTTTGTATTTATGTATAATTCGATAAGATGGGAAAGTTTTAGAACATTTTCTATAAATAATAAAGACTTGGTAACATACTTAAATAGGTTTATATGTGTTTTGTATCGTTATTTTTTTTAAATGACTTCATTGAAAAATAGTTAAACTTGTTGATGAGATTTCGGTACAAAGGTTTGCGACAGCCATTAATGAATAATTTTCGTGAGTTGTGTGCACATATGCATTTATCATAAACCTCTCAACCAATCGATTTGCTCGTGTTTGGTCGAGCGATGATTTTATATTCGGCAATACCTATCCGTAAACAGTAAAAATGCAGCATTTATTTTTAAGCTATTACTTGCATTCACTTTTATTTTATGAAACTATACTCACCGGTGAAGTGGTTAATATTGGATGGAACCTGGTAATATCGAGTTTCATCGCTCAAGGCTCTGCAGTATTCCACATCACCTCCACGTGTAGTTATTTTGTATGCAATGCAGTATCCAGGAATTAATGTTAAGGCGTCAAATGTGAGATAGAAATACTTTTCTAAAACATTGCAACTGGAAGATTTTAACATCTAAGGAGATGTGTTAATTTATATTACTAGAATAAAATTTCTCTCATAAGTTCAGAAAGAATAGATCACGAGTTTAGATCTACAGCCTGATGGCTGCGCCAGTGCAAAGCAGACAATAGCTACCTAAGATAAGTAGTATTCTATTTTATTTTCTGCTAACTTATGCTGTTTCATTTTATGTTAAACACCATGGGTTTAGCTTTACTTATGTTAATTTTTAAAAGATATACATATACTATTTAAATACTCGGCGTAGCACGGGTAATAAATGTATTTGCACAAAAAATTTATTTTATTTAACATATACCAGCAGTTACCAGTTTAACATTCCATCTTCATATCTTGAAAAAAGTTTTTTGTGCAGTTTAAATAAATTAATAAAAAAATAAAACAGCAGTTCAAGTTTTCAAACTTTGTCAAAAAACTGTAACTTTCAACCTACATGTCAAGAAGAAAATTATTTGTGCAAGTCAAATAAATTAAGAAACAAATTGGAACAAATATGGAGGGGTTTTACTTTAAATGTAAATGTGAAATCTGTGAAATCTGTGAAATCTGTGAAATCTGCGAAAATGTGAAAATGTGAAAAAACTGAAAATAGAAGTTTACGAAAATGCAAATAAGCTTCGCGTTTCATAAAGCTAATAAAGTCAATAGAATTTTATTTAATACATCATTTAGCAGGTGCATTGGAGAAAAGAGGTATAGAACATATAGTCATAGCTACGAATTGGTAAAGCTTTTTGTAGTTTTGTGAATAGAAAATTGCATAGCAATACTGTGGTTGAAATCGTCGTGAGTTCGAGTCCAGCAACATAAGAAATTTTAATAGCTAAGTTTTAATAGCCATAGCCGGACAGACGGACAGATATCAAAACAACAATACAAACTTTGAAAAATATCTAAATAGGTATATATCTAAATATATATAAAAAGATATAAATATCTAGTCAAAATAAATATGTAAGATAATAAATATTATATGTATATATTATATATAATATTATATGTATTATATATACAATAATATATATTATATGTATATATATATATCTAACAAAAACATCAACAACAATGTAAAAACAAAAGACAAAAAAACAAACATTAAACTTTATATACATGTATATTTTAACTGCAAAATACCATAATATTAGTTTTTTATAAACTTTTTATAGTTTTAAAACTAATAAATTAATGAGATAACAACTCACCTACCTTCATTAGTATATGACATTAGTTGTGAATATCTAGTCACTTCATAAGACCGCTGTCCACATAAGCCATAGTACTGTTGGAAGACAATGTAAACGCTTCAAATGGATTTTTCTAAAAATAGAAAAGCGATGCCTATTCTTTATGTCTATGGCTGTTTTACCTACTGCATCAGCTGGCTCAAGTTTTTTGTTATTTCAAATGGTAATTATTTCTTAAAGTTATCAGTTCGATCATGGTATACTTGTTATAGTGAGAAATATTTCAAGTGTTCACTTTGCACAAAAGTGAAACAGTTTTGGTTCGGCGGTTGGGGTACCTTATGAACAATGCCTTGGTGATTCATTACAAGCAAGGGTTAATGGTGGTGTTAAAAAGTTTTTCCAACAACTAATGCTTTTGCACCGGACAGTAAAATTCTTAAAAAGGCAACTATTGTTGTTCAATACAAAGTATGTTTTGGTAATCAATCTTTTTTACCAACAGTCTAACAAAACACTATGAGATATCATTGTGAGGCAATTATTACTCATGATCAATTACTTGGCAAACATTACTCATGCAAGCAGCAGTTCGACTACAACTGAACCTACAAATATTTTTTTAATTTTATCAAACTAAGCCACGACCATGAAGTGACCCTCCAAGAATGAGTATAATGCAGTGGCTGCTGAAGGTGTGTGTCTTTTGGAGAACCATGTTGCACAAACAATGACTCAATAGGCTCGGTTGAGCAAGTCTGAGTCTAGTGGCAAGGAAGCCTTGACATCTAAAGATAAACCTAGTTACAAAGAGCAATTTATGGTTTGTTGCCATTTTGTTTCTTGCCAGTGGTCCTTGTTGGAAACTTAGCCCTAACTGGTTGTTTGCAAATCAAGCATTTTAGACGACTACCAGACAGCTCTCTAGACATTATTCATTATCATCAGTAGTAAGAAATGTTACACAAATTCTGGGCAATGTTCATGTTATCTACTATCAACAATTTAAACAAACCTTTTGTTTTACATGTTTTATTTTACAACAACCATCATTATGAAACTGCTGGTAATAATAGTATTTTTACAGTATCCTAATAGCATAATTTTATTTTATAATAATATAATTGTCAGTGAGTTAGTAAGTTATTAGTAAATTGCTAGCTTACTCAAATTAGCCAACGACAATGTGCCAGGCTAATTGCAAGTGGCAGGCAACTACATCACCTGTAGGTGTTTATAAGCTGATTTTTAATACTCGCACAATGCCGGGCTTTGCTAAACAAATTTGAGCAATAACTTATGTTGAAACTGCATAAAGGTTAGGGTGTGTATGATTATATATTTATTAGTATCCTTGCTGTCTTAATAATGTTTTACAACATTAAAATACTGCACTAGACTCCCAGCTGCAGCTGGCTGTCTAACATGCTGTAAACAACATCAGATATGCTGATGGAGCAGAGGGAACAACTATATGTACAATTACTTTGCAACGCAAAGGCAGATTTGTGCAGATTCTAGTGTCCTACACTGAAAGATGCGGGTTCAAATCAACTGTGGTGCAATCTTTTGTTCAATCATTATTAATGGCTTTGAATGGACAGATGGAAATATTCATGTTCAACACTTAAACAACAGCAGTCTATAAAAACATCGTAATAATAATATTTCAGGCTGATTCTCTAGCGCAACTATTTATTTTTTGGTTAGATTCATTTCTTTTTTTCAGCTTTTAAGCCTTGAAATAAGAAAAAATATTTTTGAGATTAAGTTTGTTTTTTACTAAAATATAAGCTGTGGTTTACCATTTTTAGCAATACTTGTCATTTCTAATGATTAATGCATCTTTTAATGTAGTTATCCCACTATTTTGCCAGATGTGGTAATTTAATAGCTTTTTTAAATTGCATACTTCGGAGGTTTACGCTAAATCTACTTACTGGAGCATGAAAGGGAATACTAAAGTTTTATTTGATGGTTTTCAATTGAAGATTTAATTTCAGCAGATAGCACTTTGAGACACTTTGCTTCTATCCTGTTGTAGAAATGAATGTTAGTTTTTTTACTGCTATATGGCCTGGCAGTGTGCCATGTGACCTAGTGGTTTAGAATGCCTCAGCTGCACACAAGAGGTCGAGGTTGAAGTTCCAGAATAAGGCCACCGGTGGTGACAAGAATAACATCTGACCTTCAAATACTTTCTGAAGCTGAATATGTTCTCAGTTGTTGAGGTTACCTTGCTACTGGATTCTGACATGTTCAGCCAAGATCATCAGTATAATTTTTGTGCCAAGCTTTGTTTACAAACACACATAGCTTTTTCTCCAGTTAGATAAACTGACAATATACATTATGTTGTTATACATTTTGAGAAAGGTTGCTCTCACACAAGGTAAATATTTTATAATTTCAGTCAAAAGAGCCATTGAGTATTTTTAACAAGTCTATAAAAACTAATTCAGAATAGTTTTCTTCAATAATAAATTGTTTCAGTATATCAAATAATCAGCTGCATCTTTTGACAGGGCTTGTATTCCATGTAACATAGACATTTAGTCCAAAATAAACATAAAAAATATGGTTTTGAATCGTTTCAGTAGTATTTCAAGATGAACCTACACAAGATGTACTTGATTTTATCAGAGGTTATTAGTATCTTTATATAGTTTACGCTTGTTTTTATGTTTGAGATAATCTTCTTGCCAGGATATTAAGAATTTCAAATAGATAAAACTTGATTGCAATTAAAACACGACTAGTTCCCTAGCAGCCTTTTAGATTATTTGTGCACACACTTATTCTCTGGGCTTTATGAGTCAGCCTGACAATCTTCTACAATCCGCTGGAATTCCCAAATACTATTAGAATACTATTTATAACAATTATTAAGGTACAGAATACTAATGTATTTTTATATTATTTCATTATTATATAGTAACTGCTAAAATTTTCATCATATAAAAAGATAATAAAAATATGCCATTAAGTGAATACGACATCACATAACAAACTGTATATATTTAATTACTGTTATTATATTATAAAACAACTTTATTATACTATTGGGATACTAACATAGTACTATAATTAACAACAGTTTGATAATGATGGTCGCTGTACATGGAACATGTAAAACCAAGTTTTTTTAAATTGTTGCTTGAATATAACATGATATTTTCTCAAAGTTTGTATAACTTTCACTTCATTATAAACAATTATTTTTATTGTTGGCATCAGTTTGTCATCAACCACAATAACTGTTTCAAAGAGACTGTGGAATTATCACAAACATTTAGTCAAAAGCAAGTTATATTTTTAAAGAACTTAAAGAATCCTAATAAAATTTGAAATAAGCTACACCTACCATTGGCTGCTGTTGGATGGTACTGCACACATAATCCTGTGCACTCTCTCATGTTCTGGTAAGTGAAAGATATGGTAGCTTCCCTGTCATCAGCTGGAGCACTTTCAAAAATAAAACTCACCCATTATAGTCTGAGATTGTGTTCTACCTATCATAGGCACTAATTGAATGACTAGGAGAATAATACAAATCTTCCAGTTGAATTGCAAATTTGTCAAGAGCTTGATCAACTTTTCTCAGAAATGATTACAATGCATTAGTGACTTCATACAAATATTATTTAACTTACCGAGTGGAAGCTATAGTATAGGAAGTAGTAGTGCGAGTAGTAGTAAGGGTGGTGGTAGTAGTAGGAGTGGTAGCAGTAGGGGTGGTAGTAGTAGGAGTAGTGGTAGTAGTACGGGTGGTAGTAGTGGGGGTAGTGGTAGCAGTATGAGTGGTAGTAGTGGGGGTAGCAGTAATAGTATGGGTAGTAGTAGTTGGTGTATTGATAGTAGTACGGGTGGTAGTAGTAGGGGTTGTGGTAGTAGTAGGAGTGGTAACTTGGGTAGTAGTAGAGGTGGTAGTGATGACCGGAGTGGTGGCAAGGTTGCTGACAGAACTGGCCATGAGAGTAGAATCTAAAAATCATATTCTGCTGATAACAATGATTTGCTATTAGACTATAGTTATAGAAATATTTCAATAACCTATTCTCCAATATGATAAGAACTATACCTTATGTTAACAGCAAATTCATTTCTAGGATATCAGAATATTTTCCCAGCAAATCTGTTTCAATTTTTATGTCTGGTAGTTCTGTTTAGATGTATTTTAAGTACCAGTGTATTTTCCACATTGTTTGGCTATAAATGTTGCAAAAACAAAAAGGATTATCACAGAAAAGATGTTATAGTAAAAGATTGTTTGTAAGAAATTTGAAGATTACATGAAACAAGTTAGTTACCATAGAATTTTTATTGTAAACTAATGATTTTTAGTAAAAGCGACGTTTTCGTAGCTTTATTGTCAGGCATAAAAAATGACGTGCTTTGTTATGTGGGTAAAAGACTACTCGAAAATTTTTAGGTTGTCAATTTTTAAAAAGTGCATTGTTTTGTACTTAAAGTAATATTTTTAGAATATAATTATAATATTACCATTTAAACCATTGTTTACATGGTAATATAAAGGAAAGTAATAAAAAATACATTTCAGTTAAATAGAGATCTTTAAACGTATTTTATAAAAAACTTTCAGAGAATATTAAAAAACATCTGTTCAAATATAATTGTATTTTTGGCATTAAAAGAAAAAATTGCTTGGCTCCAGCAACCTTGTCCAAAGGTAATAATGTATATTTTAAAAAGGCACCAATCTTTTGGTCTTAAGATATTTTTACTACATCAAATGGTTACTGAGTTCTTCAAACTGTAAAATTCGGTTGTCATGACATAAAAATGTATATTAATAAATCACAAATCAAAATGTTTTTAATGGCAAACAGCAAATAAGAAATATTATAGCAATTATTATAGTATTTTTAATTGTTATCTGAAACCTGTGACTTTAATAGTTTTTAACAATTTGAAAAATTATAGAGACTAAAATACAATTATAATAGTTTTTATTTTTATGATAATAAATAATGATTTTTATACAATTTAATTTTATGAAGTTGACTCACCAGCTGTAGAGCTGTTAATATTGAGTGGAACATCGTAAAACTGTGTGCTATTCCCCATAGCTCTGCAGGGCTCCCCGGCCCCCACACTGAGCTATTCTGTATGCAATGCAATATCCTGGCGTCAATGTTGGTGAGTCAGTGTTGAGGTAGTAATACTTTCCTAGAATATTTGAAAAATTCAAATAATTGCACAATCAGAATCATGCATGCATGAAACCACTGAAAAACTAGCCTTTATTCGAAGTTAAAAAGTTTAACAATACCACTCAAAGTGTTTGTACCCTCAGAAGGAAAAAGCAAAAAAACTCAAAAAGCAAAAATGACTAAGGAGAAAGCTAAGAGAAACAAGAGTAAAAAGAACTGAAGGGGAAAATAAAGAAAGAAATAAATAAATAAAGAAAATCAGAAAAAAATTTCTATCATACAGTACGCTTTTCTATAATTTTTTATAAGCAATGAAGATAGAGTAATTGAAAATATGGAGACTAAAATGCAATTATAGTAGTTTTTATTTTAATTTTAATTGTAGTAAGTAATGATTTTCATACCGCTTAATTTATGAAGCTTGACTCACCAGTAGAGCTTTTAATATTGAGTGGAACATCGTAAAACTGTGTGCTATTCCCCACAGCTCTGCAGGGCTCCCCGGCCCTCACACACTGAGCTATTCTGTATGCAATACAATATCCTGGTGTCAATGTTGGTGAGTCAGTATTGAGGTAGTAATACTTTCCTAGAATATTTGTAAAATTCAAATAATTCCACAATCAGAATCATGCATGCATGAAACCACTGAAAAACTAGCCTTTATTCAAAGGTAAAAAGTATAAAAATACTAATCAAAGTTTTTGTACACTCAGAAAGAAAAAGCAGAAAAAATCAAAAAGCAAAATTGACTAGGGAGAAAGCTAAGAGAAACAAGAGTAAAAAGAACCGAAGGGGAAAATAAAGAAAGAAATAAGGAAAGAAAATCTGAGAAAGATTTCTATCATACAGTACGCTTTTCTTTTGTAGGCATTGAGGATAGAGTAATTGAAATGATCTTTCTCTTTAATGATAAGCAAACTGCTCTGTTTTTTACATGTTATCTGACATCTACTAAATTACCTGATAATGACACCTGGTGATGACAGCACACTCATACTAGTACTATAACGTGTTACTGCTCTGACAAGCCGGTGCACAATGACAGATCATCAGCTACATATTAAAGGACTTTTTATACAAAGTGTAGTTAATAGCTATACGTTGTATAGCTATTAACTATACACTGTATAGCTACTAGCAATATATTCTATAGCTATACATCTTATTCTCTAGCTATACATCTATAACAATTTTATCTATGCTTTTTTAAACTAAGTAGTTTGTTTTCTGAACTCATTTTTAAGTGGCAAAGCATGTCAGATTTCTTCTTTGCAACAATAAAAAAGATTTTCTTCATTGTTACGAGATGAGCATTTGTGTAGATGTTTAGTGGCTTCTTGTTCAATAACTATTTTTAGTAAACTAAAAATTCACACTTTGTTTTCTGTGTTCAGTTACCCAAATATTCTACAACCATAGTAACTATTCCTGCACAATCCAGTCAATGTTCAAAAAGTAGAATGCATGGTCAAACATTTTCACCCCAATTTTGCATTATATCTTATATATCATTATATTTATTATATCTTTTAAAAAGGAGCTTTTGATTGCTCAATCAAATTTAAAGATATAAATGAAGTGACTCCAAAAATGTATAATATTATATTATTACATTTATGAAGTTTACGGGTTTATAATCAACAAAGTGAGTTTAGGTGCAACTTTGTAGTTTCATTTGTTTTTCATGATGTCATACATTTGATCTGGAATACCTAGAGAGTTGTCTGCTCATTCTCCATTTCTTTATTTTTTTTAACATTTTGGTGGATTGGTTTGGCCATTGACAAACGGATTGATTCAGTTGTTAGCATATTTATTAGTTGACTCAGTGAATGGCCTTTAAGTAAAATATTTGTTAATCAATCTATCATTTGATTGATTGATTTTTGATTGACTGGTTGATCAATTAGGTGATTTGCTAACTTATTACTTATTAAGCGATCAATCAGTTTATTGAATATTTCAGTCTTTTGTTAACTTATAGTATCTAGTAAAGTTTGGTGGTGTGGAAGTTTGTTTATATCGCTAAAACTTGCCATAAGCATTATGCAGAGTAATCTTTCAAAATAACTGCATTTACTAAAGCCCGTTTTCGTGTGACAAACTTATGTCTAAATTGTCAGATTAAGGCATTACCAGCTTGTTTATCCATTTGCTCCGTGAATGTGCAGATTTATGTAAATTAATAAAAAAATTTGCAACTTAGTGATTCTGACTATTTCACTCAACGACTATCGATTGCTCGTAGTTATCAGTCAATTACCACAAAATAACAAGTTGGTGATTGAAACAAACTGTTGCCACTGATCGGCTGTTTTGTCTGGTGTTCTTGACTCTACTTCAGTTTTTACTGACATACATGTAGCTTCCTGGCATCTCACCATTTGCCCTAAATGTATTGAAAAGCAACAGAATGACTACATTACTAAATTTGTTTTAGTAGCAGACTCTTTATTGCAGTTGTGATTAATAAAAAGGTTGGTCTTCCTTCAACAAAATGTTGTTCTCCCTATGTTAATATTTAGTCATTGCTATTAGAAATTCTAGTACCTAGTAAAAATAGAGCTATCTGTAAATTCATTAATCATTTTGGTTTTTGCCACAGGTGCTATAGAACTGGGAATAGAATGTGTTTCTTATTTTACCTTTAAACCTAGGTCTCAACCCTTTTAGTACAAGAAACGAGCCACAACAAAGCTACACATCAAATGAGATCCTATAAGCTTGTTATCAACTGTAAAATTCCATTTGGGTCAGTCATTTGTAGTTAGATGAAGCAAAAACAGTTTATATCACCAAAAGTGGGCTAATCAAATCATTTTTATTGACATGACCCCTAGCAATCTTTTTATCATTTATAAATGTCACAATTCTTTGCTAACAATGTAAAGGAACTGAGGCTTTCGATTGACTTTTTCTTACCCTACATTTGGTTTATCATCTGCTCATAATGAGCTTTTGTGCTTGTGCTTTTGTGACTCCAACTATCTCAGACTACAACCTTTCAACACAGCAAAAAATTATACAAAATTATACAAATATATATGAAATATCTATCAAAGCTCACAACATCAAACATTATTTGCCCTTTTAAAAGTTTGTTAATTTAGACAAATTTAATGAATTTTAAAGCGGTACAATTCGAAAGTTTTTCTTTCTTGACAAAAATTAGAAAGTTGAAACTAATGGTATCTTACCGTCTTTATTCCAGGACATTACTTGCCAGTAAGTCAGCGCAGATCTAGTTCGTTGCTGACACGTCGTGCTGAGCTGTATAAAGTTTATGTATATCATTGGGATACTGCCTAAAATAAAGAGCAAAGATACATTTGGTTTTTAACTTTTTCTCATAAGCAGTTCAATCATAACACGTTGAAATTCATATTATTTTGTTTTATTTATTTTTATTTCGGCTTCCAAAATAGTCTGGTATTATTTAAAATTTCATATACACAAGAGATCAAAAAACTTTTGCTTTTGTAAAAAAACAGCTAGAGTGATAAGAAGATTGGTAAACAGGTGCTATCAGATGTTACCAGGCGTTAGTGAGTGTTAGTATTTGTTAGCAAGTGTTCACAAGTGCTAGCAGGTACTAGCAAATGGTAGTAGGAGTTATCAGGTGCCAGCAAGTGTTAAATGTTGTTAACATCTGTTAGGAAGTGTTATCAGGTAATTGTATGTGTTAACATGTGTTATTAGGTGTTAGTAGGTGCTATTATTCATTGTTATCAGTTATTAAAAAAGATTTGTAGGTGTTAACAAGTGTTTAGGGAGATTTATGTGTGCGAACATTGCCACTCTCACTTTCACTACTTTTCCATTTTAAAATGCTTCGATGTTTTGCCTAGAAAATATCAGCAACCACAGCTATAATATATATTATATATCCTGTATATAACAAATGCAATGCTTAATATGTATGCTGTTTAGAGCTTTTATCTTATGCTGTGTGTGCTATCCACTCACTTTCAAATCCTCGGTCTAAAAAGAAATATTATTGTGAGAAAATATTTCAGAAGTTCTTGGCCATTTTGAATTTTTCTAGGTATGCTGCAGTATAAAACCTAAAAACATAATATGTTTTTAGGCTTTTTGAAAAATTTATTTGAAAATTTTTGAAAATATCATTTTCAAAAAAGGCAATTCTATAACTTTCACCAAAATCAACCTGCATAATCTATAAATATAACCAAAATCAACCTACATAATCTATAAATATAACCAAAATCAACCTACATAATCTATAACTATAACCAAAATCAACCTACATAATCTATAACTATAACCAAAATCAACCTACATAATCTATAACTATAACCAAAATCAACCTACATAATCTATAACTATAACCAAAATCAACCTACATAATCTATAACTATAACCAAAATCAACCTACATAATCTATAACTACAATCAAAATCAACCTACATAATCTATAACTATAACCAAAATCAACCTACATAATCTATAACTATAACCAAAATCAACCTACATAATCTATAACTACAATCAAAATCAACCTACATAATCTATAACTATAACTAAAATCAACCTACATAATCTATAACTATAACCAAAATCAACCTACATAATCTATAACTATAACCAAAATCAACCTACATAATCTATAACTTTAACCAAAATCAACCTACATAATCTATAACTATAACCAAAATCAACCTACATAATCTATAACTATAACCAAAATCAACCTACATAATCTATAACTTTAACCAAAATCAACCTACATAATCTATAACTTTAACCAAAATCAACCTACATAATCTATAACTATAACCAAAATCAACCTACATAATCTATAACTATAACCAAAATCAACCTACATAATCTCTAACTATAACCAAAATCAACCTACATAATCTATAACTATAACCAAAATCAACCTACATAATCTATAACTTTAACCAAAATCAACCTACATAATCTATAACTATAACCAAAATCAACCTACATAATCTATAACTTTAACCAAAATCAACCTACATAATCTATAACTATAACCAAAATCAACCTACATAATCTATAACTATAACCAAAATCAACCTACATAATCTATAACTTTAACCAAAATCAACCTACATAATCTATAACTTTAACCAAAATCAACCTACATAATCTATAACTATAACCAAAATCAACCTACATAATCTATAACTATAACCAAAATCAACCTACATAATCTCTAACTATAACCAAAATCAACCTACATAATCTATAACTTTAACCAAAATCAACCTACATAATCTATAACTTTAACCAAAATCAACCTACATAATCTATAACTATAACCAAAATCAACCTACATAATCTATAACTATAATCAAAATCAACCTACATAATCTATAACTATAACCAAAATCAACCAAATCTTTTAACTCGCAGTCACAGGCAAAACACCAAAAAAGAAAAGCTTGGATTACAACAGAGGTTTTAGACTTAATAAAAAGAAAAAATTATCTATATCGCAGAACATTAAATTCTCTGTTAAACATGAAATTAATAAATAAATACAAAAAAATTAGGAACAACCTAACAACAGCTCTACAGCTTTCTAAATCCAAATATTTTGAAGAGAAGCTTAAGGCTGCCTCAAATGCTAAACACTTATGGAATATTGTTAATCAGGAATTAGGAAAAAGCACTGTAACATCACCGGTGCCTAAATTAATTATTGACGATCGAAACCAGGTTTTAGAAGATGAAAAAGGTATTGCCGACCATTTCAACAGTTATTTTGTAAATGTTGGACCCAACTTAGCTAAAGCGTTTGGTAATACCTTTCAAGAAGAAAAAATACTATTGCACAGTAATCTGTCAATTCCAGAGTTTCAATTTAAAAAAGTTGATAGCACCAAGGTGAAAGCATATTTGCAAGATTTAAATATAAAAAAAGCTACAGGCTTAGATAATATTCCAGCAAAGCTATTAAAGCTTGCTTGTTCCTCCATTTGCAATCCTTTGACAAAATTAATTAATGAATCTTTAGAAAGTGGCCAAATCGCAAAAGCTCTTAAAATAGCCAAAGTAAAACCTTGATTTAAAAAAGGCTCAGTAAAGCTTTGTTCAAATTATCGGCCTTTTTCAATACTGCCTGTCATAAGCAAAATACTAGAAAAGATCGTGAACACACAAATAATGCAATATTTAGAAAGTAATAATTTGATTCATGAAAACCAGTTTGAATTTCGGAAAAATAAAAACACTACACTAGCTCTTACTCAATTCACAAATCAAATTTTAAAAGCATTTAATGATGGGAAATCCGTACTTGGAGTCTATCTTGATTTTAGTAAAGCCTTTGATACCCTTGATCACCAAACTCTTTTATATAAGCTGAAACAGCTAAAGTTTGGTTCAAATTCTATTAAATGGGTGGAAAACTTTCTTTCTCAACGAAAGCAAGTCACCATAATTGGACAATCTGTCTCTGATGAACTAAGCATTACATGTGGTGTTCCCCATGGATCCATACTTGGCCCTACACTTTTTTTAATTTATATTAACGATTTACCAAACATTTTAACAGTTTTTACTCCCATTTTGTATGCCGATGATACAAACTTATTTTTAGAATCCAAAGACTTAGATGAGCAAATTTCTGCAGTAAATAATGAACTGAATGAAATCCAAAAATGGTGTACTATGAACAAACTAACATTAAATGTAGACAAAACAAACTTTATGATATTAAAAACAATCAAAATAAATATGAATTCCCCAGGACCGCTTTAACTTTGCATGGTAAAATTTTAAACCAAGTTGAAAGTGTAAAATTTTTGGGTGTTCACATTGATACAAATTTATCATGGAAGGTTCACATAGAAAAACTTTTTAATAGTGTTAGACCTTTGTTAGGACTCTTATATAAATGCTCAAGGTATTTACCCCACAAAATTTTGGTTTTAATTTACAACGCATTTATTCATTCTAAATTCAGTTACTGTATTGAGGCTTGGGGGAACGCCCCAGATAAATACTTAAACAAACTTCAACTTCTACAAAAACGAGTTCTCAGAATTTTACATAAAAAACCTAAATTAGAACACACCCGCCCACTTTTTCAAAAATCTTCAATACTGACTGTGAATAAACTCTATAAATTTCGAACTCTCATCGCGTCTCATCAATTATTCTACAGCCTTAAATCACATCGCATTCATCAATATCCCACTCGCTGCTCTTCTTTAAATCTAAAGCTACCTACCTCTAAATCTGCTTCGGGTCATCGCAGAATGTCATACCAGCAGTCAGCACAATGGAACGCTCTGCCTGATGAACTGCGTAGGGTTGTGAGTATGCCCACTTTTAGACGTGCCCTCAAGCTGTACCTGTTGAGCGGTGAATAAATAGTTTCTGGCTGCTTGCTGTTAACTTGTGGCCCAGCGCCTTGACTAGCAATGCTACTGCGCAGTTTGGGCCTCATCATTATTTCTTTTTCTTTTTTTTTCTGTTTTCATACTTTTTGATGAAATAAAACAAACAAACAAACCTACATAATCTATAACTATAACCAAAATCAACCTACGTAATCTATAACTATAACCAAAATCAACCTACATAATCTATAACTATAACTAAAATCAACCTACATAATCTACAACTATAACCAAAATCAACCTACATAATCTATAACTATAACCAAAATCAACCTACATAATCTATAAATATAACCAAAATCAACCTACATAATCTATAACTATAACCAAAATCAACCTACATAATCTATAACTTTAACCAAAATCAACCTACATAATCTATAACTATAACCAAAATCAACCTACATAATCTATAACTTTAACCAAAATCAACCTACATAATCTATAACTATAACCAAAATCAACCTACATAATCTATAACTATAACCAAAATCAACCTACATAATCTATAACTATAACCAAAATCAACCTACATAATCTATAACTATAACCAAAATCAACCTACATAATCTATAACTTTAACCAAAATCAACCTACATAATCTATAACTATAACCAAAATCAACCTACATAATCTACAACTATAACCAAAATCAACCTACATAATCTATAACTATAACCAAGATCAACCTACATAATCTATAACTATAACCAAAATCAACCTACATAATCTATAACTATAACCAAAATCAACCTACATAATCTATAACTATAACCAAAATCAACCTCCATAATCTATAACTATAACTAAAATCAACCTACATAATCTATAACTATAACCAAAATCAACCTACATAATCTATAACTATAACCAAAATCAACCTACATAATCTATAACTATAACTAAAATCTACCTACATAATCTACAACTATAACCAAAATCAACCTACGTAAGTTTTCTGTGATTCATGTGTGTTGTTATTGCATACTGGTTTGATGTTAGGTTATTTAATAAACCAGTTTGTATCAATCAGCCTAACCATATGCCTGATCATACCTGGGTCTACACAAGGCTCTACTGTCAATAGTCACAGTTTTACAGCGTTTGAAATATAGCTAACTTAAATGCAACTATGCCATTCAAACGAAACTGCTATGGTCTAAACCAATAAGTCTTTTATAATTAAAGTTTGATTTAAAAGCAACTATTACTAATTTAGTTGGTTGTTTTTAAAAAGTTACCACAATGAAGAATTCTCTTAAAAGTGTTTTGGCTACACCATTAGCCCAATAGTTCTTTTTGGCACCGTCAGCATTAAGAAACAAGGGAAATTTCAGGCCATTTTTTCAGTTAAAGAGGCAATTGAATTAAGTATTTTCATTATGGACTGCTACAGCATCCCCTTCTCAACCGTCATTGGATTATTAGCTGAATGCATTCCCCAAATCAGACAAATGCTTTCTTTCCTTTAATAATACTAACATAGAATTACTAGCAGTCTATTGTGTTGCGAGAGATTATCAGATGTGGCGATAAAATACAAATAATAGATATGCGCACAGTCAGTCATGCAAAGCTGCTTGCAGTTGATCGATTCACGGGTCAAGGTACAGTCTCACGTGCTAATTTTTTTGAAAGTTTTGCCGTTATCACAAAATATGTAAAAAGCACAAAAATATTTAGCTAAAACTCATAGATTGTGAAAGCCGTGTGTGCATACCAAAATTGTTGCCAAAGTGCTTTCAATTGGCCAAACAACTTACTAGCAAGCGCGATTTTAGGAGCTTTCGAAATTGGTGTAGTCCAAGACACATAGAGGCAAACAAGAAAAGTACCAATGCAAGTCAAGATAATAAATACAGCGCAATTGATTAGATTGTGTTAAAGATGGCACCCCTTTAGCACAATCCCAATTCAAGCTGTTTTTACCAAAGAATGTTTAATACGCAACCATATAATGACTATGAAAATATCTGCTATGAATTTTATAAACTTCAATTATTGACAATATTTAACAGCTAATAGCTAAGATTTGATGAGAGCATTTAAGAGATGATCTACTGTCCACTAAAAGAGGATGGCTACTATCATACAGTAATAACATATAACAATGAACAGTTAGCATATACCAATTAATAGTTAACATATAACAGTTTATTGCTAACATGTAGCAGTTAAAAATTAACATATGATTGTAAAATGCTAACAAATATCTGTTAATAGTTAACATATAACATTTAAGAGTTAATTTATAACATTAAATAATATAACAAATAGGAGTTAAAGGTGAACCTACACAAAATTTTAGTGGATTTTATCGAAAGAATCAGTATTTTTCTATCATTTTCAATTATTTTGTATGTTTGAGGGAGTCTGACTGCAAGGATGTTTCAAGAACAAAATCAAAAACACATTGATTGTGGTGAAAACACTCAGATCAAGCAAACATGTGATTATTTTGTCTATAGTAACACTGCAACTTGAAGGCAACAGCCGATATGAACTATGGTAACAACGATAACAACTATTGACATAATATCAAATGTATTTTTCTCTTGTAAGTTTTAGACATTTACAGTTGCTGCGGACAGTTGGACACGGCACTTATTATAGTGAAAATTACTTACTTTCAGTAAACTTTAAAATTAACCTATGATGGTTAGCAAACAATTAGAACCAAATGTTTATTGCCAATAAAGTAATACATATTCCAGACCTAACGTTTAACACATTTGTTGCGAAATCCTCCCAGACACTGCACTTAAGAGAGCTTATGTAGTTTTTATGACAGGTATAAACTGTGTAATGGAAAACTTGCACTTGAGAGGAATGACTACATCTAAAGAAAAGAGATTGAAGTGCAAAAACAATAGGCAAGTTTGAGTTGAAAGTATGGAATTCTCTATGGCATAGATCGAATGTAGAATAAAAATAGAATAACATAGAATGAAAAAAAAGATCTTTCTACTAGTTTGTCAAGTCATTTATAAACTTTATGTAGGGTTCCTTTTTAATGAATACTAATATGGCAGTACTCTGTCGTGAGAGATTGTCAGGCGCACAAAGAATAAAGCAGAGAGAAAATATGCTGATTCTATAACACAAGAAGACGGGTGATTAGTCCAACTTTTACACTTGTAGAGTGTCTAAATCCATATTTTAGTAAGTTATGAGACCTATTTCAAAATTTGTATATATGTCACAACTGTCAATGTATACCCACTGTTTGTATCATCTTCAGGTTGAAATAGTACTCTTATTCCAGATTTGTCAGCGTGGTTCATATATGTGAAGTGAATTAATCCTTCAGCTGCTGCTTTAGTAAACAGTAAGATGAAAGGCAAAATAACTTTTAAAGAAGCTGTCATGTTTTGGCAGAAGTAAAACAACCCCTGACACAGCTGCTATGTTAGCCATTATCAGGAACTACACTTAGACTAAAAAAGCAAATGATCAATGGAGATTAATTAGACAACCTACTAGAAGAAACCTGCAGTAATAGTAAATATGCTTCTAACTCTGAATATTCTACATCGGATTGTCAAAATTTAACCAGGAAAATTATCTTTGTAGTTTTAATTGAAAAAATATTTGGATCAGCTGTAATAAAAAGTATACTACAAACATTGTCACTAACAAGTTTTAAATATTGATGACATGTACATTTGTGGAACTTTAAAATTTTACAATAAATGTAAAATAGCAAAGTGCTGAGCAGTACAAAAAAACAAAGATATCACAACTTTGAACAAACAATTTTCACCACAAAATTAAGTTAACTTGACTTTTGAAAATGTTTTCAAGTTTGAAAGTTTTTTGTTGGTAGGATCACTTAAACTATCCGAATTGTAGAGTATAATAACTTGTTGCTAGGCAACAAGAGACTTTTAGCAGTCTTCATGAATAGGAATTATTAATGAGTTTCAGCAAAGTGAGCAAAAATGTTTCAAATTCTTGTGCAGGAATTTGTCGTGCTAACAATAGAATAAAATTGAAAAGATCAGTCCTAAATTACAGTCTTAGGTTGATGGAAGCTTCCTCAATATAATGTACCATTACATTGGTATTAAAAGTGTAGAAAATATAGGATATAGCCTCATGAAACCATAATTATGTGAAGACTGAACCTTTAGGGTTTCTCTATAAATGAGAAAAAGAGAAAATAAGGAAGAAATGGGACATAGTTGTGTCCTTGTTTTCAGTACAGTACCTTTTCCATAATGGCAGACTAAAAGGAAATTGTGTATTACTTACTTATTGATTAAGAATCTGTTTTATTATCATTTTTCTAAAAAAATTTGTAGGTTTGTTATAATTTCCACCATATCCTAGTTGAACAGTGTTTAAAATTGAGAAAACTCTTAAATCAATAAACTTATAATTACTAAAATATTGAATACAAATCTGTTTTATTCTCACATTTTTATTTTTATTTTTAAATTTCAATTATAGGAAAAAGTCAAATCTTAGTAAAACAGCATTCTCATCCTGTGAAGAAAACATTCAGATGAAAGTACAAGGTGATTGGACCTTATAAGATATTTTCAACCGAAACAACGTTTTGGTTTTGTTTTGGCATTTGTGTCAAAATATGTGCATGTTTGGGTGAACACAGAGGAGGAGCAGAAAGAGGATCAAAAACTGAAGTATCCTTTTAATGTCACTTACCTTTTTTAGCTTTTTATGTCAAATATCTAGCTTTATAGCTGTATATGCAACCATCATTTAGTGTTCTAGATCTCCTGACCTGCAAACAGCAAGTTGTGGTTCCATTCCCAAAAAAGCCACGGCTGCTGGCAAGAATGACATCAACTTTTAAATTGCTCTTTTCAGCTGGATATATCTCCAGTTGTTGAGGTTCTTTTGCCACTAGACTCAGGTATGTTCAACCAAAACCGCAAACATTGTTTGTATAACAATCCTTTTAAAACATGCACACACAGCCGCTGTTTGCAGTAGGCTAAACAGACACAATATTTGATCTTCAAGGAGTTGCTCACCCACGCTTATCAGGTTTAATTACTTCTTGTTAAGGGCACCAGTACCCTGGAATTTTAGTGTGCCATGAGAGATTGTTAAGTATAGCAATAAAGCACAGATATTAACTATATGTGCAAGTATTCTGATACAACAAAAGGCGGTGGGTTAGTGCAGTTGTTAAGATGTTGTTTTACATTCCATGTATGGTGATCTTTCACCACAACAGTATTAAATTATTAACTTTCAAAGCACATTTGTTCAACTTACTTAATAGTTCTTGATTTCAATTGGTTCATTTTTCTCACATTCAATAAAAAACATCGTTTTTATGATTACCGATGCCAATAAAAAGTCATACATACATCAACGGCCAACCTTGGCTATGAGCGAGGCTTTTATGATGGTAAATAACATCGTTGTAAAGCTTTTATTGAAATGTGTGATGTGTACACAATCTAATTGCTGCTTTTCAATTTTCTACAACTTTCACCTGCAAACTCTCCAAGGTAGTTGTTATTGTTAATTATGCAGTAAGGAATTCTTATGTGATAAACTTCAATAAAGTAACCTAGACATAAAGTTCCGACTGATCTTTCTTGATAGCAGTTGATATAAAAATATAGCTTGCCCTGGTTTTGGTGTGTTGTATAGTAAACCCAATGTCTTCTAACTTCTGTTGTCAATGTTGGGCTAAAGCTGAATTGTAATATTACTTGTTCCTTGGAATTTTTCCTATAACAGGAGATGTGTTTGTCTGTTTATCTAATGGCAGAATTTGAGGCAAGGATAAAAAGTTGCTTTTCGTGGGGTTCAACCTCTAAACATTCAGCGTGGTAGATGACCACTTTAACACTCGCACCGATTGTGTGAATTACATTTCTTGAGAGTAACTGTATGAATAGTTACTGTCTGTTTTTATTAGCACGTCTAATAAACATGTGTTGTTAGTGTTGGCATATTGTGTAACAACATGCCAACACTAACAACACAGTGCTGCCTGAAATATTTTCATTTTCAATCAGATAGCTTGCAGGTTGGTGGTTCAAAAGCTGGTTTTTAGAAACAGTATGGAGTTTTGAGACGGTATACTTTTAGCAATTAGGCCAAAGACACAGAGCATATGTAGGGGCCAACAATTTTTTTTAATATGACTAGCTAGTTGAAAATCTAATTAAATTTAATTAATTAATTACAAAAAATAAAACACACATGCAATGACAAAATAAGGTATATTAAAAGGTGTGTATATGATACAATTCAGCATATAGAAAAGAACTTTGATAAAATAAAATGCTCTATTTCAAACATATTTTCACAATTTTAATCAACCATATACGTATTTTGGCCTATATAAATAAACAATCCATGGTGCAAAAAGACTTATAGCTCTATTGACTCTTAAATATCTAGGTCAGATTAACACAATTCAAGTCTCGGGTTGGCACTGAAATTAGATAACTATTGGTGTCATGAGAATGAGATGGGAAGCAAACTAGTTGTGTCACTTTTTGGCTAAGTAATGTTTTTAGTAGTAGCAATGAGACGAATGTTTCAGCTGAAACTACATAGTAGAGATAGGCATTGAGTTAACATGCTTAGTTAAGTAAGCCTTAAGCCTCGACACCCAAAGTAATTGGGTTAAAATGGTTCTCGACATTTACACTTACTATGGAGTTGAATTGACTCAGAATAACTCACCAGCAAATTTTCAACTAATTTAACCGTTTACTGTCACCGCAGAGGTGTTGACTCGATTCTCTATTTTCAATGAACAAAACAATTCAAGTTGACATGCACCAATGTTTCCCTTTATTATTAGCACATATATGATTATTACTGTGTTGATGGGTGGTGATATACAAAGTAAATCAATTCGTTATTTGGTGTGCACTGAAACAAATATGTCAAGGGAGAGAGGGAAAGGGGGAGAAGGGGATAGGAAGAGAAAGAGGAAGCGAGAGAGAAGAAGAGAGGGAGAGGGGAAAGAGAGAGAGAGTAGAGGAGAGAGGAGAGGTAGAGAGAGGGAAAAAGAAAGGGAGAAAGAAACAAAAGAGATACATTGTACACTTATTATACATAATAGATTATGGTTGTCTTTTTAAAAGATCAGAAAACCTTTTAGAGTTGTCTGCTTTTTATGAATCAAGGAACAATGAGCATGCTATATTTGACATAGTTCATCTCATTTAAACAGGTTGCTCTAAAAGGTCTACCAGAATCTCTAGACTTGAGCTGTAATAATATGGTGATACGTGATTAATTGCTCTGGTAATCTGACAGCTAATGTGCCTCTTAATGAAGCGTGTCAGGAATTCCCCTTTTCACTTCTAGTTTGACTGAGTTTAAGGAACATGCCAGATGATAAGGACTTCATTAGCACAAATGTAGAGAGCTCTAACTCTTTTTGCAAAGTTGCAGCTTTAAAGTTCTAACTTTGCAGAGATAAAGTTAGAGACACGCCTCATATATGCTCAACATTAATAACTTGTAGTCAATTCTTTTCTGTGATGTTTTTGCACCTAAACAGGAAAAACCTTATTATGGTTGACCAAAAAATAGTATTTCTGATTATGTATGTTGCTATAGTTAAACTGCCTAAAATGTTTAACTGGTAAACTGTTAAACTGTTAAAATGTCATATGAATGTTGCTGTAGTTAGGACGTGTACAAAACATTGTTTCTTACCACCCGTTTCTCAGATGACCAACGAGTGATAGTTTCTGTTTCTAAAGCAACAAAAAATTGGTTGTTTTGCTTTTAAACAGCTGATTAGAAATGTTAAAGCCGCATCATGAACCAACATTCTTATTCTCCGTCTGCGTGAAACACTTACGGCACTAGCAAAATACAAAAAAGTGAAATACCTAGTGAAATGGAAACAAGGTGACAATAAAATGACAGATGCGTACTAGGATGGGTTGCTTCTATCATAACTGATACTTCACATTTTTGAAATAAACCATTAAGGTTAATGAAGTTGTCTTGGGTATTCCACTGATCAAGGGCTTTTCTTGCCTCAAAATATCTTGGGTCAGGGATAAAGACAGCCATCACGAGAGATTAATTCCAAGTGCATGAGCTGACGAAGAAAGCTTTAATAGGTCTGCAACTCCATGTTATTTTGATTCATAGCAAAGTGTTGACAAAGAGGCGGAGTTTGAACCTCTAACCTGCTTGGCAGTAGAAAGTCATATGAGCTACACTGTGGCCGCTCCTGATTTGTTAGTATGATTTGCCAAGCTAATTCATCAGATCTGTTTGGCTCATTGACCCAACAGCACCACAGAGTGTTAGTATTAACTGGGGTATTTAATGTTTCACTTCAACTTTACATGAATTTTTACTTCTATTTCAAAACATAGAAAAAATTTCATTTCTATATTGTTACACTAGTTTTAACCATACCATCTTTACACTGCCTATTATGATGTTTTAGCTTAATTTTTTTTGTGTGCTCAACTATAGTTACTTCAGATTCACAAAGGATTAAATGCAATAGCCCTCATTTCACATGACTTTTTGTAGCCTAATTAAGTTTAGTATCATTGTGTAGCTTCTAGAGTGTTATTTCTGGTTTACGTATAAATTTTCACTTGTATTTAGGGTTATTGTAGGACAACTCTGCAAGTTGAAAAACTTTTGATTTTTGTTCCAAATATGTTACATGGATTACTGAAGGAGTAAATAAAAACATTTCGTCCAAAAATGCTTTTACAAACTGAGATTTTATACATTAACGCTTATTCATAATAAAGTTGAAATCTGGTTAAAAACATTGCAATTATCCAGATTAAGAAGTTGTTGCTTTTACTATTACTTAGAAGTTGATAGCTTTTGATAGTGGATGTGTACAGCGTACAATAAATGTGTACTTTTGAATGTGTACACTTGCAATACTTGTGAGGGCAATCTATACTTTTACAATCATCCTATAATTTAGTTAGGACTAAAAACATTGTACAGTGTTTGCCTTGAATAGTGTTATTATTACTTATGATTATTACTATATGATTAATTTTGCTGACTTTAAAAATAATGGAATATAAGCTGACAAGGGATTGAGTGTACACAAAGTTTTAGAAGTCAGAAAATGACCAGTTGATATTAAATCTCCTTAATTGATGTAAGTTTGTGTTTTATATATTTAGTGGTTCAGTAGTTAGTATGCTGACATAAAATAAGTAGGTCAGTAGCTTGATTTCAAGAAGGACCATTGCTGGTGTAAAGCAAAATATCCAACCACAAATTCTCCCCTGAAAAATCTCACGAGCAATTGGTCACAACGTTTTTTGTACCAGGACATATCATTTATGGATGTGACCCCCAAAAGTGAACATGTGACCCCCAAAATAGACCTTGTGACTCTCAAAAGTTACCATGTGACCCCCAAAAAAGTGACTAAGCAAACTTGTTAAAATGTATAGAAGAGCGTGAATATGCTCAGCAGCACTTTAGTTTGTATAATTTCTAAAAGTTTAGTCAATTTAAAAGCTTCTCAAATATTTGAATCTTTATCATTTCTAGTTTTTGATTCATTTTTGCCTAACCAAGTATGCATTTAAACTCCCAAAATATCATTAATCATGTGATTCTTTCGATGCAGCTGCAGTCCGCACTTGTCCGCTAGGGTGCTAGTATTGTAGAAAGCAAGCCTTTTTTTTCCATTCTTTTTGACAAAATGACTGACTGTTTAGACATTCATGAAATCTGGCATTTTCAGGGTTTGTTGACTACAGAAATCTAATTCCAAATTTAACAAGGTTTAGGTGAAAACCCTAAAGATCGTTAATTGTTTTATTGATCCGCCTTCACTCTTTTCAAATTACTAGCAAAAGTTTTTTTAATAAATTTATCGGTTTAAATCTTAATTGGTTTGCTTAATTTTTAAAACTATTCTGGTGAAGTTTGTAAAATTTTAGTAAATTTTTGTTCTTATCCACTATTTCATCTAACTAGATTAGATGCTAGTAATACCATCATTTTTTAAAAACGATAAATTTGTTGTGATATATAAAAACGGTATAAAAATAGGTATAAAAATAAAAGAGGTATAAAAATAGTGATAATAAAAAATAATAAAAAACAGGTGGACGGAGTACGTAAAGGGCAAATAATGTCAGAAATAGAAAGAACGACACGAAAGCGAGCAGGTACATAAATATAGAAAGGAGGGTGAGTTTGTGAGCACAGTAGAGAAATGTATAAATAAATGAGTAGATGAGAGAGAGACCACTTAGAATAAAGTAAAAATTATTTACATTTTTACACGTTTTAATCAATTTTGTCAAAGTTTAACATGCACTTGCTACTTATTTTCTGCTATAGGTGAACATGAGTATTTGGCTTCAAAATAGTGTCTGGTTTTTTACATCAGCCTCATAATGAATGATGACCTCTTCAACACATGCGGGCATCTGATTAAAAATGAAATAATTTCTAGCAACGCCAATCTACCGTTATTATATAATTATATTTTAAACTATATAATTTAACATAAGTTAGTGGTATATTATGCTACCAAATATAATAAAGTATAATTAATTATAATTTAAATGTCAGGCATGCAAAAGCACCTCAGAAATAGTTTACGTGGTTTTACAGTGAACTAATTATACAGAACTTGTTTTATTCAGAAGTTTTAAAGCTTTTTTAAATGTTTTAGAAAAAAAACGGTTTATTTATTAGTTGCCTAGCTGCAATCAAAGTATCAACATAAAACATAAGTTTTAAAGTTTTGTTTATAAAGGCACAAAAGCCCACATAAAACTGGCAAAACATTGATTTGCTAAGAAAAAATTGGTTTTTAGTTGGCATAGTTTGGCAGTTTCAAGATCTCTACCTTAAAGAGTTGTAAGCATACAGTCTAGCTTTGGCTTTAATAATATTGTGACAGAAGCTGGCTGGCTATCAACTCAGAGCATCTGGATCAAAAAAGATTAAACCAGAGAAAGGTCATCCAGTTAAGAAAAGACCAGTCGACCGCCCCTCTTTCTTCAGTATGCAGTTAGCGAGAAGAACTTAAGAGCGACAGACACATGCACTTAAATCATAATACTATGGATTATTATTGATATCTGATTAATAAATGATACAACAATAGTGATTTGAAAGTTACTGGTTATTCTGTAGTGAAGAAGGACAGGTCTTTGCATGGTTCTTTACAATATTATGAAGTACTTATGTATCAATGATTATTTGCTTTTTAATGACAGCCGGTGCACCTGTACTGAAAGACTATGAAGAATTCATTTTGTTATAGCTTATAGAGTAACATGCAGGAGTTCAACCCTTTTGCTGCCAAATACACATTTACGCGTTTTCTGGGGTCGAGTGCCACAGACGCATAATTGCGACTTTCCTAGCAATTGTGTAGTAACTTCATTTTATTATTTGTTGACAACATAACTCACGGTCTTTAGGACTTTCAAGATAACGATAATGTTGTCGCAAGATATTTTTTATAAAATTAGCCTAAAATAACGAAGCAATTTTAATCAATCTAGGCCATAACTTGAAAGCCACATGTACCACACTGACAAGGTGGGCATATTAAAAATCCAACTCTGTCCTTTGCAAACTGGGTAAGTAAAATGGCTACCTGGCGTGGTCAGACTGCATGTGTCAAGGCATCTCTTCAGGTTAATCTGACAGTTCTGGAAGTGGTGAATACTGAAAACTGGGTCACTTCCTCTCTACCTTACTGCTTGACCGAAGCATTGCTAAAATGCAAATCAGTGTCGACCCCCGACTGATTATTATTATTATTAATAATATTATTGTTATTATTATTAAAATGTAGATGATTTATGAACACGATGTTTAAAAAAAGCTCAACATTCAAACAACTGACAAGATAAGTCTGTACCACAGAACCATTAAGAAAGTTGTATCGTCATTTTGTTTTAAAATACAATTTTTTGATATAAATGCGATAGCAAATATGTGCATTGCGAACAATCTTAATTTAGATTAATAGAAGTTTAACCAACTTTGCTATATTATTTTACAGGCTTAATTTTTGTACTTCACCAGACCTTCGCTGTTCCAAAAAACCATGAATGTTGGCTGATTGAAGATACTTGAGGCGTAAAAGGCATAATAAAGGCTGAGATATTCCATCAAATGTTGAATTACTCCTTTTTATTTGAGTAAAATAAAGGTTTAGCTGTAATAAAGGTTTGACTGCAATAACGGTTTGACTGTAATAAAGGTTTGACTGAAATGAAAAGTTTAAAGCTTAAAAAATCGTCAGTTCATTGAAGGAATTTTCAGGTTTTCTTGCAAATAATATTTTTTTCATCAGTTTATATAGAGCAAGCAACGACTTTATTTTTACTTCATCTTCAACAAAAATAGAGATTTATTTGGTCAAAGAATGCTAAATTACTAAGAATTAAGGATGCTTGTGCAGCAAGTACACAAAATACTGTATATCCGTTTTGAGATAAGCTGAACAAGCTCTCACTGTTTGTGTGTTCCTAGCGTGATTAGCATATCTTAGAAAATAGTCTGAAACAAGCTCATTTGTGACAAAAAATGGCAGGCCTGCGTATTTTGTGGTCGGCGGATAAGCATGTGGTTTGCTCTTTCATTCAAGAAATGGTAAGGGTGCTCTGATCTCTCACTTGTGGGTTCAGCCTAATTTCTTGTGCATCAGGACTTTCCCTTTCAACTTTTCAACTTTAAGTAAGTTTTTCAACTTTTCAACTTTCAAATCATTGTAATTGAAAAGTGTACCCTCTGCATAGAGCAATCGTATGTAAAAACTGGTTCCTAATAATGATATCTAGTTATTTTATATGCAAAAAAACAATAGCGCGATTGCAGCCGAAAAATAAATTTTTCCAAGTGAAACGTGCTATTTGTAATACACCCAAAATATTTATTTTACGTTTTGGACACTGAAGGCATGGCCTAAAGTTCACAGGCAGTCTTATCATTACATTGGGTAAAATGTATCTAAACTTTGAAGGCAGCAGAAATGTAACATTGTTAACTTCAGACATGGTTTGTAACAAACAATGTCAAAAATAGCTGTCAGTAAAAATAAAACAACATAAAAAGTAAATTGGTTGATTTTCTGAACATGTCCCAACGGTGTTGCTGTTACAACGTTACAAATGTTACAATGATGTAACAAGATACAAGTCAAACAAATGCTTAGCAGACTAAGATTGCTAAAGAGGATATATTCAGTGTATAATGCAGAATAAACAGTCTTATTGCCGTTGAGATATGCTGCTATCCTACTGTATAGTGAGAAAATTAAGTATTTATTTCTAAAAAGAGATCTAATAAAGTAGATAATTGAATGATGCAATTCTCTGCTAATTAATTGTGATGAAAGTAATGTTTGGTACTTTTAAAATGAGGGTAGTTGATGCAACTGGTTTATTACCAATTAGTCCAAAGACAATCGGTGCCAAACCAAATTATCTAATCACCGGTAGACCAAGTGGTATGTGGTACCGAAGCTTTAGAGTTGTCTGCTTTTTATATACCAAGGAACAACTGAGCATGTTATATTTGACATAGGTCATCTCATTTAAACCTGTTGCTCTAAAAGGTCTACGCGAAATCTCTAGACTTAAACTTAAAGAATAGAGAAAGCATAATATTATTATGCTTTATTAGTTATCTTGAGGTGTTGACTGATGTTTTAAAAAAAAATCAAGAAGATTGACCAACCAGAAGCTGAGATATAGCCAGCCAAACACAGGTCTACCTAATAAAGAATCAGAGGAAAACCCTTCGAAAATCCCGAAAACTATGACGTATAAAATCGACTTAATGGTCATGTGCCGGAGTTGCGCACCCTTACCACCGTTACTTATAATGATTGTTTTGGCTACGAGATGTGAAACGCTTCTCGCGATAGTAAATAATTTACATACTAGCTCTGGTTTCTCAGGAAAATCATCCAAACATTGTGTGGTAAAGGCATTTGCCCACAACCCCTCGCCATGATTTTTTAAAGCAGAAGAGCAGATTTTGACTATTGTGCTTCAAATTTTAACTCGATCTCCACGGATATGCTCCGAAGATCATCTGTTCAACGAACGGCGCGTGTATAGTCTATATGCGATATCCGCGATTGCAGTTTGTTTAGAATACGAAATAGGAATGGGACTTTTTGTTCCTTCATCATTTTTCTACTGTGTATCTACTGCAGCATTCAGTTGATTTTCATGATTATCGTCACTATTAACAGACTGGAAGTTCACTACAGCCATAATCTTAAAAAGACTAACTTGACCGTGCTGCTCTTGCTATAAGAAAAGAAAACGATAACTTTTGCTTTGATTTTTTTATTGATCTATTATCTCATCTATGATTATTTTTTATGATTTATATAATATTCATAATGCATATTATACAAAATAATAATATAACTGCGTATAGAATAAATGATGTAACTAATATAATTTGTAGAAAATTCCAAACTGTTAAAATGTCATATGAATGTTGCTGTAGTTAGGACGTGTACAAAACATTGTTTCTTACCACCCGTTTCTCAGATGACCAACGAGTGATAGTTTTTGTTTCTAAAGCAACAAAAAATTGGTTGTTTTGCTTTTAAACAGCTGATTAGAAATGTTAAAGCCGCATCATGAACCAATATTTTTATTCTCCATCTGCGTAAAACACTTACGACATTAGCAAAATGAAAAAAAAAGGTGAAATGCTTAGTGAAATGGAAACAAGGTGCCAATAAACTGATAGTTACGTACTAGGACGGGATGCTTCTATCATAAACGATACTTCACATTCTTGACATTAACCATTAGGGATAGTAAAGTTGCATTGGGTATTCCACTAACCAAGAGCTTTACTTGCCTCAAAATATTCTGGCTCAGAGATAAAGACAGCCAACACATCTGAGGGTAATTCTAAGTGCATGAGCTGATGAAGACAGCCTTAATAAGTCTTCAACTCCTATTAAATGGTAATTTAAATACTAAATGTGTAAATGTAAATAAATTTAAATGTATAAAATTTTCAATGAATGTGTACTTTCGAATGTGTACATTTTCAATACTTGTGAGGGCCATTTATAGACTTTTACAGTTGTCCCATAGACTAGTTAGGACTAAAAAACGCTGTACAGTGTTTGTGCTGAGTAGTCTTATTATTACTTTTGATTATTACTATATGATTACTTTTGCTGACTTTAAAAATAATGGAATGTGAGCTGACAAGAGAATGAGAGCACACAAAACTCTAGAAGTCAGAAAACGCCCAGTTGATATTAAATCAATTTAATTGATGCAAGTTTGTGTTTTATATATTTAGTGGCTCAATTGTTAGTATGCTGGCATAGAATAGGTATACCTATTCTAACTAACCAATAGGTTAGTGGCTAGAATTACAAAAGGATCATTGCTGGTGTAAGGCCAAACATCCAACCACACATTCTCCTGAGCAAAATCTCTCGAGCAATTGGTCACAACGATTTCTATACCAGGGCATATCATTTATTTGGTACTTTTAAAATGAGCGTAGTTGATGCAACTAGTGTATTACCAATTACTCCAAAGACAATCGGTGCCAAACCAAATTATCTAATCACCGGTAGACCAAGTGGTATGTGGTACCGAAGCTTTAGAGTTGTCTGCTTTTTATATACCAAGGAACAACTGAGCATGTTATATTTGACATATATAGGTCATCTCATTTAAACCTGTTGCTCTGAAAGGTCTACGCGAAATCTCTAGACTTAAACTTAAGCTCTAATAATATGGTGCTACGTGATTAATTGCTCTGGTAATCTGACAGCTAAATTGCCTCTTAATGAAGCGTGTCAGGAATTCCCCTTTTCACTTCTAGTTTGACTGAGTTTAAGGAACATGCCAGATGATAAGGACTTCATTAGCACAAATGTAGAGAGCTCTAACTCTTTTTGCAAAGTTGCAGCTTTAAAGTTCTAACTTTGCAGAGATAAAGTTAGAGACACGCCTCATATATGCTCAACATTAATAACTTGTAGTCAATTCTTTTCTGTGATGTTTTTGCACCTAAACAGGAAAAACCTTATTATGGTTGACCAAAAAATAGTATTTCTGATTATGTATGTTGCTATAGTTAAACTGCCTAAAATGTTTAACTGGTAAACTGTTAAACTGTTAAAATGTCATATGAATGTTGCTGTAGTTAGGACGTGTACAAAACATTGTTTCTTACCACCCGTTTCTCAGATGACCAACGAGTGATAGTTTCTGTTTCTAAAGCAACAAAAAATTGGTTGTTTTGCTTTTAAACAGCTGATTAGAAATGTTAAAGCCGCATCATGAACCAACATTCTTATTCTCCATCTGCGTAAAACACTTACGGCATTAGCAAAATACAAAAAAGTGAAATACCTAGTGAAATGGAAACAAGGTGACAATAAAATGACAGATGCGTACTAGGATGGGTTGCTTCTATCATAACTGATACTTCACATTTTTGAAATAAACCATTAAGGTTAATGAAGTTGTCTTGGGTATTCCACTGATCAAGGGCTTTTCTTGCCTCAAAATATCCTGGGTCAGGGATAAAGACAGCCATCACGAGAGATTAATTCCAAGTGCATGAGCTGACGAAGAAAGCTTTAATAGGTCTGCAACTACATGTTATTTTGATTCATAGCAAAGTGTTGACAAAGAGGCGGAGTTTGAACCTCTAACCTGCTTGGCAGTAGAAAGTCATATGAGCTACACTGTGGCCGCTCCTGATTTGTTAGTATGATTTGCCAAGCTAATTCATCAGATCTGTTTGGCTCATTGACCCAACAGCACCACAGAGTGTTAGTATTAACTGGGGTATTTAATGTTTCACTTCAACTTTACATGAAATTTTACTTCTATTTTAAAACATAGAAAAAATTTCATTTCTATATTGTTACACTAGTTTTAACCATACCATCTTTACACTGCCTATTATGATGTTTTAGCTTAATTTTTTTTGTGTGCTCAACTATAGTTACTTCAGATTCACAAAGGATTAAATGCAATAGCCCTCATTTCACATGACTTTTTGTAGCCTAATTAAGTTTAGTATCATTGTGTAGCTTCTAGAGTGTTATTTCTGGTTTACGTATAAATTTTCACTTGTATTTAGGGTTATTGTAGGACAACTCTGCAAGTTGAAAAACTTTTGATTTTTGTTCCAAATATGTTACATGGATTACTGAAGGAGTAAATAAAAACATTTCGTCCAAAAATGTTTTTACAAACTGAGATTTTATACATTAACGCTTATTCATAATAAAGTTGAAATCTGGTTAAAAACATTGCAATTATCCAGATTAAGAAGTTGTTGCTTTTACTATTACTTAGAAGTTGATAGCTTTTGATAGTGGATGTGTACAGCGTACAATAAATGTGTACTTTTGAATGTGTACACTTGCAATACTTGTGAGGGCAATCTATACTTTTACAATCATCCTATAATTTAGTTAGGACTAAAAACATTGTACAGTGTTTGCCTTGAATAGTGTTATTATTACTTATGATTATTACTATATGATTAATTTTGCTGACTTTAAAAATAATGGAATATAAGCTGACAAGGGATTGAGTGTACACAAAGTTTTAGAAGTCAGAAAATGACCAGTTGATATTAAATCTCCTTAATTGATGTAAGTTTGTGTTTTATATATTTAGTGGTTCAGTAGTTAGTATGCTGACATAAAATAAGTAGGTCAGTAGCTTGATTTCAAGAAGGACCATTGCTGGTGTAAAGCAAAATATCCAACCACAAATTCTCCCCTGAAAAATCTCACGAGCAATTGGTCACAACGTTTTTTGTACCAGGACATATCATTTATGGATGTGACCCCCAAAAGTGAACATGTGACCCCCAAAATAGACCTTGTGACTCTCAAAAGTTACCATGTGACCCCCAAAAAAGTGGCTAAGCAAACTTGTTAAAATGTATAGAAGAGCGTGATTATGCTCAGCAGCACTTTAGTTTGTATAATTTCTAAAAGTTTAGTCAATTTAAAAGCTTCTCAAATATTTGAATCTTTATCATTTCTAGTTTTTGATTCATTTTTGCCTAACCAAGTATGCATTTAAACTCCCAAAATATCATTAATCATGTGATTCTTTAGATGCAGCTGCAGTGTCTCATCAGTTTGTCACCAAATTGATAACTTCTTGTGGTACTTTACATACTTCAGCTTTGTGCTTGCTTTGAACCCGGTTGGACTTTGATTTATAACACAAACTAATAATGCCAAGTATGTGAACGTTATTTCAAATGCTCACCTAGTTTTTGGCAGCCCTTATTAAAAGCCTTGAGTAACTATAGACATGGGTTAAGCAATTTATCACTTTAATCTCATTCTGGTCGCAAGTAGTTAAACTAATTAGGATAATGTGTTTATCTTCTTTCGAGTAATGGCTGATAAGAATTTCAGATATTTCAATCTTGTTGTTTCAAGTTATGACTCATGAGTTCTGGTTTTAATACATGACTACATTGAGTATATCGGACAAAAAACTTACCATACTGTATCTTGACAATGCACAACTTTCAATTCTATTAATTGCTAATTTCGTGCAAGAGAGTACCATTTGATGAGAAATATTAACTATTAACTAGAATAAGATTAATTTTGAGAACATTGTAAATACCACCATCACTACAACGGTTTTGTTGAATCGATAAATAAAAATAACACATCAGAGGTTTAAAATGTTTTACTCAATGTCAGTTGCTCAGCAGAATATGATATAGGGCAGTATATTGTTTTACATTTTTATTTCGTTTTTATATTTTAAGCTTCAGCTGCATGCCATCAGTATTTTTGTATTTTTGAAGCAAAAAAAATATTTTGCACCAAAGTTTTCAAGTTACATGTAGTCAGGCCTGTATTCCCTGGTTGCAAGTTGGGGTTGCAAATACTAGGTGGTTAGTTATGAACACCTGAGGGTTTGGGGCGGTGTAAGCCACCAAGGGGGTTCATGGCAGAGCCCGAAGCTCTAGAGTCCTAGACCTTTTAAGCATCAACAACCCTCAAAGTATGCATAAATGCAATCAATTGTAAATATCAAAATCTACATAAATATATTGTTTATGGTTTATGGTAGACAAAGTATTTTTTTTATTCAACGATTGATATAAAACTCATGACACTACAGATTTTTGTAAGGAACATTGACAGAACAAGAGCTATCACTTCTTTATTGCAATAGCTCTTGTTCTGTCAATGTGTCCATGGCAGAAATCTTTCACAACTGATTCTGTATCTATTTCAACATCTTTACATATGTATGATATTAGAAGATTATTTAGACAGCTTGCCCCATGGTGCTCCTCATCGATGTTTTGATTCGCTTCAATGCAGAAAAAGATTACTCACACTCACTGCATTAGTGGCAGGCGAAACTAATACTAGATTAGTGAGCATCTCCACCTCGTCGCTAGTTGCTAATCACGGCACACGTTCTCTGCATGCATGCTCCTTGCTTGTTATGTATGTATATTTATATATTTATTTAGAAATATATAATTATACATAAAAATGTATTTGTATATATATATTTATAGTAAATAAATATATATACGCATAAATATATATATATATTTATAGTAAATATAGTATATAGTAAATAAACATATATACATATATATATTTATGTACTGAATATATATATCACTGCCACTTAACACTCAGTGTTGTTGTTTGACTGCCTTGTGGAAGGCAAAGGTAACCGGCCGTTCCCCTTACAATATCACCCATCAATATACACTTTACACAGCCCAGTCAGGTAGATGGTAAATAAGTTTTGCAATTGTTTGTTAGTTACACTCTAATAATATTATAAATATGTTATTTACTAGTAATTATTTTGGGTACTCGACATATTTCAGTAAACTTGTAACCCCTGTCAACAGACAAGCACCACATACCATCTATTTGAATAACCGGAGCAGGGGGGAAAATTTAAAAATTCCGGTGTTTCCGTTTAGATTAAAACATTTGATTTTTAACTACTTCACTTGTTACATAATATTTGATTTATCTTGAAAATAACTTATATTTATTAATTTAACTTTCAGGAGTGCGAGACATCTAGAAGCATCAAGAAGCATCTAGAAGCATATAGAAGCATCTAGAAGCATCTAGAAGCATCTAGAAGCATTGTTTATGTGTAATAGTCTCTATAAAATTTCAAGGGAGTTTGAATTTTTGTGAGTATATGGGTTGGTGAATAAAAAGTGTACAAAACTTTAATAACGCGCCCTTCACAAAAAGTTACATCTTTGTAGCTGTTACAATGATCAGTGTACATTCTAGCTTAAGTTTTTTGTGGTTCATTGGCATGCTTATTGATAGGCTGTCAAAACCTTAGTGTTCGAGATTTTTTTAAATTACCAATTTCTTTATTATCTTTAACTACAGCAAATGTGTTTGCTAAATGCTACAAAATGCTACAAAATTTTGTTTCTGCGTCACCATTTTTGCAGATGTCAGTAAGTGTTATCTACAACGTTTTTGTCCTATAGATGTAGCTAAAAGACTTCAGCTCACATTTCTAAGTTAAGCCAGCTTAAACATGAAACTGATATTCCGTCTTTACAGAGTAATAGTCATATAAGCTAACAGAGTTTATAAGCTAACAAGGTTCATGAGCTAGCAAGGTTCTTAAGCTAGAAAGGTTCATAAGCTAACAAGGTTCATAAGCTAGCAAAGTTTATAAGCTAACAAGGTTCATAAGCTAGCAAGGTTCATAAGCTAGCAAGGTTCATAAGCTAGCAAGGTTCATAAGCTAGCAAGGTTCATGAGCTAGCAAGGTTCATAATCTAGCAATGATCATTAGCTTACAAGGTTCATAATCTAGCAAGGTTCATGAGCTAGCAAGGTTCATAAGCTAACAAAGTTCATAAGCTAACAAGGTTCATAAGCTAGCATGGTTCATAAGCTAACAAGGTTCATAAGCTAGCAAGGTTCATGAGCTAGCAAAGTTTATAAGCTGACAAGGTTCGTAAGGTAGCAAGGCTCATAAGCTAAGAAGGTCATAAGCTATCAAGGTTAACAAGCTGGCAAGAATTACCTTTACGCATTTCAAACAAGACATTTAAATGATAGCTTCTTAAGCAATGATTTTTTTTCAACAGATTTTAATAGAAATGATCTTTTCCTCTGCTTTTAGATGAATTTCTACTAGTTAGTCTTGTGAAGAACACAATCTCTTTGTTTATCATTTGTGATGACCAATTTACTCAAAATGATGAAAGTTTCTAAAGGGCTTATTTTGTTTCACCTAGGAGCTAAATATGAATGATTGAAACAGCACATTTTAGAGTGATGTACAAACTATATTCTCAAAACTCTTATAGTTTACAAAATAACTAAGTTGTTGGAAGTTCTACATATATATTTTTACTTATTTTGCATATAGACAATCTGTACGTAAATAGTATTCACTTAAATGAACTTTGAGTTCTTTTATGCTAAACAAGCAAAGCTGAAGGGTTATATTTCTCATCAAATTCATATCTTATCCTTATGTAGACTATTGTTTATATGTAGTTAGCACTTCAAATGAGTCTGCATCCTGCACGACGCAATCTTTCTTACCAACTTCCAGCCACAACTGGAAGTTGGTAAGATTGTTAAGCCATTTGAACTTATTAAGGAATAAAATATTTTTAAAGTGTGTAATTTTTTTCTTCAATGAAACTTTGCATTCTAAATATAAGTTTTGACAGAATTTAAAGTGTCGTTTTACAAGCATAAACTGTTTTTATTATAGTTTTAGCTCATAGGTTACTTAGAAGCATAGAAGGTATGTAACTTATAATTTCAAGAATTTAAAATTGCTCTCTACAGTTAAATTAAAATGACGCGTTTCATTTGCTAAAACAAAAAAGTCAAGCCCGGTTCTAGTCTTTGCTTCATTCATTTTATCTTTCTTATATTCTAAGGCAGGTGCATGGATACAATTCATGATGATGCTCGCTGGAAGCTTGAGATTCTGGCCTTTTTAATGACTTTGCATCAAGTTTATATTACTCGCTAAAATGAAAACATGAAACCTCCTATAAATAAACTAATAAGTTGTAAAATCAAAAATATTTAAATGAAGCAAATAGTGTTAGAAGCATAAAAAAGTGTTGATGTAATAATAAATCTTACTAAAAATAGTAGACACACAATATTTGTTGATGATGAATCAGACCATCACAGTTGGGTGATAGTTATTCTATCTTTAGAAACGACCATACTGTGGCGGTGGATCATTTGGCATGCTTTGTGTCGGATGTGAGGTAAGCATTTCTGAGTGGTATGAGGGCAAAGGATCTTGGGGCCGCCTTGTCGATCTGCGTTGTTGACTGTAATAATTTCTAGTAACATTATTCTCATTTTGGATATTGTTTCTTGTGCCTGTGCGGTTCATAAGCTCAGGGTCCTCTATGTCAAGCAAGTCAAAAGGAGGAGCAGACGAAGCCGTGTCCACTTGAAAAACATTTGTATTCTCATTGCGGTTAAAGCTGTCAACAGTTTGAGTATGTCTAGGTCGCTCGAGCCTCGGATATAAAGAGTTATAACTGGGAGGGGTTGAGTTGTTTTTAGGACTGCCAGAGACAAAGGTTCTACATGCAGTTCGCATGGCTCTTCTTTGTAAACCAAGGTCGGAAATTCGTGCACGAATCTCTCTAAAATATTTATTTGAAACATATCTTCAGAATGAACATGACTTTGCATTGTAAATAGCAACATCGTTACTGATTACATAGACTGCAGCAGATTACAAAAAGTCTGACTCAACAAATAAAAAATGAATTGAATAATTTGTTCTGTTACGGTATACTATGGCTAATATCCAAGAACGTGTTTTGAAATGTTTTGATCCATAATTTCCAATTTTTTCTATACAATTTAGTGTTAAACTTCAGTGTGATTGATTAACCAGTTAAAAATTATTCAAAAATCATCAAAGGAAAATTCTGTTCATTTAAATAATTAATTTATTTCATTCCACTGTTATTCACTTACATTTTTCATAGATAATTGTATTACTGAAACAATAAAATAGTCTCTGGCTGTTTATACGAGTTATGTTTCAAATTTCTCTGATTCTTTTTGGTAAATATTTTTTAAGAAAATTAGCATTCATTGATTTTTGTCTAGTTTGTCAAAATTTTCTAAGGTATTTCTAGCTTGATTGAAGAATTTTATTCTTAATTCAAAACCGTTTTAATACCAGTTTTCTCATTATAAAACTATGTTTTAGATATGTTATCAGAAGGTGTTTAGTTGTATAGGTGTTAACAAAAGACATTAATCAATTGATTATGATCAATGTTGAATAATGAAACATTTGAAAAGCTTAGCTACTCAAATGGTAGGTTAATCTCTGTAAATTCATCTATGTACAGAAACCTCGACACACGAGCCTAATGTGTTTTGGAAAGTAGCTCGTACGTTGATTTAGTTACATATCAAGGCACTATTTTCTATTTAAATTAACTACATACAAACTAAAAATTCACCTGTCTTACAGCCCACGACCAAAGTGATATTGGAAAAAAGAAAGGGTACTGATAATTGAGAAATGCAATATTAGCAGTCAAATGGCACTGCAGTGCAATAGGATAACTGCAATGGTAGCTGTAATGTACTGGGTGTTATTATGTACAACAAACATTAATAATGAAAAAAAAAATTATATGTTTAAATATCTCTCCTGCAATAGGACAAATGCAATATTAGGAGTAAAATGCACTGATATTATTAGAATAACCAATATTATTAATGATAAAATAATGAATAAATTAAAAAACCAATGCCCAATTTTGTTTACATTTCAAAACGTCATAGCTAACAATATCAAGAGTTGTGATATTTATATAGATTTTTAGAAAATCTATTTAACAAAACTATTTAGTAAAAATAATAACAGTAACATATTGCCCAACATCAGTCACTATATACTTCGATCTTGTAAATTCGAATCACTTTTCTTATAATTAATTTTTATAAAATCGACTAACTATTCTTATAACTAAACATCGTAATAATCTTGTAAGAATCGTTAAAAAATATCATTTTCATTCCCTTTACTTTCACCGTTTTAGACATCGGTTGAAATACCAAAGCACTCATTATAATTGTCCAAAATGTCAGTTACTTTGAAATCGACAAAAAAGAAACGATTACTTTTTAGTACTTCTATGTTTGTTACAGAAATCTTCGGCATTTGGACAATACCATAGACTGTTGAAATGCACACGTTTTTCTCATGAAATGCGCACGGCTTAATAGTTCTACTTTCTGTTGCACGGCCTTATTGGCGTTTCGTTAGCCGGTCTTAATTTTGATTGAAAAAACTTGTCAAAGTTTTAATAGCGATTTTAAGCCAAATTAATCTGTCTGTTTATGTATAATCCGACAACATGGGTAAGGTATAGGATATTGTCTACAAATTTCAAAGACTTGGTAACATATTTAAATAGGTATATATGTGTTTTGTTGTGTTATTATTCTTAAATGACTCCATTAAAAATGGAGGAATTTGGTGATGAGATTTCCGTAAAAGGTTTTAGTCACGGCCGTTAACGGATAATCTTTTGGGAGTTGTGTTCATATATGCATTTATCATAAAGCTCGCAAACAAGTGCTTTGCTTGTGTTTGGTCGTGGGATTACTCTAGTACCATAATATAAAAAGCACCTAAACAGGATATTACAGCGGAAACACGTGCATTAATTTTTGTAATTTAGTAACTATGCTAAGAAAGTAACAAGTACCTAATTGATTGTGACGATCTGCTATAAAATGTAAAATTACCATGTACACTACTGTATGGAGTTTTTATTTTCAATATAAATAACATTTATTGTATATTATATTTAATAAATAATATATATCACATTGATGACAGTGCCGATTATGTGTAACTCTCCGACACTCATGCTCTTTTTCCAAAGGAGTCATAACTTTCATACCTTTGACGAGCTCGTGTCTGTTTTTTGATCCATTTATTTAGTGCAACTGAGCAGGTTAATCCAATAAATAGGACTGCCAATCCAACAACCAAGAGAGACATTAAAATAGCCTGAGCTAAAAGGACAAGAAACAGTTTTAGCAGACATTTCATATTTCAAATTTATTTGCTATTTTTGGTTTGTCAGCTTGCATTAAACGAGAATCTTTAGTTTAAAACAAACTGCAAGTTTTTTATGTAACTCTACTCTGGACCAGTCCAAAAACAACCAAAGAACTATGCTTTTTAAAAAGCTTCATTATGATAAACTGTTGATTTGGAGAAACATGTAAGATATATAAAATGGTATTTCATGTTAGTTTAAAGTTCAGTGAATCATACCATCAAGTAAAAGTTAATAATTAGAAGAGAAAGTTTAAAAATGTAAGTTATTTAACCGCAAATAAAATTGTTGTTGAAGATTTCTAAATTATATTTTTTTATTGAATTTGTAATCAAAAATTCAAAATCAGCCATCATTCAATTATGACTTATTCTTAGCTAAATGTGAACCAAAAATGCAGACTTATAAAAATATTTTTTGAGCAAACTAATTTGAGTCCCAAAACCTTTTTTTAAGGTTTTTTTACAAACTGAAAATTTGATTGACTAACTTGTCTGGTTGGCCAAAATATTAAACATAGCAAAAGAGTCTTAGCATTAAACGCCCTTCCAAACATCCTGCAACTTGGATCACATCCCTGACTTGTCACTTTCTAGTACAGAGTGCTAATCATTGCACTACAGGAGCTTTGCAGTGCTTTTGTGTTAGTTTGAAGCTCATATAATCATTTGATTACATTTGAATATTTAGTAATTTGAGGAAAAGATGCAAACATTTTTGTTATTTTTAGTAAATGTATTATTTAGTAAATGAAGTTTTCTGAAAACTACTTTCTCATTAAATTATTAATCATGTATTCAAGAACAGGCGTTCTTTAATTATACTTCATTGCAAAAATTAAACAATCTTGGTAGTAAGTAACCAATTTTTCTATTTCAAACATGTAGTAATGTACCGTTACAAACTCAATTTAACAAATAATTCTAACTTGCCAAAAAGCTAGCAGAAATGTTACCATTTTTTAGTTTTATATTATTATTTTAGAGACAGAGCAAAGTTTTGTTAGTCAAATGCTTTTTTTTTAAATGGAGCACACAAGTGATTTAGTACTAGGTGAAATTGTTGACAGTTAGGATTGAACCACTGACTAGTCACTACATCACAGCCACTTTAGAGTTTGTGAACTAATAATATGTAATTTAAAAATACAATGATTCCAATTAATTTTGAACTTAAATTGATGCTAAACAAACGTTTTATGTGAAACTCAAAGTTCATTACAAACCAAATGATCGGTTACCAAACGTATCTGGTTTAGCCAAGCTTTCAAACGTATTAGAATGCTATCACAAATGTTATCATTTGTAATATTATTCATAGGCTGACAAGTTGTTGCTTGAAGGTAGAAAAGCTTTTCAGCATGAAAATAGCATACGCCGGCAGTGTACGTGCCAACGGTGCCAAACCATAAAGGTTTAAAAGCGAGATAAACATTTTGGCAGCCTGGAACAAGGATTGAACTAGTGATCTCTCATTTCAGTATGGAGCACTAACCATCACACCGCAACAGCTCTGCCAATTAGCAAACTAGTATATTGCATGTAAGTTGAGCTATTAATAGTCTTGCTTCATTATAATTATAACACATCTTACTTGACTCATGGAGCTTTTTTTCTGTAGACTTCGATCTTGACCTGCTGGTTCTTGATAAAAAATATGTTATTGTTTGTTGTACGAAAATGCAATAGTTACAAAAACAAATCATTTAGCTTTAATATTAGTTTACTAACTTTTGGGTAGGAGCTAGTAAACTGATATTTTTCTCTATGTTAGTAGTTGGTGTTATTGACAGAGTAGAGTGATAACAGAAATTGAAGACAATTAAATTCAATTCATAGTCTTGCTTCGTTAAAATTAGAACACATCTTACTTGTGTCATCAAGCTTCTTTTTTGTAGACTTCAATCTTAACCCGTTGCTTGCTGCCTTTCTGATAATTGTTGGTCTCATGGTGGTAGAAACTGTTCTGGTTGCTACGAAACATGTGATTATTTGTTGGAAGTAGATGTAATAGTTACATAAATAAATCTTTTATCTTTAATGCTACTAAACTGATATTTGTTTCTATGTTAGTAATTGGCGTTACTGACAGAGTTGAGTGATGACAAAAATTGATGACAATTAAACTCAATTATTACCTGATTGGTAGTTTAAGATTGCTCTAATAATTTAAACCAAGTAATTTTAGGTTTGTGAACTTGCATTAGTAATTGAATTGACAAATGACTTCATGTTTAAATTCAATTAAGCATTTAATTAATAAGTTTTTTGGTAATTAAATTACCAAAAAATTTGGATTAAAAATTATTTGAAAAAAAATAAATAAATTACCAAACAACGCGTTAAAATCTCTAATAAATCTAATAATAATTACATGTACATTATTTAAATAATAACACTATGTTAGATAAGCTTTTTCAATTTTATTTATAACAGCTGCTTTACATTTGCTGTAATATTTATGTAACTGAAAGGCAAACTCATGGCACAGGTCCAATTGATACTACAAGTTTTGTCTTTTTGTGAAAGCCAGGAATGAACCAAGTCTTAATCTATGTTCTAATTGGTGAATTTGGTTTTATTTTGAAGCTGGTTTTAGAAACTCGGTGTTCTCTAAATGTTTTACCAAATTTTATGTTAACTTTTATTAAAAACTTTCTATAATATTAATCTTAGTTGCATTGTAAACTTAAAAACTTTAATTATTTATTTTTCTGTTTTATAGAATGTCTGCAGGTAATTAACAGAGCTTTGCTATTTTTAGGTACCCATTAGAAAACCTTAATGAATGGCTCTTAAAAACATAAACTTGAGCATCAAAAAAAACTTTTATTTGTCATAATAATATACACAAAGTTTTTTCTGCAAAATTAGGATATTTTTGCACAATTTAAAAAAAAATAATTGTGAGAAACATTAAGCAATACTTTTTTCTGACCTATTAAAATGCTCGACCTAGTTATTTACTATTATAGTTTTATATTGTTCTTTAATGCTCTATGGGAAAGCACTTTTCCATGAATAGCAAATCAATTTTTTGTTTTCTTTATTTCATTTAATGCATTACAACGTAAATGAAATGGAAATAATAGATTAATAAATGATTTATAGAAATATGGTTTAATATTGATTTTAAACTCAGCAATGATCATCTGAAAAGAGTAACAATGCAGCATTCTTTTAAATCATTACCTTTATTCAATTTGATTCCATGAAACTATACTCACGTGCGCAGTGGTTAATATTGGGCGGAACCTGGTAATATCGAGTTTCATCGTTCAAGACTCTGCATGTACCACATCACCTCTACATTTAATTATTCTGCATGCGATGCAGTATTCCAAAATTAGTGTTGAGAAGTCAAGGGTGAGATAGAAATATACTTTTCTGGAACATTGTAACTAAAACATTTAAACGTCTAGAGGGATTGGTTAATTTTGATCACTACAATCGAATACCTTTAAAAAACTGAGAAAGAAAATATCTTGTGTTAAGATCTACAGTTTGATGACTGCACAAGCACAAAACTGACAGTAGCTAACCGAGATTAGTAGTATTTTATTTAATTCTTTACTAATTTATACTGCTCTATTCTACATGTATGTTAAGCACTGTGGCTTTAGTTTTACTTATTATAAATTTTAACATACATATATATTTTCTTTATTATTGTAATATTATAAAATTATTATAGTAAAATTGACAAAACTTTATTGTGATTAAAATACGACTACTCCCCTAACAGTCTTTCAGAGTAATTGTGCACACGCTTATTCTCTGCACTTTATGGGCAAACCAAACAATCTTCTATAATCTACTGGAATGCCCAAATACTATTAGGATATTATTTATGTTAATTATTAAGATATACATGTAGAACGCTAACATATTATTATATTATTATGTTTATATATTATTTATTATTAATTTTATAATATACATACATGTTTACATATATAATTATATATTTTTATTTATATATATATATATATATATATATATATTACATGTATATATTCTAGATAAAATCTCGGCGTTGCCAGGGTAATAAAAAGCCTGCACAGAAAACCCTTTTTTATTTAACATATGCAGTGTTTACCACTGTAACTTCTAAACTTTATACAATGGGAAAAGTTTTGTTGTGTCAAAATAAAATACGTCAATGAAGATATCAGAATAGAATACATCAGTGAAGCACATGAAGGTATTTTGTCTGATTGAACCAAAAAATAACGTAGAGGTAATTCCTATTTGAAAATGTTAATGTGAATTTTTTTGTTTTGCAATTTCTAGCAATTTCCTTTGTAGCAATTGTAGCAAAGTAACAGAAAATTCAAACTTGAAACATCACAATTAAAAGTTACAAAAAAAAACAATAAATTGTGGATTTTTAACTATTTTTAAAAACAATTTCAAAAGAAAGACCAACACACGCAAATAAACTAATTTGCAATAAAACGTGCACATTTAGCTTTAAATGCAATTACAATATCATAGATGAGCTAAATAAGATAAGAAAGCTTAATCTTGTGGTTAGGTGCTTGCAATCACAAACATGGCAAGTTCAATTAGAGTGCATTAGGGATTTCTTCATTGTTGGACTTTAATCACTATAGCTGAAGTCATTGACAATAAAAAAAACAAAAGACAAAAAAAAACAAACATTGAATTTATATATATATAAATTTTTGTACTGCTAAAATACAATAATATTAGTTTTTTATAAACTTTCTACAGCTTAAAACTATTAAATTAATGGGATAACGACTCACTTACCTTCATTATTCCATGACATTAGTTGTGAATTTCTAGTCAATGTAAAAGACCGCAGTCCGCATGAGCCATAGTACTGTTGGAAGATAATGTCAACACTTGGAATAGACTTTTCTAAAAATAGACAAGTGATAGGTCTATTTTCTATATTTATGGCTGCTTCACTTACTGCATCTGCTGACTGGAGTGATTTTGCTCCTTTTAAATAATCATTCCTTTTTTTAAAGTTATCAGTTTGATCCTGGTGTACTTTTGATAGCAAAAAATTTCAGGTGTTCAATTTGCACAAACATGAAACAGTTTTGGTTCAGCGGTTGGGGTTTCTTATGAACAACATCTTGGTGGTTCGACACGAGCAAAGGCCAATGGTGGTGTTTAAAAATCTCTAACCAATATTGCTTTAGCACCGGACAGCAAAACTCTTAAAAAGGCAACTATAGTTTTTCAATATGAAGTATGTTTTGGTAATCAATCTATCTTACAAACATTCTAACAATACACTATGAGATATCAATGTGAGGCAATTATTACTCATGATCAATTACTTGGCAAACATTACTCACGCAGGCAGCAGTTCAACTACAAATGAACCTACAAAGATTTTTTTCATTTTATCAAACAAAGCCACAACCATGAAGTGAGCCCTCAAAGAATGAGTATAATGCAGTTGCTGCTGAAGTTGTGTGTGTTTTGGAGAACCATGTTGCACAAACAATGACTCTATGGGCTTGGTTGAGCATGTGTGAGCCTAGTAGCAAGGAAGCCTTGACATCTAGAGATAAACCTAGTTACAGAGAGTCCTTAATGGTTTGTTGTCATTTTGTTTCTTGCCAGTGGCCCTTGTTGGAAACTTAACTCCAATTGGTTGCTTGCAAATCAGGCATTCTAGACCACTGGAAATCTCTTTAGATATTACCTACTACTACTGGTAGTATGTAATATTCCATATATTCTAAGCAAAATTTATATTGTCTACTATCAATAATTTAAACAAACTTTTTGTTTTACATGTTCCATTTTACAGCAACCATTCTTATCAAACTGCTGGTAATAATAGTAATTTGACAGTATATCCTAATAGCATAATATTTTTTATGATAATATAATGGTAAGTGAGTTAGTAAGTTATTAGTAAGTTACTATCTTACTCAAACTAGCCATTGGCAATGTGCCAGGCTAATGGTAAGTGGCATGCAACTACATTACCTGTCCCTGTTTATAAGCTGATTTCTAATAGCAGTGCAACACCGGACATTCATGTAGTATAATAACATTATTTCAAAATAATATAATGGTAATAAAATTTATATAATATATACATGTATAAATATAAATTTTTATAAAGTTTGTCGCGCTACCAAGCATTACCTACTACTAATGGTAGTAGGTAATGGTTGTTGCTTGAGAGTTATTGATAGATAGAGTACTGTTACTTGCTGGGATATTGGTTTATTGTTCCTTCAACCAATCTACCAACAACCAGCTTTTATTCTTGTCATGGTGCACTCTGCCAAAAGCCAATTTATGCGTGGAATCAGTCTAAAAGCTAAAACCTAGAAATTTTTGGAGTAAACAACAGAGTACGTTCACAAGTACTTAAAAGCTTCTGTTTCACATGTACATGTTAAAGCTCAACAAATGATACAAAATATTCAGCCTTGCAAAAACACCACTGGTAGAAAAAAGGCAATGCTTGTTATGATAATAGATAGCAAGAAGAATGGTAGTAATTTTTATGGCTGCAAAAGAACCCACTGTATTAGTGAATGACACCATAGTAGCATAAATTCTTTATTCAATACAGTGGTAAAATAGTTAAAACAATTTTGATCAAAAGGTTATGTTCGAACTGCATAATTTTTGGGGGTATGTGATTATATATTTGCTAGTATCCTTGCTGTTTTAATAACATTTTACAGCATGCTAGACTTGCAGTTGCAGCTAGCAGTCTAGCGTGCTGTAAAACATCACCAGATGTGCCGATGGAACAGAGGGATAAACTACACATACAATTCTGTTGCGACGCAATGGCAGATTGACGCAGATTCTAGTGGGTTACAGTGGAAGATGCGAGTTCAAATCCCCTGTGGTGCAACTGTTTTTTCCGACCATTTTTCATGTCTTCGAACAAACAAATGGAAAAATTCATCTTCAACAATTGAACAGCAGCAGACTATAAAGACATTTTAATAATAGTATTTCAGGCTGACATTACAGAGCAACCATTTCTTCTCTTTGTTAGATTCATTTCCTTTTCTTAGCTTTGCAGACTTGCACTGGGGAAAAATATTTTTCAGATTAAGTTTGTTTTTACTGAAATTTAAACTGTGGTTTAGCATTTTTAGAAAGATTTGTCATTTCTAATGATTAATGCTTATTTTAATGCAGTTATTCCACTATTTTTTTCAAATGTGGTAATTAAATAGCTTTTTTAAATTGCATACTGCGGAGGTTTAAGCTAAATCTACCTACTGGAGCATGAAAGGGAATACTAAAATTTCATTTTATGGTTTCAACTGAAAATTTAAATTCAGCAGATAGCACTTTGAGACACTTTGCTTCTATCATGTTGCAGAAATGACTGCTAGTTTTTTCTACCGCTGTATGGCCTGGCAGTGCGCCATGTTGCCTAGCGGTTAAGAATGCCTCAGCTGCGCACAACAGGTCGAGGTTGAAGTTCCAAAAAGAGGCCACTGGTGGTGATAAGAATGGCATCTGACCTTCAACTGGCATCTGACTTTCAACTGATCTCTGAAACTGGGCATGTTCTCAGTGGTTGAGGTTTCCTTGCTACTAGATTCCGACATAGTCAGCCAAGACCATCGATATAATATTTGTGCAAAAATTTGTTTGAAACAAACACAGCCTTTGCTCCGGTTAGCTAAACTGACATTATACTTATATATTATACTAATATAATATTATACATTTTGAGAAATGTTGTTCCCACACAAGGTAAATCTTTTAGAATATCAAGCAAAAGAGCCAGTGAGTATTTTTAACAAATCCATAAAAGTTAATTTATAATGGTCTACTTCAATAATAAATTGTTTCAGCGCATCAAATTATCAGCTGCATCATTTGACAAGGCTTGTATTCCATGTAACATTTTTTATGTTGGCATCAGTTTGCACTTGCAGTTTGCATTGCAGTTGTCATGTTTGCAAATATGAATTAGCATCGATGTTCACAACAGTTACTGTTGAAATTGGATCCGATGTGGTCAAGAAACAGCCACTCCAGATGGTAACAGGTGCCGATCATTGGTGTCAAAGTTCAACATACGTAGTCAACAGGTATAAAAAGTATGACAAGTCCATGGCATCATTGTTAGCAACAATAGGATTGAGCGCTTTTCAACAAATGACATTATAGCAGCCAATCACTGCGGTCCATCGCACAGCAAATCGTTGCTTTGAGCAATAGTATGCATAGGTCTTTATCATATTTGCATGACCAACAAGATTTTGCTGATAAAACTTTGCTGTTATGTGTTTTGCAGAGAAGTTTAACAAATAAAGTGACAAACCTTGGTTTTTCTAATTACTCCAGAGTGTGACAGGAATTTATTTTTAGGTGGAATTGTGCAACCAACTTTCTATGCAAGTGGCTTAGTGAGTAAAAATGTACGCAAGAGTTGATCACGGAGATAGAAGAACACCAAAGTGTACCAAAAGCTTGAAGCTTACAAAAATAAAATCAAATGACAAGATGGTGACAATATTTAGGATATAAACAGATATCAAGAAGTGTGATGGAAACAGCTTATTATTTCAAAATAATCAGTAATAAAAAGTCATAAATGTCATATCAACTCTAAGATGGAGTAAACTTTTATCTACACATTTTAAAAAAGGACAGATTAGTTGAGTCAACTTTAAACATACCTCTTGAAGTGAAGAAAAAATATTATAAGCTTTTTGTCTAGTTTATTTTGTAACTTGTGTTTTCGTAAAAAGATGATACTTTGGAAAAGAATGATTGTGTCAACATCATAGAAGTTTACCTGGTTGTTTACTGAAGAGATTTAAACTTGAAGCTTTGGTAGTTGGTTCTGCGAACTTACAATAAAAAGTCATTCATTTTTAATCCTATGGGAATCTGAGCAAAAAATATACAAAACAGAGATTAATTTATGATCCTAGGTAGCTCTGAGTGAAAATATACAAAGAGAGCAATTTTTTAATGATCTGATGTTCTTCCAAGAAAAGGGCATACCAAAAAAAAGAGATTATTTTGCAGCCCTATGTAATTCTTAATGAACAATGAACATTTTTAAGAATGAATCATCATTTTTCATAGCTCATGTTTGATTTAACACTGTTTATGCCAAGTTTAATTGAGCATGACTTGTTATACGGAGTGAAGGATTTACGGTTTGCGTCATGCTTATGTAAAATTGACCAACTTCAACCTTAATGGGGCGACAATAACTTCTACTCTGTGAAGGACAGTTTACGAAATTAAACTCAGTTTTTGAAAAGCTTGGCTGTTATATTTTATCGTAGAGTGACTGGTTTTTTATTGTCCTGTATTGTTGCTTGGTAGACTAAGAAGAGGTATTTAACTGTCAATCACATAAATCATTAATTGTTTTTGGCAATTGTGAAAAATAAAATTGGAATCATTGTCCAAGTATTAGCTGTTACACGTATTCTCTGCCACTTTTCTATCACAAGTGCAAAACGAGAGTTGCTCTAAAACCAATGTATCACAGAGGGCTTTCAAAATATTTTGTTGATATTCGAAATCGAAACATTGTCTGCTGTTTACTGTAGTAAAGATGTTTCCTTTACTTTCAATTGCATTCACCAGTTGAAAGTGTCCTTAATAAATATAACTTTTCACTTTAACATAAATTACATAATATTGGTTTCGGCTTCAGTAAGTCGGTATTTTACTCACAATCCTGTACATTCCCTTCTATTCTGGTAAGTGAATGAGATAGCCACTCCAATATCATCAGATGTAGTACTTGCAAGAGAATACACAAAATATTAATCTAACAAGTTTTGAAAGCATACATGTATTATATAATTAAAATAAACTAATTCAACGACCAGGAGTATTATACTGATAGGAAAAAGATAAAGCACATTATGGAACTTGGTCAAAAGGAGGAGTGATTTTACACAGCATAAACTATTAACTCATGTGGTGGAAACAGTGGTAGAAGTGTCAGTAGCTGTGGCAGCAGCAGTTGCAGTGATGATTGTAAGTGTAGAGGTTGTGGTACCTACAGTGGAAGCAAAGGTAGTAGATAATAAAAGCAGATCTGTAAGTTACAATCTTTGACAAAAGAGTAAAGAACAAGTTTTGCTGTGTTATATTCACAGCTTTCATTAAGCTTATGCACCATGTAATTTCCATGAGTAACAGGCTAACAGAATTTTGCATAGTGGTGAGGTTGGCCGGTAACCACGCTGGAGGCAGGACCATTGTGTCTTGGGAAACAGTGATGGTTAGAGACCTGCTGCTGGCATACTTTGTTGAGAAACAGACATTTGACTTGCGGTCACCCACTACATTTTTGTCTAGAAACCTGTTATTACATAAAATGTCAAATTTAAAAAAAAGTTTGAATATGTAAGAAAAAAGAGTATTTCCAAATGAAAATTTGTTTTTAGTTTTGATAACTTTTTGAAAAAGCTATGCTTGGTTGGTCACATTAGCGCTGCTCATCATTCTAACCTGACTCTAGCAATGTCTTTTTTTACGTTTAGTAACTGAATCAGTGTGCAAATTTTCAAAACAGTCTCTCTGACATTTTTTCTTCAGCTAATTTATTACTGCCGATGTGCCTTGCTTTTTTCAGTTTTACTCGTATTCCACAGTTAGCATTTTATGTCAACCCACTTCTATAATAATTAATTTTATGTTATTTACTACAGTTTAATGTCTATGGCTCATTATATGGTAAGAAAGTAAATCAAATCAAATAGATTATTCTTTTATCTGTATGTATGAAAGGATTTTTGTTAAATGATTAGTTCAGTAATTGACTATTTTAAGGGTTCGAAATAATGCTTCAAAATGTTTCTTTTGTTTTCAAAAAACTACTATGTGGATATAAAATTTATGCGCATACTATCTGTGCTACCCTGAGTTGCCCCGGTAATAGACATGTCTTTGGACAGGAAATTGATTTGTATTTATCATATAGCAACATTTGCCATTATAACTTTCAAACTATATATCAAGAGAAAAATGTTTTGTCTTATAAACAACGAGAAGTAGTGAGAGTTGCCTAACCCACTTGCTATTAGCCTGGTACAATGTCAATGGAAGATTTGATTACGCTTAATAATGAGAGCTGACAGCTTTCCGTGACGTTATGTTATGACCCTGCTTAGTACAAAAAGTCGTTGGGTATTTGCTCCCATATTATGACTTATATTGGCAACCTAGCAACTCAATTTAATTGGCCTAATGGGTACGCCGTTGGACTTGTGAACAGTTGGGTCTGAGATCCAATCTTCTTTGGTAAAGATTCTTTATTCAAGATTTTAAAATCTATAGTCGGAATGCGTAGAGATATACTTGCAACAGATGACATACTTTGAGAAATGTATATATATAGATTGTATACCATTTGACTATGAAGTCTAATTTCAAAACTATGGAAGAAAGCTTTCTTCTAATAGCCATATAACTACATCTTTAAATTCACCAGGGAAACCTTGAATAAGTCTGTAGAACAGCTCGACCGGGAGCAAAACCATCTAGAACCGCAGCACCTCTTGAAACATTTACTGTCATAATCTGGCCATTAGCCCAACTCACAAAATTACGGTAACTTGGTTAAGACCAGCAGCAGCAGAAAATTACAATAGCCAAATATCTGATAGTATTATTGCAATCTTCTCTTATAATACAATCAGTCTCAGAGGTTTGACACAGGTTTATTGAAAGTCAAAATGGCTGCCTATTGAAAATCACATAGCTTATTAAAGCCAAGTTCCCATATTGCAAGCATTGGCAACAATACCGCAGGCTATCAGCAGTGAAATGTGAACCTACGTGTCGATTATTGGCGGCAGTCAACGCAAGAGTTTAGAACTGTTCAAATTTTGAGAAGAGCCACAGGCGAAACCTTAGCAAAATGCACTGTACAGGTAAAGGTCATCATTATCACAATGGAATGGCTAGCGAACATTTGTTGTGCAATTATTAGCGATGCAGCTTGAAGTGAACAGAAGCCGCCTAGCGTCAAAAGTGTTTTGCTGCATAAGAATACCGCCGAGGTCTCGCAACTGATAGGGGAACTGAGCCTAAGCACACCGTGTGCAAACCACGTAGACATGTAATACAATACAATACACAGACAGTGATGTCATGATACAATTTCATTTTAAAGAACATACTCGATAATAGAAAACATTACACATTGAGAAATATACTCTAACAAGTGTCTGGTACCATTAGGCTGCTATATAGAGTATAGCTTTAAAGTTTGTTAAAAATCTCCCATGATCCGCTTTGGTAAATTGAGAGTTAAAAAAGTTGCAAGAACTTTGTTCTGATACAGATTCAAAACAACAAAGTTATTTGCAAAGTCCAAATGCATCAACCATGCTTCCCATCAGATCTACTGCACCTGCAGCTGTTCTGAGATTAGACTAGTGTCTGTCTTGTGACAGTTTTACGAACTATGCATGGCTGAATGACAGCTGGCTTTACCACAACTGACTGATATGAAGGAGGTTGTAACGGTGCTGGATGACATGCAACATAAGGGGGAGGAGGTTGGAAAATTACAGGTGGCTGGGCAACTGTTTGATAGGGTGGTGGATCAAACACTGTGCTTCCTTCTCTGGCAGAAGCAACTGTATTTGATTGTTGTAGCTGACTCAGTTGAACCTCGTTATTGGGAGAGTCAGAGTTGTTCAAAGCATCACTGTTGGGCCTGCAGTGAGAAATTCCAAATATATATTTTGACATAAATAAGCACTAACACGCTTTTCTAATTTCTAAAGTTTTTATCTTTTAACGTTTAGCAGAACTTTGTTTGAAACTGAGATTCTAGTTATAGCGTTATTCTACTTCAATTTTTTTAAAGAAAAGAAACCACAACTAGTATTTCTCTCAGCTGTAGCTCATCAAAAATGTGTTTCACATTCAACTGTTTCTAAAATAAAAGACTTCAATTATTACATTGTTAGTTAGCTGTCAGAATCAAGGTTTTCACATAAGCTTTTAAGATTGCATACTAATAAAATTGATTGCAATCTTGAAAGATTACCTTGCACAAGATTTTATCACAAAATACCAGTACATCTCTTCTCATTTACGACAGTTTTTCATGGTTGAGATTGACTGATAGTCAGCTGTTTCAAGGTTATTGAGATATAAAAGAGTATTTCAGAGTGTAAAAGTGTTTCAGGATTAAAATTGACAAGACTTGATTGCCATTAATACACTCAAAGGAAAAGTATGTATGAATGATTTCACTAGTTGTTGTCGTAGCGATAGTTAATGTTGGCTATTGCACTCAAGTCGATGTGCTATAAATCTCTAATCTGTCAGTGCCTTTATGATTTTAGACATCATAATTGCACTTTCAAGAGATCAAAGCATTTTAATCTGATCAAGTTTTTTTGATTTTAACCTCGAAACATCCTGGCAATCAGATCACCTCAAACGTCAAAAACAATTGTGCTTGATAAGAAATGCTGATACATTCTGCGGAACTCTACCAAAATCCAGTCACTTCAATGAGGTTTAACCATTCAGATGATAAAAATTGTAATTTTTGGTGTCTATAGTGGCACAGAAACAGACAAAATTATAACAGATAATGCTGCATTACTGATAATTTTGGGTAAAATTAACTAAATTTTGGTTTATGGTAATATTTAAGGAGCCGGAGGACTACCATACTCTACTAATATTACAAGCAAGCTGTAGTAATTGTGATAAAGCTACAGTTTTATTTGTCATGCATCTCTACGTGAATGATTTACATGTTGAGGTAGCAATGCCATCTCTATCGAACTCTTAAATACATTTTTAAAAGGAGCATTTTTTTTTGTAACTTGAACTTTCTGAGTGCATCTGTGGCCTTGGTGTCTAGAACAGTTGACCTACAAAAGCTAGGATGGTGTCAATATAACAAAAAAGCCATCAGCTGTGATAGGAATGGCGTACACCCTAAAAGTTTTCCTGCAACTGAACTTATCTCTGGTTTTTACGGTTCATTGCCACTAAACTCAGACATGTCCAGCCAAGATTTTAAGGCCGTTTTTTGTGCAACAATGCTTTCAAGGCAGGTGCACACTGTATTGCCAAAAATTGGTGGTAATCACACAATAATTCTAAGATCATATGCAACACTATTGATAACCCCTTCACAAACCCCTCTGCGTTTATATTAGCAAATAGTCCATGGAATAGCATTCCAATTACACAATGCAGGATTAAAAACAGTAAAATACCAAACGCGGAGCACCTGTCATCAAAGTAAATTTAGGTCGAACAATCCACGATGGCCATTCCTCCTCACTGAGAAAAGGCAGCTCTGAATGTTCGGCAGACTATATGAACAAATTGACAGCTGCAAAATTTCTTGGCGCATCCGTGTCTTCGAAGCCATCAGGCTACGGTGCACATGGTCAACAAACAATGTCCGTCATACTGCGACATAGTGTGAACCAGCCTTTAAAAACATACACACAGGCTTTACTTACAGCAGGCAAATGCGACATCATACTCAACCTTCGAGCGATTACTCAGACACATGCTTGAGGTTTTTTCAACATGTTTTTAGAGACGAGGAAATATACTCAAAGAACCACATACTAAACTACAAATGACAAACCTTGTTGGTGCGTAATTTATTTTGCAATAAGCCTGTCAGCTCAAGTCCACAGTTTAAAGTATGTCAGTAAAATGGTCAATAAAATTTGTATTGCTATTCTAATACTTTTCAATGATTCACTTTTTGACAAACCTGGATTTATGAGTTCTCAAGCATAAAAACAAAATTTTGAACCAAAAACTAGAAGTAGATGCTATAGTTGATATCGACTATTGTGTTTAAGTTACAGCATTGTGTGTCTCGATTCTGTCAGTTTCTTGGTGACTATAAATGTCATAACCACACCTTCGCTTGATCTGAGCATTTTAATTGCTATCACGTTTGGTTGAGTTTAATCTCGGAAGATCCTGACAGTCAGATCAACTCAAACATAAAAAAACAATCAAAAATGAAAAAAATGTTTAGAATTTCTGAAGATCCATCAATACTCTGGGTAAGTTCATCTTAAAAAACGAACACTACCAAACTCTGGTAATATGGCTACCAAGTTGTGGTAATTGTCATAAAGGCATAATTTCACCTTTCTATTTTCCCATGCCTTAAATGTAGTAAATATGTACACATGTATTCAAGGGTTTTGCTCAAATGATTTTGCCCATCTAGTGCTAACAAATCAATCAGTTGCATCTTCAGCCTACTTTATGAAGCTGTAGAGTGTAAAGCTATTCTTGCAATCTGTTTTGATGCAATGTAATAAAGCTTTTTTGTAAGTTTGAAAAGATTTTTCATTTTAACAGTTCTAAACAATAGTGAAAAAATAGGTACAAATTTCGATATGGTAGTTTTTGCCAAGTTAGTCATTAAATCACAATTGTAAAGTTAACCGATAAAAAATTAAATATAAATCTAAATTCATTTTGACAAAAAATTTTCTTTCAAATAAACCAAACATGTATTATGACAAATGACATACCTTCTTTGAAATTGGGTTCTGATTGTTGTTGCACGTCTTTTCTTAATATGCACTACCACTCCAATGACCATGGATATCAATATGATAGAGGTTACAACAACCGCTGCTATGGTTCCTGCCAAAAGAACTGTTTAGCATTACCAATGTTATTCGCTATCATAAGATTGATCTCCAAAAATTGTTGTGGATTTGGTCAAAAGTAATGACGATTTTTCTACCATTTGTAGTTGTTGTTGATGTTTGAGGTGGTTTGACCTCCAAGATGTTTCAAGATGTAAATCAATAAACTTTATCGCAGATAAAACGCTCATGAGTAAAGTACGAGCCAAAACTATGACATCACTAGTCGCTATCACTGGTATAGTTGATATAGGCTGTTGCGTTCAAGTAGCAGCATTGCCCATATCTGATGGCGTATTTGCAACTGTGGATGTCATAATCAAACATTCGCTTCTTCTACAAGTTTTAACTATAATAAAGTTTTGTCGATTTTAGTCTTAAGACATCCTAGCAGTCAGATCAACTAAAAACTACCTATAAAATTTAAAAAATACATATACTTTCTGAGTTTTTTTAAAACTGTGAGTATGTTGATCTTTAGCCGATATTTTGTTCTTAGTTTGTAACCAATTTTTTTCAATGCCAATCTGCTTCCTAAATAAACTTATTGACTGATTCACAATGTTGATATTTATGATAGTAATAGTCGTGTTTATCTCTCCGCCTGTCTTTCCAAAACCACAGTGATAATGTTTCAATAAAGAAAGAATGCATTGGGCAAGCATCAAAATTTGCATGGCAGTAAGATATTCAGAGGTTAAGCAACACTCAATGCCATTACACTAATAAGTCATCTATTACAATCTGACATTAACTGTATACATATTTATAACGCTTGGCTATTTCTCATAGCACCTGGGACTGCAAGTGTATTCTGGTGTATTTATGGTAAAAAATTCCTATAACTCAGTGCTACAAGAGTTATGTTTGTTTGATTTCTAAAGACATACCTGCATGAGCTATTTTGGAGATTTCTTTACTGTAACTGCCAGAGTCGAAAGCTAGACAAAATAAAACAACTTACATTAAGATTTGACAAAGTACGTATTTTTTAATTCCTTTCAAAAGTTGATTCGCTCTATATTAAAAGTAGCAAATTAGTTGTGAAGCAACTATAGTAAATTTAGAAACATATTTGTCTTATAAAAATCTATAACAAGACATGTGTTCTGCTGATCGCATACTCTTATCATACAGCTTATCACCCTTCCACCAAGCCTGTCACAAATACATCTATGAACGTATTGTATTGCCTTATCTCCAACTTGTCCTTTTCTGCATTTCAGTTACTGGAGTCAAAAAAAATATGTCCAGAACTTTAGAATTTCCTTTACCACTCACATGGCATCATTTTCTATTTCATGAGACCGTCACACTACATCCACCATCGTATGTTTCAATTTATGGATTTTCTGTTATTAAAACTTTTAAGTCGCTATCCTTATGCCTCAATTTTACTGTTAGATTACCAGCTTGCTTGTTAAACTTACTCAATAAACACCTTGACATTCCATATTATCTTTGTGGGTGTGTCTGTTATTTTGCACAGACTCCATGTAGTTTATCTTTTGGTTACCTTCATTTAAACTTTGCACGTATGTGTCCAGTAGTATTGGCCAGATTTCTAAGTATTTTTGGTTTTATTACTCTCTGTAGTTTTACATAAACAGCCACTTAATTTCCTTCCCACAGGCTATCTGTTTTAATTTATAGAAACACTAGAATTTTTCTGGCTTACTGCCAGTTTAGCATAATATGCTAACCATATATACTGTAAATATATATTATATATACAGCTGTGATATAGGAGATAAATGATATATTTGCCAAACAAAATTACCTTTTGAACATTTGGGAGTGTAGTTATTCACCTTGAAATCGAGCTCGCAGAAATCACTTTTCTTTGGGACAGGGTAGTAATGATAAATGTCATTGTAAATCAGGTTATGATCGTCATTGTATATATATATAGCGTAGCCAATCGAAAATCCTTGTTGTAGGTCTGTATAGTCAGTGTGATAGTAATAATACTTTCCTGTAACATAAAATTTTCCACTTTACTAATAGAAAAGATAATCTGCAATATACACTGATTTACTATCTTTTTATATTGATGTACTTAGAGCTGCACAATGATCGCGTTAATTAAACGATTAACGCGATCAATACAAATACACGATTAACCAAGTCGAGCTACTTAATCTTCAAATAAAATACAATCGAGGTGATGATAATTATGTGGTTCTTTTGTAATTTTTATATTGTAAAGGATTTTGCCAGTCTTTACTCAGGCACGATCTAGATTGCAATTAACTTTGCATAAATTGTAAAAGAAGTGAGTATGGTTTTTTCTTTTGCTTTATTCCAAAATAATTTCCATTAGTTGTGGAACCGCAAATACTCTGCTCTTCTAGCGAGAGCACTCCCTACATACATTTATACATATGTATTTACCCTGAACCGTGTAATGGAACCGAATAGGAAACCGTATAAGAATAAATGAATAACAGAGTCGCTAACACGTCGTCTAAATTGCAGTCAAACTAACTAATTGTCAGCGATAAGACCCATAATAAAGACAAGCAAAATGTGTAAAATATATATAGGAGAAATTATACGCGAGTAAAACACATAATAAAAACAGACAATATGAAAAATTATATAAGATTAATTATATGTGAGTGTATAAAACATCAAAAATAAATTTGTGGCCTAGCTTCCGCCAAAATATAGCATTAACATAGCAGGTTACAACCATTTAATTTACTAACAAATAAATGTTATTACAAGCAACATTTTCTTACCAATTAAATACAACCACAAATGTTTTGCACCTAACTATGAAAACACTAAGTGAGTCACTAACATAAAACTTGTTTATACAACAACAATAGCACTTTGTAGATTTAGACGGAAATGGCCATGTTGTTAGTTGTTCGAACATGTTTCTAGGCAATAGCAAGAAAAGCGATTTCGGTATTATTTAATATCTTACAGTCTAATTTTATTTATATTTAAAAACTTTCATAAGTTTATTATACATGTATTTTAACTCTTCAAAGAAATCACAATCATATTTCAGCTTTGGAATAATAGTAATCTACCTGTAAGATTGACACTTTGTTGGAACATGAAAGCAGAAAAATGTCCTCCGTACTAGCTGTCACATTCTCATACGTTGTTGGAGGCATAAACCAGAAAGTGAAGTTCCAGTATATGCCAGAAAGAATTACATGTAGTTTGCCACCACAGCACCTCATCATTAAGATACTATTTAACTAATTCTTATCATACCACTCATAATTCATTACCAGCTGTCACAGACAATAACTACTATTGACTACAACCGCTACTGTGCCCTGTGAGCAGTTATTCTTTAAAGCTTGCAATGTTGCATGTAGGAAGAAGGCATCTCTTCATTCAGTGAATGTGAAAAACTGTGCTCCCTCAACTTTTGGCTGGCTTTATTATAGACTTTTATGGACTATTTCCATACTCATAATAATTAATACATTGTAACTTGTGTACATTGTACATAACATGTACTCCTGTTAACAATAATTGTCTAAAATACTGTATAATTAATTTATATGCAGCTGTATTATTTGTTTTCAAATATTCAGGGTTTTGCTAGGTTAATTCTAAGATTAATCATAGATTAACTGGTTCAGATCAGTTATTAATCGCAATTAATTTATTTAATTGTTTTGCAGCTCTAATTGTTATATAGTCCCAATAAGGAACAACTGGAGGAGCGGAAAAAGCCTATATACAAAATTTACACTTATAAAAGCCCAATTATATAGTAAGTTTTAGGTAGGATAAAAAATTACTATTTGAAAGTGTGTACATTTTTAAGTTGAATTATGTTTGGGTGTGCATGACTCCTAAAACACTGAGCTGCCCTCTTTATAATATTAGTACATAAAAAGTGGAAAAAGAACATGAAATGGATGCCATGACAAGCCTATAATATTGTGTTTGTTCATGTGTTGCAGTAGAATGAAACATTTGTTTGGTTGCTATTACTTAGCATCAGGTTTTATTGAAATTTCTACCGCTATTTAGAGATCTGCTATAAATATGACTATTTCTAAAAATAGTCATATTTATTTTTGTAAGGTGCCGTAAATAACAACACAAATCGTATAATTGGTATGCTAAATCATCTCTACAATAGCCATAGAACTACTTAGCCAATTGTTCTGAGAGATTATCATGTGAGGTGACTATACATACTATTATTCTCAGAGTTGAAACGTGGTTGGCTGGTGCAGTTGGTAGCAAGTCTCTCTGCTAAATAACATATCTGAGTTTATTAGCTAAAGAATTGCAGGTGCAGTAAATATGGTGTGCACAACGATTCCATAGTATGGTTTGTTGAATGCATACAGTAATTAATAGTATGCTTTCCTGCATAACTGGAGGTTTCGAGACGAATCTAGTGTGATGCGGGTTTTAATTTCTATAACTTTGTTGCTACAAACGGATGCATGAATGACAGATCGATGACAAACAAACACTGAGGTTAGATAGATAGTTTGTGATTCTCAATCTTACCAACATTGTCCCAATCCAGTAGTGTCCCGCGCTTTGGGTATGTTGCGATGATGTCTGCATAATATTTTTTATTAAGTTGATAGTTAGACGGATAAATGGTGCCTCTAAAGTAGCAAAGCCAAGCCAAGCCAACAGGAGAATCTGCAAGATATAGAGCACAATTTCAAAAGACAATCATAAAGAAACTTATGATTTGTTTAATTAATTAAACAGACATCAAAGGATTACCTAGAAGCTTGCTAACTAAGTACATCTATTAAGAAGTCTAGATAAAATATTAACTTCTGATAATGACTAGTTTATTTCACATGTTGTTGGTTATCACCCAAGAAATGCCCTTCTCCTACTTTGCTCAATCTAACAACACTAATCGTTCTTTTAGTCCTTTTACTCGTTACTTCAAGTATGCACAGTGTAAAAAAAGCAAAAATACTTAGATAATCAGCTAGCACTATACACCAAGTGCTAATTTTTTTACAATTCGACGTGTTCCCGTTGCTACAAATTTAAATGGTCTTCATGGGTATAAGCAAACTGTTAAAAAGTAGAAATCTTTCATTTTTAAAAACTACATGTAAAGATAAATTTTGTTTACAAATTACTCCAAAATAGTTTTCTTATTGTGTAGCATGATGGTAAAAATCTTTAAATCTATGTATATCTCAGTGTTTGTGAGTCTGTTATTCTGTGGACTGGTGTGTCCAGCTACAGCTACTAAAATCTTGTTATGAAAAGCTTGCATCATGCTGGATTTGAACTCTTGAAGATTACAACCGCATGTGTGTAAATCAATGATTTTACCATAAGCCTACAAAGGCTCATACGATTATATTACTCTTGCTATATACTGTATACCCTTTTCGGATTTTTTAAGTTAAATGACTTTCTATTAATTAATACACTGCGCTTACTGGTTTTGATGCCTCTGTCACAAAGGTTTTGTTTGCTTAACTATAAAACACAATGTTTTTGTCTCCACTATAATAGGGCGATTTGGTTTTCTCGCTTTTTGATATCAACCAAAAATTTCTCTTGAAATTAAAATTTGGCGATTTGTTTACTGGTTATATACATTATTAGAAGATATATGTTGTTCGCCATCTCAGCTCAGCGTCATCTGTTACGGTGAAAATAGATTTGCAAACAAATAAGTGATAGAATTTAAGTTAAAAGTTTGACGTTTAGTGAGATAGATACTAAATCTTCCTTTATGTACATTAAATTTAGTAAGCTAATTTTATTGAAGTTAGATTCAGCATTTACGTTACATGTCTGTTGAAAAGGTCAAAACTTTCCACGGTACGTTTTGCATGTAGTACGTTGTAATGTTACATGTTTTGCAGATCGTAACTACAAAATGCACCGAAGTTATTATAGGTAACTATAATTACTAAAGTTAACATAGTGTTTTGTTATTACTATATTTTTAATGAAGAAGATTTTGATGATTTTTATCAAGTGTTTTTATTAGATCATTGCTATGGGTTTCTATATCACTCTATACAAAATTTTTGCTTTCTGATACCAACAATGAAACTAACTAAAATCATATACATGTATATCAAATAGTTTTTCATTATACTCAAAACAAAACGAACAATATTTAGCCATTATTTGCTAATGGTTTCACATTTACATTTAAACATCTTTGGTTTTGTTTTTCCTCCTAACTTATTTCAACGATACAATTCTTTCATTATGTGAAATTTAAAAGTTAAAGTTGTTTGACAAAGTTGGAAAACCCTTACAGTGGTTTTTATTTATTTTTTTCTTAATTCATTTGAACTGCACAAAAAACACTTTTCTCATGATATGAAGTTCAACGGTTAAAATGGTAAATATTGTATATTTTGAACAAAAAATAATTTTTTTTTTGTTTAAAGAATATTTTATATTCCTAGCAACGTCGGGCATTTATCTAGTTCTAAATATTGTAGAAATAATTAGCAGTTGACATTCTCATTTAAAAAGGCAGTGATGATTCGTCAATTTTTTGATTCGACACAAAGAACAAAACAAGAGTGTCCTCCAAGTTAGCTATTATACTTACAAGTATGTGATAGCTACTGAAATCAAAAAAGGTCAAAACCCTGCTAAAAATGCAACAAAAAAGAGCTTGAAATGGCGGTATAGATAAGAAAATTTCATGGCCGATGGCCTGCTAGTAAACAAGCTGATTTAAATATGTTGTCATATGTAAGCCACAACCATAGACGGTGTTAGCTGCTTTGACAGATTGGGAGAAAGAAAAAGTCAAAGTGAGAGAATGCAAGAGAGCAAGAGCGTAAGAAGATGAGAGGGCAAAAAGGGAAAAGCACAAAAGGGAGAAAGAGCAAAAGTGCTAAAAGATGAGAGGACATAAAGGCAAAAAGGCCAAAATGCGAGAGGCTAAAAAGGCGAGACAGCAAAAAAGCGAAAGGGCAAAAAGGTGAAAGGGCAAAAAGGCGAGTGGGCAAGAGGATGAGAGAGCGAGAAAGCGCAAGAGTGAGAGAGATAGAGCAAAAGCGAGAAAGCAGGAGAGTGAGAGAAGGAGAGAGAGAAAGAGTGAAAGTGAACAGAACGCTAAAATATAAAATCAATTAGTTTGAACTTTGCAAAAATATATTGACTACCGATAGTTGTGCATTACCCTTGTTTTTTATGCTTTTTCAATGCAAATTTCTATCACAAGATTTTGATTGAAAACTTTAAAGCCTGTGCCAGTATCTTATGAACAGAAAAAAAGAGTTGCGCATGCTTAGATTTGCCCAACAGTTATGTGCTTGTATACCATTTTCATCTTAGTTAAAAGCAGTTACAATTGACTTTTTTAATTATGCTAGAAAATCATATTTCAGTGCCAAAAGTTGGTTAATGTAATCACATCCAAAATCTTTCATCACCCACGATAGTGAGGAAGTTATTTTTGGATACGTAACTTAGGTCTGAGGAACAGAACCTACACTACATTCCCATTTCACATACTTTGCATTCATGCTACAAACTTGTGGTAATTGATAAATGTCTTGAGTTTGTAGTGTCAACTGTGACACTCATCAAAGAAAAATAATATAAGGTTTTCTGTTTGACTTAGTAAAGCATAACATGTTTTGCAATGTAAAACAATGCAAAAATGTCGACAAACTTAACAATCCAATCTTCCATTCATAGTAAGGTTGGAGGTGAACCTGCTGAAGCACTAATTTGCGCAACTTGGATCTTAAAAATAAATTATGTTTTGATCTGAATTTCAGCCAAATCCTTGCACTAAAATGCAGATAAACTGATGAGCTTAATTTCAATGCTTAAAAAATCTCATTCACACCATACCAAGATTAAAAAATATCCTACCGATGAAACTGCTATTTATAAAAATTGTTTTCAACTACTCTTTCACTGTCTTGCACTCAACTAATAGCGTTAAAAATGTTCTCTACATACAAACACCACTGCCATTCATGCACAAAACTCTATATACTTACATGTCTTATAAGATTCTGGTCTGTATACAATCCTGACGCCACTTTGAGAGACCTCAGACTTGTGACTGCAATACATTTGTCCATGACCTTTATAAACTGCCCCAGTGGCTGCATAGAAAAACATTATCAATATTATGTCTTTCACAAGTTCTTTATATAAAAATTAGATGGTAAATAAATATTGATTTTCTATGCAACAATCTTTTTATAACTGGCGCAACATTGGGCATTCACCTAGTATATATATAATTTTATATATAAATATATTTATATATAATATATATTCTATAAACATATGTATGTATATATACATATATATAAATATATATATATGCATATAGGTATATATATACATATATGTATAAATATATGAACATATGTATTTGTACATCTTTATATGAATCTTAAAGTTAGTTTTCTGTTATTTTTTGTCTGTCCAGCTATAGCTAGGACAGACAGAAAAATCCTAATTAACCACAAGGCTATGCAGTTCTTACCATTTCATCGCTTTTACCATATACTCTATACTCTTTTTCCGATTGCAAATACTAAATTACGTACTAATTAATACAGTGCGCCCACGGGTCAAGATGTGCTTTTTCATCATTTCCGTACTAGGGCAAATTTGTTTTCCACCATACAATATATAAAAGAAATTTATCTCGAAATTAAAATTGGGCAGTCGTTAAAATTAAATTTCTGATGTGACATTGGCCAAAATCACTCCAACAAGATATGAAAGAGATGTTCAGCATTAATTGATGTAAGTTATACCAAAAACAGAAGTGAAAGTAGATACATGTTAAATACATGTTAATAAAATTAGGCGATAACAAATTTGAGGTTTAGGTTTGTAAAATACATACATAAACTTAACTTTAAGCATCTGTTGTGTAAGCTAAATCAATTATGAAATAATAATCATCAATCAGTGAAATTCAATTTTTATGTTACAGGCCTGTCTCTAGGGTAAGAGCTCTTTATGGTGCATACTGCATGTAATACATTGTAATGCTACACTTTTAGGCAAGTCATAACCATTCAATACACTAAACTTACTGTATAGTAAGCTCTTTATACACACACTTCTATGCACTAATTGATTTTACTAGTTCAACAAATTCATGAATCTATTTGATTTTCTCAGTTTGTATTAATTGTATCGTTTCCAAATTATTTGTTTTGCTATGATTACAATGCAAACGTCACTTTCATCATGACACTGTTGAATGCATACTTGCTATTTATTCCACATCTACATTTATTCCTGCTCTTGATTTACATGTATTTCAACTTCTTAAAATACTTTTTCTAACTACACTAGGATTTCCTTGATTTTGATTATAACACAATAATTTATAGAAAGTTATTGGCTCTTTCCTTGCGTTCCACAATCACTAAATACAAACGACGTGTTTCTTTTCTTTATATACAGTTTTCGCGTTATTATTTCTGATTAGAAATACATTTTTAATCAGCTATATTTAAAACATCTTTGTTTGTAAAAAAATATTACCTATTTTTAATTTAATTTTTAGTTAAATATGGATATAGTATATAAACTTATTTATATATATATATATATATATATATATATATATGATCTTTTCATTAACTGTAATAACAATAGCGAGTGGATTGACATTTTTTTGCAAGTGGGGAGGTTTCATTTTTGATAGGGATAGATGTTTTAGATTTCAAAGTTTACGAACTGAATTTATTTCCTCCCTACATAATCTTCAAATTTACAGATTTTTAAATCATTTTAGCAAATTTCTTACTGTTGCTCAAACAATAGTTTTTTTTAGATAGAATGTGCAATGATTTGAAAATCTGAAATATGCGCTTAGTTTACTAAAATTTTCAAGAAGTCTTCTAATACTAAAGTGATTTAATTTGATTTGCACTTAAATTTAAAAAAGATTATTTAGGTTTAGCGCTTTAAAATAACATATCTGAAAATTGAATGCTATTTTTTTTTAGATTTTGTGCAAGTATACAATACTACGTTTCAAGTCGTTCGTGAAGGTTTTTTAAATAACTGTAACATGTTTGTTTTTCCCGGTAAATAGGCTGCTCAACGATTGGTTCAAAATTTTATTGAACAGTAAATGTTTTCTGCATCAGCTTACAGATTTTTTTTGAGTTCCATAAAATTCCATTTAAGGTTTTAATCAAACACGTTTTTAAACAAACAGTTACTGTACAATCTAACAAATTTTAAACTTTGAAAATTTTCCAATCACTGTTATTACTACTTAGTTTTTTTCCAAATCTGTCTCTATGGTTAAACCATTAATGTAGGTACATGTAGTTCAAATTCATAGTTTGTGATTTAATCAATACATTTTTTAAACCAACATGAAGACTGCACTATTATTTATTATATATATATATATATATATATATATATATATAGATATATAAATATACATATTCATATATATATATATATATGTATGTATATAAATATATAAATATATACATATACATATATATATACATATACATATACATATATATATATATATACATGTATATATATTATATATACGTACATCAATGATATATATAGGCTATATTTATGTCTTCTGCTCAAAGCAAAGTTTGGCCTCGTCTCATCATCCGGTCTATTTATTGCACAAACATTCCCTTAATTTAGTGTACTAGAGTTTTGCTTATTTCATTACTAAGAACATACCTGCATTGAAATCCTTGAAAACTCCTTCATCGTAACTGCCAGCATTTGAATATACATTTCCTGAAGAACTGCCTCTATCCAAAACTAGACAAAGTAAAAAATCTTACTTTGAAATTGGGCAAAAAATATTTTTGTTAACAATATATTTCGAAATTCTACTCATTATATTTTAAATTACCAAATTAGCTTGGAGATTACAATAGTACTTTTAAAAATATGTTTATGTTACAAGAAACTATACCAGGACTTAAATTCTACTGATCACTTAATTCATCTCGCAGCATTTCCAACAAGAACATCACAAAGAAAAGTTTATGAACATAGTGCGGTATCTCAACCTTGTTTGGCTTTGTATTTCAGGCTTTGGAGCCTTGCATAAACTACGCCCAGAATTTTTGTATTTATACTTCCACACACATGACAAACATTGTTTGCTATTTCAAGTCACAAACATTCTACATCAACCATGGTACTGTGCAGTTTTTGAACTCTCTGTCGCTACTAATTTTACATCACAATCCCAACTCCTTCGCGTTTGCAATATCATTAGTTTACCAACTTTCAAAACATGTTTTATTAACTAGCTCAATAATTAGCTTGTCATCAAGCTTTGTCATTGTCAGCGCTTTTGTCTGTTAGATTGCGTACACTCCAAGTGTTTTCAAATTTTTGATCAATGTCATTTAAACTTTACACTGATATGCCCAGTGACTTTTGGCCATATATCTAATTAAATTTACATTTGATTTCGAAAATGTCTAGTTCCAGATAAACAGCCTATAAAATGTGCACCTCTGAGCAATCTAATTAAATACTAAAAAACCTTATATTTTTATATATATAACAATTATATACATGTACATATATGTACAGATGTGCCATAGAAGATTAATGAAATTTTTGCTAATAACTTACTTTCTGAACATTTAGTCTTGTCGCTTCCTGCCTCATGGTCGAGATTGCAGTAATCGATCTCATATGGAACAACATAATGATGATAGGTGTCATTGTAAATCAGAGAAAAGTCGTAATCGTATATATATATGGCATACCCGATGAAATATTCTTGTTGTAGGGTTTTACGGCTATGTTCATAGTAGTAGTACTTCCCTGTAATATATAACTTTCTACTTTACTACTAGGAAAGACAAGCTGCAATAGAATGCACTAGCTGGCTTATATTGTTAAGCAATACAAATTCGGAACAGCTGGAAAAGTGAAAAAAGCTTACACACAGAAGCTTACACATAAATGCCAGGTTAGCAATTTCAAGGCATGCTCAGAAGGGTTTATACATGTATCTTTTTAGCAAACTAAAAACTTTTGATATGAGTAATGTAGGGTGTTCTCAACACTTAAAACACAGAGCTACTCTCTTTATAATACGGTTCTGCTACATATAGACAAGAAAAACAGGGCCAAGTGAATTTCGTACCAATCTTGGTGAGTTTGTTCACATGTTGCAGTTGAATAAAAGATCTGTTTAGTAGTTATCACTTAGCAACAAGTTTTATTAAGACCGTAAGCAAATTCTAAAGATGCTACATGTATATCTGCAATGTAATCTGCTTCAAATAAAACACAAGTCTTTTGATTGATATGCCAAATTATTCTTACCACTACTCAGCCAAATACTCTGAGATAACATCACATAAATATATTATTTTTTTGTTTCCTCACCCAGGTTAACCAATATGAGTAGAAACTTTTGCTCTAACTCGGGTCTCCTGCTAGAGACCTGGGAGTTTGAGCACTCGCCTCAAGATCTTAGCTGTTCTCAATAGCGCACTTTTCTGCAACTCACCTGAGTTGATTGTTGTCGGTATCCAGGCAAGCCACATTTTATGCACTGGTGTTATTGCACCCAGTGTCCCAATGACTACTGAAATTACGGTTGTTCTTACATCCCAGCATATATATACATATATATATATGTACATATATATATGTACATATATATATGTACATATATATACACAGTGAAACTCGGATAACTCAAACTTCAAGGGACCAAGCAAAAGTGTTCGAATTATCAGAGCGTTCAAGTTATCAGAGCACTGTCACAAGTCTATGTATTTACTTATTTATTAGTAGATACATGTACATATACAAACTATAACATAAATCAAAAGCACAAATGGCTTGTTTTAAATTAAATGCTTCTAATGTAAAGTTTAAAACGTTTTTATCAAAAAGTATAGAGATTTTTCTATCACTTGAGATTGGTTTGTTGTTTGAGGTGATGTTATTGCCAGGACGTTTTTTAGATTGACATTGGCAAAACTTGATCGTTGCTGAAATGCTCAAAAGAAAAGACATCTTTTTCTTTTGAGCGTTTCACCCACCATCAATTTTGCCGATTTTTCTTGAAGTTTATGCAAAGATTACTTTACTTTACCTGGGATTCGTTAAGAGCAACACTCCGAGGCAGTTCCATTAAAAGTTTTACGAGGTTTTACGGTACATTGTATATCACTCACGCTTTTTGAATGGATACTTATTGAATGTACACACGTATTCTGTATTTAGATCAAACGATGAATAGTTTTTTTAGCTAAGACAACGTATACGCTTGATTACAACAATTTTTAAGACGTTTTAAACATTCAACATTCCGACATTGATTCAACACGGAATCAACGTCGGAAAACTATTCATTACGGGCTAGCCAGGTCACGCACTCAAGGATTTTCGCCACGCAAATACAAAACAAAAACAACATGCTGTTTTTGTTTTGTGTGTGCGTGTCGAAAATCTTGGCGCGCGTGACCCGGCTAGCCCGTGCTATTCATCGTATAACAGTATAACTCAAATTTCACCAAACCTTTAGAAAAGTCGTTGACAAAAATATTTTGCCGATGGACGTAATTACGACGCTTATGAATTACGAAAAGTTGAGGTTTACCTCTTTGGCTTGGAATGAAGGAATTTTCTAAAGTGATAGCAACTGTTTCGGTAGCCGCTGGGCAAAAAACAGTTCAAATTAACAGTGTTGACTTCGAGTTATATAAAGCCATTTATCATTGCGTGGGAACGGACCAAGCAAATCCATTCGAGTTAACCATGTGTTCGCTATATCCGAGGGCGAGTTATCCATGTTTCACTGTATATGTACATATATATATATATACATATATATATATATATATATATATATATATATATATATATCTATATGTATGTATATATATGTATTCTTGGCATTGAGCTGGTCCTACGGAGCCAGCTCAATGCCAAGAACCAAGTCATGGCAATAAATACCTACGCACTGCCAGTAATAAGATATCCAACAGGCATAATAAAGTGGACTGAGGAAGCCATCAAAGGAACAGATATAGCAACTCGCAATCTGCTGACCATGCATGGAGCACTCTACCCAAAATTTGATACTACTAGATTGTATCTCGAGAGAAAATATGGCGGTAAGGGACTCAAAAGTGTACAGCAGACAGTGAAAGAGGAGGAGCAAAGCATCAAATCATATCCAGCCTCCATGGCCACTTCAGATAAGTTGCTAGCTGAATTTCAATCGGCTGCTCTTACAATGGACCTACGCCCTGATGAGGAAATTGACTGGCACATGAAACCTCTTTATGGTGCTTACCATCGACAAATATCTAAAGTTGGCGATCTTCAACAGACATATACGCGGCTGAAAAAATGAATCCTAACGGCCATTACAGAGTCACTCATCATGGCAGCCCAAGAGCAAGTGCTCCCAACAAGGCAACTCCAAACAAAAATCTATCACAATAGAGACGATCCTAGATGCAGACTGTGCAAAGATGCACCTGAGACCATCCAACACATCACCAGTGGATGCAAGCAGCTAGCAGGAAACGCATACACTGAGCGGCATAATCATGTCGCAAGTGTTGTGTATAGAAGTCTATGGGACGAGTATGGCCTTGATAAACCACAACCCTGGTGGGAAGCTCTTGGTAAGGTGAATGAAAATGAACATGCTAAGATCCTCTGGGACTTCTACATCTGGACTGACAAGCATGTCCTAGCAAACCAACCAGATATGGTAGTGGTGGACAAGGAGAACAAGAGGGCTACTATAATAGATATAGCAGTACCCAATAACTACAATATAGCCAGCAAAGAAAAACAAAAGGTAGAGAAATATTTCTTTCTTAGAGAAGACATTGAAAAATGCTGAGATGTAAGAATAACTGTAATGCCAGTAGTAATTAGGGCAGTGGGCTCAATAACGCCTGCGCATAAAATGTGGCTTGCTCAATTACCGACAGCAAACAACTCAAGTGAGTTGCAGAAAAGTGCGCTCTTGGAAACAGCTAAGATTTTGAGGTGAGTGCTCAAACTCCCAGATCTCTGGTAGAAGACCGGAGTTGGAGCAGAAATTATCACCCATATGGGGTAACTGGGATGAGGAAACAATTTTTTATATCTATTGCAATTGCTGATCTTACCAACATTATCCCAACTCAGTAGAGTCCAATCATCAGTTGCTATGATGTCTGCATAATATTTTTTATTAAGGTAGTAGTCAGACAAATAAATGATGTCTTTGAAGTAACAATGCCAAACTGAGTCAACTCGAGAATCTGTAAAATGTTAATGTACAAGTTTGAGATATACATGTATAGCCTAAAATTATTAAGTAACATTTACAATAATTCCATGACTGTTGAGGTACATTGATTCAAACTAACTCCTAAAAATTTATTTAAACTAGCAAGTAGTACATTAGATATCTACTGTACATATTTTAGCTGATGAACTGAAACTCGTCGTAGTCAGAAAAGAGGCAGGAAATCAATACTCTATCTATAGGGGAAGTTTATTATAAAGTTCAAAATTATTTGTATAAACAGATGAGGCAATAGCTGGAAAGAACTTTGGTTTTCACACAAATTATAACATATTTGCTAGATGTGTATTTGAATCTCTATTGCTTGGCTGTCATCTTTGTTACTAAACTATGTTTCTCAATTGTAATGTCTGTTTTGCATGTGTGTGTGTCCGTTAGTCTAGCTAAACACATTGTGTCTTCACATCTTTTGTCTGATTTTAGCCAAATTTTATAGAGATTTGCTTTTTGCTGTTCATCTAGTTGCTAAAGTTACATGTATATGGTTTTAAACACAACTTGATTTCTGAGAACTATTTTCCTGAACATCCATTTAATTAGAATATTATTAATGCACCATCAAATACAATGGCCCTCAACAAACTAGATCTTACATATAGATTGTAGTCATGAAATCAGTGTAGCAATTGTTGCTTAAAATCTGCATGCGTACTGTGGACTCTTTTGTTGACAATTAAATGAAATTTGCTACTTCAGCAATTTTAGCAACTTTTACAGCACTTGAGACTGCTTAATACTTTGATTTGCTCAAATATTAAGCAATCAATCAGTTATGCCTAAAAATATTTTTCCTGTAAAAGCATGTTTCTGTTGATCAATCACACATTTGAGCTGTACTGTCATGAACAGGTATTTATGTTCTGAAATATGAGAGCTATGCTGATAGGCTTTTTACATGAGAAAATGTGCTAGGAGTCTGTCACAGATGTTAAAGGATAGTTTAGCCAATGCCAACATCCTACTAGTCAATTTGGCTAGCATTCAGTCTCTACCATGCTGTTCACTGAACAATTTTACTTGCTCACTGCAAAAGCTAAATATAATCAAATCCAATACATCAATACATCAAATCAACTGGGCCTAATTTCCATAACCAAAAAATTGCATTCACACCAACTTAAAATTAAAAAACATCATATCGATGAACATTCTTTTTAGAAAAACTGTCTTCAACCACTCTAACATTGTCTTACACAAAACAATCAATTTGATAAATAGTTTTTCCACAGATAAACATGACCATTCATGCTTAAAACTATATATACTTACATGTCTCATAAGAGTCTGGTCTGTAAACCATTCTGAGGCCATATTCATTGGACTCACTCTCGCGACTGTAGTGCATTTGTCCTTGACCTTCATAAACTTTTGCTGTGGCTGCACCAAAAAACATCATCAAGATTAGGTATCTCTGCATGTCATTCACAAGTTTAACACACTTTGAATACTTGCACATATGTTAACTTTAAGTCAACTTAAACGCTAATGCTTAAGCCTTTCAGATGCACAAAGTAGTCAACTGGTTACAGTTGAATGAGCAAGTCTGTAATCGTAAATCAGAGATCTCCGTAAGTAAATAGTACTAGAGATAAGCTATAAAATTATCCAATTTTTGATTTCATGTCTAGTAGTTAGTGTTAGCATAGAACATTTTTGCCTGAAAATCAAAATAGGCAGCTAAATTACCAAATTCTATTAGTTAAAGCACTTCGATTTTGGTACAAAATAAAATATTCCTGGCGTGATAATCGTTGACAGATTTTGTGGTTGTTTTATTAGATTTCCGGGTCATTCAAGTTAGCATATTAATGTTTTCAATGCCCAAATTAGGCCTTTAGCAGCGTAGTTTCATAGTTTAATCTACATGTATGTCGGGTGAAAATTGAAATGAAAATAAATTAGGGTTAGCTTAGTTATACAAGCAAATAATAAAGGTCTAGGAAAGGAGGGTTTCGTAAGCTGTTGACAATGGTTCAAAGTTTCACTTGATTGGAGAGTCTTAACTATAGCAAGTTCATTGGCTAAAAACTGCGAAGCTTTTTGCTTCCATCATAGACGGTTGTAATTTTTAGCAGGAACAAGACCTGGCATTGATCGGGACTTGTTTTATTCTCATGCAGACAGTCAACAGGAATGTGTATAGAGTTTGAACTCAAATTGCTACACAGTTTAGGTGACAGCAACCTGTGAATGCTTTTTAAATGCATGGGAAATCTATTTTTGAGTTTGTAATTAGGCTGGTGCTTAGGAGGCTGGTTTTTAGAAAAGGATACCATATGGAGTTTTTAGACCAATTATTTTGGCACATTTGATAAAAGTTCAGAGCATATTCAGAGCATTTGAGAAGGTTCAGAGCGAATAAATTTTTGACAGAAATTTGGCAGATATTTTTAAAATAGAGGTGTTTACATGGACTAACAAACACACACTCGCACACATGCACACATGCAGGCACACTCAAAGGCACATTCATGCAGATTCGCGCGCACCACAAATGCAACACACAATGACCAAGTGGTACTTGTCTTTATTGAGTAAGAGGTAAAATGTTAGAGTCATGTTGTGATGCTATTTGTGATTAATAATATTAGATACAAATCATTGTTTTTAATCAAAAGTTACACTGCACCAGCATAGTTTTCTAGTCAGCTGAGAGTGCTGGCTTCAGCTAAAATCACAACAGAGCTGACCATGTTGGCAACCCTACTGCATTTAATTTTCTAACATAAAACCACATCCCGTTTTTCAATAATGTATTCTAAGAGCATACCTTAAAGAAATGCTGTAAAAGGTCCCAGTCAAAAGTTGAAAAGCTCAAACGGTTTCTTCTTTTTAAAAGCTTTAAAGTCATTTAAAAAGACTGATTATTAAAAAATAAATTAATTCATTTTTGTTTCTTTCGCATATTGAGTGTAGATCAAAAAAACTTAACCTAGTATAAATAACTTAATTCTACCGCAAAGAAGCTTGCTTTAGAAGCCTGCAACTGACATCATAACTAACTTTGACTAACAACATGCTCTAATAAACATATCACATTAAACTGTTCATTATTTTAATTTCAAGCTGGTGACAGGTGATTATCTATTTTGATACTTTCGAAAAATTCCTAAAACCTCAAGCAGCAATTCACAGGTTGAAAAGCTAGTGGGTTATCTCAAGAAACAATCATGATTCACTGATTGCACGAGTTACTGGCTGATGCTTTCCCTTTTTATTAACAGAAAACAACTAAAGGAGATCTTTTTCTTTTTCCAAGAGAACCTTCATAATTTCAAAACGTATATACGAGTATATATGCATATAATTATTATAGCCAAAATCACAAGAATATATCACTATAAGGATACATTAGACGCTCCTAAAACGTAAATCATCCTTTCCCGGAACGTTTATGTTATAGGGAATTTACGTTAGAAGAACATTAAAACACATGTAAATTGCGTAATCCGTTCCAATATCTTTACAAACTCACACCTTTGGTCATGCAAAAAAGGAAAAACTTTACTTAACTCTTTTAACTTGTAGGTTGTACCAAAACTGCAGAAATATTGGTTTGCATCAACAAATTGTTTTTTTGATGATAAATTTTATTGGTTTTATAAGCCATGCTTGCAGCAAATTTACAACAAGCTGATAAGGACTGGATATTTTCGATGTTCATTTACGACGATTTGCTCATTTTTTTAATGGCGATGTCTATTCTGCAAACTAAAGCTAATAGCAAATAGTTTGTACATCTACAATAAGGCAAAACAACAAAATATCTTTACTATAAAAAGCAGTATCTTTCCGTCGTCTATTACTAAACAGAGGTCAAGGCTAGGATAAAGATAATTTTCAACAAAACTCCAACTCGTGACAATAAGACTGGTAGATTTAGGCTGTAACACCTACACTGACCGATCGTCTTTGTATTTATGAACATTTTTGCAGCTATCCTATTCGTCTTTTTGTCAACACACTTAACGATCTATTACGATGAACTACAATGTCACAGAAGTTATATATACTAAATAGTATGTTAATCGCACGGCGTTATTTTATCTGCAAGTGCGCCAAAAGGGCGATTCTTCAAATTGATTTTGAGATTTTGCCCGACTTGGCGGTTTACGTTAAGTCGGGCAAGAATTTTTTTCATAGTAGAAAGCGAAAATTTCACCTAATTTTTTTACGTTATCTGGAATTTACGTTATAGGCTGTATACATTATAGGAGCGTCTATTTTACATCTATTTTTAATTAGAACACATGTAGAAATGACTAAAACTTCACTCCTAATGTTGTCAATGGCAAAGTGAACAGGTGTTCTAGATTGCTAAGAGTCATTGAGCAAACACTTACCAAAAGCGTTTTGGTAAAAAATAATAGCTTTTTCCAGTTCTAATCAGACCAAACTTTTATGAATATTTCTATGTATAGAATTGGATAACCTTTACAGTGTGAATACTTCTCAACTTGATGAGCCATCAAAAAACGGCTGAGATGGAAAATAAAGTTTCTCTAGTCTGGCAAGCACATAAAAAACAAAAGAGACATGAGTGAACTTGCTCTAGCTTTTTCTGCAACCAGAGAAAGGTATAATTTGCAGGTTTTTTAAATAGAGCTAAACTTGCATACAGGCTTATGAATTTAAGCGGCTATTTTCAGTTAAAATCTTTTGCTAAAAATCCAAGGACTAACAAAGCTGAAATATTTATTACTAAATTTTAAACTAACTGCAGTAATAGGAAAACTACAAAACTTGCAACTATGAGTTACCTTCAAGCGCTGGGGGAAAGGTTAAAGTCAGAATGACTTATGTTATAGGTGTTCAGCATCAATGTACTTTTTACCTCTTTTCAGGATGCATAAATGCACAAATTTATGTGCGAGTGGTCATTCATAATAAACATACAAAGATAAAAATACAAAAAAAACTAAAACAAAAAACAAATACTCAAAAATAAAAATGGGACAAAAAAATTGGCTGAAGCTGTAAAATTGTGCTCTGGTAGTTTAATTTAAACTTTACTTAAACATAAATTTCCTTTATTGTAACTGTTTACCTTGCTACTTAGAGTTGATCTCATCAAAAAATTTAGAACATTTACTAACGCCGAAGAACATTTCGCAAATTATTCTGAAATTTTCCCAAACTTTGAGAGTTTAACTTTCTGCAATTAAAATTAACCTGTTTAATAACTTTATCATTTTTAACATAAATTTAAAAATATACCTACAAATTTTAAATAATATAACATATAATTATACAATATATTATAATAATGTATTATTGATGATATAACACAATTTTTACATAATATATACATCTATATTCAATTATATAAACACATATAATATAGTACTATGTAATTATATAACTACGAGGGTACCAATTCATCTGTAAAAGTGATTGTTTTGTCACAAACCTCTAAAGATTAAAACCGTGCTTGTAGCACTAGAATTTCTCACTGTTTAACTGTTTGCACTAGAATTCAAACTTTTAATAAATATTAAATACATAATTGTAGGTTTTGAAATCACTTTCCAAATCATTTCATCATCAGAACACCAGAATTATTTTTCATCAGCAATGAGAATGCATCAGCATAGTTTAGCATAACTACCCGATCAGACTGCCTATGGAAGTATTATACACACTACTGTACCAGCAGCTAGGGCAAAGTCCGCATAGTACCGCTTCCTGTAAAATTATTCACAACGTCTTTTGGTGCTCTTTGCTAACTTTCATAAAAGCTTTCAGAGTTGCAGCACATTACGCTGTGATTATGCTAATTATTCGTGTAAACAGATTGGTTTTTTTACCTGCCAGCCAAATTATTTGACTTTAATGTTTAGGAATGATTTGGTTTGAAAAAAACGAAGTTTTATTAAACTTTCAATTGTCCTTATTTCTTGTTGTGTCAGTTATCATATACTGGGTTTCCATCTTGCAAATCTGTCGATGAGCTCGCACCCTACCATTTTAACAATCTAGAGTTACAGTTAACAATATTTTCAAAGACTAAATATGTACTTTACAAACAGAACTTATTAAAGTAGTCACTTTCTGGTTGCCATCACTATTCAAAAAAGATTTTGTACATTTGTTGCACTAACTCAAGAGAGATACTTCTTCTGAATTTTTGTATGAATAATAAAATTAATACTCATCTATATTACAAAGCAACAAAAAATTTACTACTTGCTAAATGGTTATTACTTCAAAGGACACATAAATGACAATCACTTTTAGTATACAAAAGGTTTTTTCTTGTTAGAAGAGTTATGCCTAAAAGGAGGTTGGGATCGGTGCAGTAAGAGTCTGTACAATTGGTAGCCTCAGTTTTTTAATTAATAAGGTAATAAACAAAACTGTAGTAATCTCAGCATTGCCATAGGAGCAATTTAACATTGGCTATTGTAGTTAGAATATACACATATGGCAGTTTGATGAAATGCGCTAAATTTTTTTACCTCTATTCGGGAGAGCCTAAATTGGTATTGTCAATTCTAATCTGTTGACAGTTTACGTTTGTTGGACATCCATCAGTTGTTTCAGTGCAAATGTCTTGGCACAAACTTTGCCAAGTGAAATGGCTTAGACTTTTTTCGGATTTTACCATTTTTATGACATGGAGTGGCAAAAACTTCAACTACGTTTAAAGCCCAAAAACCCAATATTTAAAACAATAAATTGGCAGTACTATATATTAATGCTTATACAAAGTTTTAACAGCAAATGGCTTCAGATTTTAATGCTTAGTTGTTATCACATCTTATCATCATTCCATTGACTTTAGGTTTAGTTTAGCCATTTTGAAAAGAATGCGTAAACAAGTCTACAACTCTAAAACTGCACCAGGAACTAAGAAGAGCAAAGATGTTGTTCATTACTCCATAAATCATGCTTTTAGTTAAAGTTAGATCACATTCCTAACTTAACCAATATTGTAATTAAAATGTGTTTGAGATCACATGCCAAAGTGCTCAAAAACCAAATCATTAATAATAACCTAATGAGTGATTTAATAAGAATTGTTACTGATTGGTGTTCACTGCATAATTTCAACCAATGGCTATCAGAATACCTCTCTAAGCATAAAATCATTTCCCAGGGATGCCACTTTATAGATGAACCCACACTAAACTGTAATATATTTTATCAAAGATTATCAATTTTTTTTAACTTTTGCGATAGGTTTTGATGTTTGAGTTAATCTGACTGTCAGAAAGTTTCATGATTATAATAAGCTAAACTTACTCATGGTTAAAGTGCTCAAATTAACTGAAAGCGAGACTAGGATGTCTATTTCTGCAAACAGGCTGACCTAATAGAGACGCAAGTGCTGCCAATTAAGTGCAGCAGCGGATATCCACTATGTCAATGAAATAAACTAGTGGCATAATTTTGACACAAATTTTTTTCTGACTATTTAAACTGTCATAAATCTATGGTAACTTTAATATTGAGACATCTTGACGGTCAGATCACCTAAAAATTAACAATAATCACAAGTGATAGCGAGTTACTGATCCTTTCTGGTAAATTCCTGTAAAATGGTGCGTAAGTTCAATTTTAAGTAAGATTCACGCCTCACTTTACTAAGTACTTGTATGATTAACTAAACAAAGTCTGTAATTAATTAGAAATATGTAAACATAGAAACATTGAAAACTATACACAGTATAAATTATGTGTGCTTTTTAAAAGCAAATCACTTTATTTCTAGTTTAAAGGAGCCATGATGGCTTTGAGCATAACTCCTTAGAACATGGTGGTAAAAGCCCGGTTTTGTTTTTTCTATCATTTAGTATTAACAAAATTTATAGATAAACACTATACAAGTTACTACACAAAATTCATGAAAAACAAAAACTGAACAGTTTTGTGACTTTTAAGATATGATTACAAATTCAAAAAAACTGTGACAGGTTAAAAGTCAATATAGTTACCAAGCTTTGTTAGGAGATAGGTTTTCAAGTTTCAGAGATTTTACTTTGAGACTCTGACATTGGTATATACAGTCATCTTTAAGTTGTAAAAAATATTATTTAAAAAATTATTAGGCTTTGAAATGACCACATTCTTAAAATGATTTGTCAATCAAGCATTTTATGACTCAGTACATTAATCACACTAGTGCACAATTGCAAGTACCAAAAACAGAAGTCATAAATTTCTGTCAGTGTAGCTTTTAACGTGAGTTGCTACATAACCTATAGATGAAATCTAAGAACTCAGCATAAAATTGATTCTTCAGCATATCAATGAACTATGTCATTAGATATGACAGCTAATAAATTCTGTAGCTGCAAAAACAGATGCCTGCAATCAACACGGCTTTTTTTAGCAACACAAAAAACTTGGTTATTATTATTTAGGAAATTTTTAATATATAAATATTTCTCCAAAGTGATGTGGGTCTCTGTCTTTGTTGTGCGTGTCCTGCTATAGCCTTTAATATCTTGAAATAAAGAATTTGTATTGCAGAATGTTTGATCTTACACCTTTCGGTTTACCAGCCCAATGTCTTACTATTTCAGCTGCACAATTTTGATGGGTTCTTTAGGCAATACATTTCCCTGTACAAGGGCAAATACGCTACCGCTCTCCGTCATGACGTAACGTCATGAGAAGCGCTAGCTCTTATTATTAAGTTTTCTCAGATTATTCATTGGCAATGTGCCAGGCTAAAAGCAAGTGGCAGCCAACCCTCATTACCTCTCTTCATTTATAAGCTATTTTTTAAGACTCGGGCAATACCGAGCATCTAGATATATATATATATAAATATATATATGTATATATAAATATAAACAATTATTTAGACTTGCTAATGTTGTTAATAGGTTTATATCACTATATCATGATAGGTAAAATAAGACAATACCAACATTATTTAAAGCAGAATATGTATAGCTGATGTCATAATACATGGTACTATTAAAAATATTGGGTTTATTACTAAATTTTCAGAAAATAATTAGGAAAATTTGACATTGGGCTTTTTCCTATTTTACAATAGGTTTTTTCTATTTTTTCTCTTTTTTCTATCTTCTCTTTCAAGATATTTTTTTAATTATGTAATAAATAATCAAATCATATTTTAACAATTCTTCTTTAAGAGTAGATCATTAAATGAAATTCTAGCAGAAAAGTTAATTTTGCATCAGGAATACATCTTAAGGAAAGACTGCCATACTGTTTATATCCCCATTTTAACAACACAGGATAACAAGTAAGGTAAACTACTATCACCACAGCAACAGAGTCTGGTTGATAGTATATAGTCAGAGTTGTTGTATCACGCACACATCAGACTTGTGTGTACTCAAAGATAATGTAAAAAATTATGTGTGACTATTAATAGTGCAAACCACATGAACATTTATAGAATGGAGCAGGTGTTGTGATATGCATTGGAATCTGCACTCCATTTCCTTTGCTTGTTTTTTGAAAGCTTTTCCTATAAGAAGCCAAGTTAAGGGTTGGCAATTGAACTCTTATTTCCCTATTCAAATTATATTTAATTTCAAGAAGTTTAATGTTCATGATAGTTCCTAGGAAAAAGGAAATATGTTGGCTAAAACTTCAGGCTTTAAAACTGCAAAAACCTTAATAAGTTCTCATGTTTCCTGAGACTATGTAAAGATATCAGTATCAACGATCAAGACTGCATAGTAAACATCTAAGTGGCATTAGGCATGGTAACTATGATGAAGCTAGTGACCAGACAAACTAGGGTGCCATAAGAGGCTGTTCAAATTGTATACATAGCTTTATATTATTTCAACATCTAACTGTTGCTTTGGCTAGATAAACGAACAAACATACATGACCCTAATCCCAGTAATGACTCTAAAAATCATGAAAAATAACTCAAAAAACCTTGTTCCAAACATTTAACCAAATTTACTTTTAAAATGTTTACTAGTTACAACTAAAAACATAATGACTCATGGATTAGGTAGGGAGAAAAGATCTTCCACAAAACGTAGACATCCACAGCATTCTAAAATAGGTAACCAGTATTGTTACTCAAGATTAAGTATCCGTGACGTACAGTATGCCAACAATTTCAACAACATTAGGTGAAAGATACATTAGTATTTATTCTGTGGGAATCTGTATTCCAAGTGAAGATGTACAGGCCTTTTATTAGGTTGGCAGTACTTTTGAATAACTCTACATGTTGGTATAATATAATACTATCAAGTTACTTTAAGGGAATAAATTTCCCATTGATTCTAATTTTTAAATGGCTGCAACTGTTTAACGCAACACTAACCGCAATCTATGAGATCTCATGATATGACTACTAATATTGCATTAGTTTGATTGATGTTAGTAGTGGTAAAATAAGTTTCCTGAAAACCAATACACTTCCAAAGCCCATAGAACAATCAATCAGGCATGAAAAGACACCAAACAAACTTGTTACCAAAAAATTCAACCATAAGTACCCCGACCGGCACACTGTCAAAAGAATGCCATAACAGCGGCAGGGCCAATGTCTCCCATAATTTCTTTTGAGTTGAACAAACACACCCGTAGCTTGCTCAAAATAGTTTTCTTCTTGATGTTACCCTCTTGACCGAGTCCAAATGATTACAACCAGTGCATAGTCGGAACACTGCCTATGATATAAATGTATATGATAACATATATGATGATATAGATATGATATCGACTCATTGAGGTCTTTGCAAAGCTCTATTTGTTAACATGCTGGCAACATAAAAATGGTACAAAAATGTTTTAAATAGGGTTTGAAATTGAAAAACATTGTATACATATCATGGAGCAAAATCGACAATTTTTATTAAATGGGCTGGTAGTAGACCAAAAGCTAGATTTGCACATGGATGGCAGTGATAGGGTTCAATAAGTTTAGCTTATTAAACACACTTCTGAAGCTAAGTTTTAGTTAGTATTTTTACCTCTTTCACTGAATTTCAACTCTTTATCATTGAAATTTTATCACTTGTCAGTTTCTGACAACACTTTCACCATAAATTTTAGCGGATGTGTTTGAAACTTTTTTCAACTTAATTTGGCAACACAAAACCTAACCAATGCTGTTTCCATAATGAAACAGATTTTTGTTAGCAGGTTAATGGAAATATTTCATCGCTGACTTTCTTTGTAGGAATTGCAACTCCAGCTTTGCTACTGGTTTCAAAGGGAAATATTCCTGTTTTACACAAAATATTTGATGAATTGAAAGAAAATGGGCAATGTGTCTCTATCAGGCAGTGTGAAAATATTTTTGGCAAATATCATTTTTGTGTTTTTGTTATTTTGACATGTGTAATAAGCCCGCCGACTGCCAAACTTGAACTCAGGTGGAAACATTGTTGAATTTGTATGATGAAATAAGATTCAGATGGTGAAGTAGAAAAATCATCATGTTCTGCTCCATAAAGTGACAAAATTGTAAATCAGGGTAATCATATGCTGAGGGTGCACCACTGTAATAATATGCACAAAATAAGCCATTGACTAGAATGAGCATCCTGTATTTTGAACAGACTAAATTTTTTAAAGGCTCGTATAAGGTAATTTTACAATACGAATGGAAAAGTAGGATTTCTATGACTTCCATTCTCCGGCATCATGCTGTGAGTGTTTTAGAATTAGTTGAAGCTATCAATGCATTTAAGTAATGAGAAGATATTATTCAATATAAGCCAAATATATCTAGCTTTTGTAGAAAACTACCAATAAGCATACAAACTAGAATACTAGTTTACATGCTTAATGTATGAAGTTTAATAAAAACTAGTCTACTCAAATACAGTTTTAAGTAGTTAAAAAATTGATATACATTTTAAACTTAAAACCTGAATTAGCAGACAGGTCTTTACTCATTGAAGTGTAAATGCATTTTATCAAAGTTTATGCCCTTTTTAAAAAAGCTGGCTAAAGATTACTGATGGAAATTATTATTCGGTTGTTGGATAATCTTGGAACCAAAGTCTGATTCATAGTGGTTGTGACTGGAACTGAGGCGGCATGAATGATTTGCTAACAGATCTTTACTATAATAAAACCCATTTCCAACGTTTGGCTCAATGGCACTCTTGAATTGAACCTAAACTAAACTTTTCAGAAATCAGATAATTATTTTGCTTTTTAGCCAACTACAGTACTAAATTTACCACTCAACCACGATGTGCGTTTCAGAATATTTGTGCACAAAATTGTATATTATGTATATGTATTTATTGATATGTACATGTGTTTGTGTATATATGTGTATACATACACAAAGTGTATATATATATACCTTTTATTGTCTGGCGATACAAATATTGCAAAGCAATATATATATTGCAAAGCAATAAAAATGAAATTTTCGAAATCATGGCTATTTTAATAACTCGTGAAGTCTTTATTATGGTCATGCATTCTTGTAACATTCTAGCCGAATTTTACACAAATAAGCTTTGGTGATATTATTATAATGTTGTTGCAAAACATTGTTATTGAATGTATTAGAATTGGTTCAGGAAGGTTACTGTAGATTGTTTCAGCATCATTCCATATAGATTTTCGATGCTATGTAACTAGAACGTTATGGGTCAATATTTTTTCACTTTCAAATGAGTGTCTCAACAGTGTTTGTGTAATGTCACCTTACAACTTTCGAGAATAAAAATTCATATAAAATTGTTTTGTAATGTAACTGGAACATTATGATGTGACAGCGTTTTTATCTTCAAATGAATTTCTTAAGAATGTTACAGGCAATTTACATTGGAATGTTCAAGTATAAACACTCTCATCGCATCAACTTGCAATGTAACTTGAACATGATTGTGTGACATAATTTTAACTTTCAACTGAATGCCCAAATAATGCTACAAAAAAGTTTTTTTTTTAATGTTTGGCAAAAGCCAATGTTAGAGGAATGTATACACTCAAGCATTCCAAAATAACTTTTCTTGGTTATTGATTGGACATTCAGTAACATTGTTCCCAAACAACGTTATGACAACGTTAGCCAAACCGATTTGTGTCTCAGTCTGCAGAAAATTACTATAAGATTTTTGTACAAAATTCAGCAAAAGAACTCTGCAGCTTTGCTGGAACATAATACAATAATGATCATCAATTAATGTTGGTTGAACATTGTAAAAACTTTTTCTTGGAAAATTATTTTACGCGTAATTTCACAGAAAATCTCAGGAAAGTTGTTGTTAGTAGGGATTCTACAAGCATTCTTTCTTGATTATACCTCAAAAGATATTAGCTAACATCTCAGAAATGTAACATGAGGATTACTAATGAAATGTACATGTATGTGTGTACATTTTTAAGCATTCTGATTACGTTTCACTGAATGTTTCTCTGTTATAATGTATTGAGCATAAACTTTCTACCACACTTCTCCCTTAAGCTTAAATCCATATTTGAGGCACCAAGAAAAATGCACAAACTGTAGAATACTTTACTCGGTGGGCTGCCATTCACAATTAATTTTTGTTGAATTGTTTCTGTTATAGTAATTTCATTGTTAATATAACAATTGATATGATGTATGAAATTACATAGATCAAATATAAATATGATAATCATTTGAAAAGGAATTATCACAAATGTTTGCAAAAACAATTCAGAACACCTTCAAACAGGGTCTAGTCAGGTTTTGGATATACACATTACAGTTCGAAAATTTTAAATTGTGATTACCATTATTTTCTTGACATGAATGATTTAAAATTACCATTATTTTTGTACATTACTTGACCTGTTTTCACATTTGTAATAAAAAATCTTTGAGACTTTTAATTTGCTTCATTTTAAATGTTTGATTATCAATGGACGACAACTGCAAAAAGACCGCTTATACTTTCTTGCAAAATTGCAGGAATAAACTTTTGTAATGTAGTCATAACGTTGTTAGATAAATTTTTCATTGAATGTCTCTGTAACATTTAGAAATACTACTTTGGAATGTTGGAGTGTACACACCCAAAAAACATTGGGTGCTATGTAACTGCAACATTATGATGTGACCTAAATTTTAACTTTAAATGAATGTCCCAGCAATCTTTCAAGAAGGTTACTTTAAAATGTTTGGGTGGAAGCATCCATATAACATTGACATACAATGTAACTGAAACGTTATGGTGTGACATGTTTTTTATTTATGAACATATTATCAAATTAGACTTAAATAATATATAAAATAGATAAACTTAAATATTAAATTATTTTATTAACCTGAATACCTCAGTTATATTACTGGAAAGTTACTTTTTAATGTTTGAAAAAGCCAATGATATATGGATGCAGAAAACTTTTGCACAAAACTGCAGAATACTCCTGTGGCATTGTTGAAACATAATACAATAATTATCATCAGATAACTTTTGTAGAACATTTTAACAACGTTTGCATGGAACTTTACGTTGCGCGAAACGTTACAGAACTCTCCAGGAATGTTTCGGCTAGTCAGGAGTCTACCACAAGCGTAATTTTTTAGCCATTATTTTCAATGTTATGATTGGTCTATGGCTGGTTGGGCATGCACTACCTACTAGCTGTTCTTCTTATTTTTTCTTCACCATTCTACCACCGTCTTCCAGCACATGGCCCTATGACCAATAGTACAAACTGCATCAGAGTTTGTCTGGACTATGCTTACTAAAATCCATGTTAATAAATAAAGCGACTTTTTTATCGTGTTCGTGAATGTGTGCATGAATAGGTGTGTGCATGTGTGGGTGTCTGTGTGGGTTCATGCGTGCCGAAATGCATATTTGTGTGCATGTCCACACATATTTAGATCATATTTCATTATTTGTGATAGGTAAAGCGCAACAACAATTCTAATTCCTGCGAATTGAACTGAATGAGTAATAGCTTTGACCAAAATACTTTTGATGGTCTGTATAAATGTATTGTTTATAATTAACCTAAACCATTTGAAAAAGTTCAAATTACAAAAAATCAAAGCCATGTGAAATTACATCATAATGGCATAGGATTTTGAATTCGAGTGTTTTAAAAAAAGTTTACCAAACCAGCGCTGTTACAGAATTTATGAAAACCTTTGACATTCAAAACAATAGTTAAAGATTTGACTTCATGCAATTTAAGAAACCATAGCATCAGCAACAAAAAAGCTCATTAGCATGCGTTAATCCTTTGGCTGGGGAAACGACAAAAATGTCGTTTATCGGTTACGCGGGGAAATGACTTCTATGTCTCTTTCGGCAGACGTTGATAAAGCTATTGCTTAGTAAGATTAAACAAAATATATAAACGCGAGTAAATTTTGAATATCATCAACAAGATAATAGTCGATAAATTACAATATGAAACGATTATCTGAGAGGCGTTGCCTTGTGCTAAAAGCTAAAGAAATCGCGACTCCTTGGAAAAAATGGAAGTTGGAAAAACCAGTCAATAATGGTGTCAACATTCCAAATGGTAAAACAATAATTTATTTGACCCTGTCATCGTTAGTAGTATTTTTGTCCGATCAGTTTGAAAATAATTCGTAAGATTAAAGTGATGTAAAACTTAACGTAAGTCTTTTGAATATACAGAGAAAAGTGATTGTTATGGTAGCTCGCACGGCTGCGCTGTCGCGTTGGACTCTACAAAAAGGAATCCTTCCAAACATTTCATACAGGGACAATTGTACACAGTTGTAGCTTTTTTGTAGTAATACATGTGTAAATGAAATTTTATGTACAAAATATTTTGTTAATAGAAATAAATTTCAGTTTGAGCTATGCATGTTCATAGAATACCGATTTTATCAATTTAAAAAAGATAAATTACACTACTTTTCGTTGTTTTTTGCGAGGCTTTAACCCAGCCAAAGGGTTTCGATTCATTGCGACTTAAATTAAAAATAAAAAACTTATTTTTTACAGTTCTGGAAAACAAGTTTCAAAGAAGTCTGCTCTGCTAGGATAGCTTCATCATAGTTTGTATCATCTGTTTCTCTATTTTATGTACATGTTCTCTACAGTATAGGGCTCCGCTGTATACCAAATCTGCAAATATTTGATAATAATAAAGTTTTTTAATAAGGTGCTAGTCTGTCTGATTGTTTCAACCAAAAGCATTTATGAATACGCCTTAATTGTTCATAAATATATGTACAAATTGGATAAAACTTGAACTTTTGTTGGTTATTTTTCTTGTTAAAACAAGAATCAAAGCTTTGCAGTAGTTTATTCAGTTACTATTTATTTTTTAATAAAATGGCAAAAGTTACTTTAAAAACTGGTTTAAAGGTACTATTATGATACCATGTGGAGGACATATTAAAATTTTGTTAATAAATATCCCACTAAATGCTTTACTATTATGAAAGTTAGAAGAAGTTACCACTATTGCTCGAACATGATCTTGATACAGATTCAGAGGGACACAGTTGTTTGTAAGCTCCAGATGCATCAACTGCGCTTCCTATCAGATCCACTGCATTTGCTGCCATTTTAGGATTAGATTTTAGGATTGTTTTAGGATGAAAACTGGCTTAATTACAACTTCGATATGAAACAATCAGTATGAAGGAGGTTTTGACAATGCTGGATGACACGCAACAGCACATGGAAAAAGTTTGGAAACTACTGGTGGCAGGCGATCATTCAAAAAGACGGTCGATCAGACGCTGTTTTTACTTTTCTGGCTGAAGCAGCTCTATTTGGTTGTTTTAGTTAACTCAGTCCAACCTTGGTATTGGGAAAGTCAGAGTTGTTTGAAGCTTTGTTTTTTGGCCTGCAAATAGAGATTTCAAAATATATTTTAACTTAAATAAAAACTAACACAGATTTCTATTTTTCTAAGGTTTTCTATCCAGTAACCTTTAGTAGAACTTTGTCTGAAACTAAAATTCTTGATAAAGCATTCTTCTACTTAAATTTTGTATAAAAAACAAAGCCAGGACTAGTATTTCTGTCAACTGTAACTTATCAAAAATGCGTTGCATACTCAATTGTTTCTAAACTAAAATAATTCAACTATTACTTTTTTGGATTCTCTGCAAACTGATTGAAAAAAATTAGCAGCTTCACACTTTTTTGTTGCTTCCATGTTGCTTTGATACCATTGGGCTACATTACACATGGTCAACCAACAATGGCTGTCATACAGCGACATAGTGTGAACTAACTTTTAAAACACGTACACAGCCTTTACTTATAGCAGGTGTAGCCGCCATCACACTCAACCTTTCAGAGATTACTCAGGCGCATGCATGAGGTTTCTTTAACCGTTTTTTAAAGACAAGGAAATAAACTCAGCGAACCACATACCAAACCACAAATCATAAAACCTTGTTGACGTGTCATTTGTTGTGTGATAGTCCTGTCAGTTTAACTTATCCACAGTTTAAAATCTGTCAGTAGAACAGTCAACAAATTTATAAAAATATTTTTATTGGCTATTGTAATGCTTTTGAATGATTAACGTTTTGGTAAACTTGAATTTATGGTCTCTTAGGCACGAAAGTAAAGTTAGTTCAAGTAAGTTTATCCATGAAAGTAACAGTTTTAAAGCTGTTGATTGCTTAGAGGCATAAACATGGAACCAAAGGTAAATTGGTAGTGTGTACACAGTGTGTACACAGTGTGTACACAGTAAAAACAAGGTTTTGGTTTTTATGAGGCTAACCTTCATATATTGAACATACATGCTTCTATTAGTACAATCATGGGCAGTGTTTACTGCTCACAAGCAGTTTTGCTTAACACATAGCTTAGTGACCTTGGATAAGCGGGTCTTAGCCCAGTAGGACAAAAACTCAAGAGCAGAAACTTTGCTTAGTTATGGTCATTAAATTCACATTACATTACATTCCTTTTGCTGGTAGTAGCTATTTGTATGAATTGAATGCTAAATTCCTGTTTACAGTTATGAGCTCTAGACCATTAGACTGATCCAACAGTGAGCCATAGCTTTACTTACATTATTTATGGTTGCTAAGGTAACCTGGTTCTACCACAAGTGATACTTCACTTCCAAGGTTCTAGTGACTGCAGCTAGTTACCCAATAGTGTCAACAGATTAATGGAAAAACTTCATATAGAAACAGCTTGTTTCTAAAAGATTTATTAGGCAACCAATAAACTCTTTTTAGTTGAAAACAAAAAATTAGAAGTATATGCTATAGTGGATATCAATTGTTCTGTTCAAATTGCATCTTTGTATGTTTCTATTATGCCACTATTTTCACGACTATAGATGTCATAGCCACATCTTTGCATGATCCGAGCATTTAACCGCAATTACGCTATATCACTTTTAATCTCAAAACATCTTGGCAGTCCATAGACCTATTAACTATACTAGACTGGGCAACGGGAAGCGACGGTGTCTTACATAAATAGCCACATTCTTTGCGACGTAACGTCAACGCTTTGTTCACTTGCAGCTGGTCAGGCAAGTGAGTCATCATTGTTTACATTGAAAGAATGACAGAGACAGCTTTGTTGCTACATGTAATTTGACATAACTACTAAAGTACACAAGATATTGGTTTAAACTTTTAGATGCAAAGCTTATACACTATGCATTTCCTACCCTGCAAATTTGTAAAGACAAAGTGGAATATTTCATATGTAGAGTGCCAGTAAAAATGTATATTGATCTATTCAAAAAATATTACAAACATATCAATGTTGCCCTGTGCTATGGGCTAACATGTAAGATAGCTAGGTTTAGAAACTGATTTCAAATGCATACACACTGGTAAATGGTACACTGATCGCAGTCTGCCATGAACATAAATGTTGGGTCTTAGGTGTTATGCAAACAGCATCAGAAATATTGTAGAAAACAAACGACAAATGGTACACTTTTCTAGACATATTGTGAAAGGCTACGCATGACTTAAGATGGCCAGTCGGCTGAGCTTTGATCTAAGATTACTCTTGTTAGCTGCTACCTTTGTAGCCTCATGGTGAATTCTAATTCTGACATATCTGGATGTGATAGTTTTAACTAACATTGTGCTGTGACTTGAGCATGGAATTTCCTGATGCAAATTGCTTTGTAAAACCAATAAAAGAGTCTTAGTGACTACCAGCTTGTGTATATCTGCAGTGATTCCTTGTAAGTCGACACACTGCCGGAAGATCTGTTCTAAGCCTAGACATATCTTTGTGATGACAGGATGAGGTGTAAACAGACCACCTCTATCTTTTACACTGATTAGTGTCGCATCCTCCCTGGTGCGTAAATTTGGACAGGAGGCTAAAAAGCAGGTGCAGTCATTGCAGTTGAGTTGTAAGCTCTGTACCACATAACCTGCTAAATAATTATCATATGCTAATATTATTATAAAAAGTATATGTATCAACCGTAAAATAAACTTAACTACATCTCACTGATTTGCTGCAGTATTATTTCAAGGCACTCTGCTACCTGTATATCTGTTCTATACAATAACAATAGGTGAAAGTAGCTAATACCAAAATACATGTACATACCTAAATTATGTATCATGTCTTTGAGGACAGTGTTTCTATATGATCCTGTCCAAGCTCGTACGGAAGTAGATACTTGGCCTTACGAAATTTTTGAAAAATTTAATTCCCTATTCCAAGGTACGAGGTACGGTTATGTAGAGGGTCGGGAATGATCTCTTCAGATTGCTTGGCAGCTGTTGGCTCTTCATAGCAAAGTGAAGGTTCCAGGACTGGCTCATCTTGGTCTGGTGGAGATGATTTAGATAGTGTTGGTCAGCATAACAGTCGTCTATGCTTTGGTTGAGCCGGTTGTAAATATTTTGGCAGAGAATCAAATACCCTTCGTACAGCAGTAGGCTTTAGTATGGCAGCCATCATCATAACAGGAGGTCTGCAGGAGATTACTGCCGAGCGCAGAGTATTTGGAAAGCATCCAATCCTTATGTTTCACGGCGTCTATCCACTCATTACGTATGTCTAGGTGTTTTTCTTCCGATGGAAAGGCGTGGAAACTGAGTTAACTGTCTTTTGCTGAAGTATTAGAACAACCAAATGCACAGCAAAAATTTTTACTCCTCTTGTCCTGCAAAATAATCAGTAAATAATAACATTCTTATGAGACCATCATAAAGTAAAAATCTTTTCGTTGGGTTCAGCTACACTTCTAAATATAGCACAGCCATCACCATACTCATTTACTAGCCTATGTCCACCTGCCATAGTGATGAAAAACTTCATAAAATGGGCAACACTTCGTCTACTTCGCGGTTGGCACCTCTTTGTGGGTAGCAACTTTTCAAATATTAGTGCCAGCAATGAACTTTAAGAAAACCTGTTAAAAAAACTCTTATTTGTATGCATATCTCGGAAAAACCCGCAAGATTTCTTGCTCTTCATATCCAGGTACCTTTCACAACCACACTTGAAAACAATTGGAGTAAAATTTACCTTCGAATCATTTCCAGGGCTGGTAGTTGCTCCACTCTCTATGGTTTCCTACTTAAAACTATGGCCTGGACTAGACAAAGTGAACAAAGCAACAAAGTGAACATAAACCTATTTTTTGATGCTGTTTGCATAACACCTAAGACCCAACATTTATATTCATGGCAGAATGTGATCAGTGTACCATTTATCAGTGTCTCTGCATTTGAAATCAGTTTCTACACCTTGCTATCTGACATGTTAGCCCATAGCTCTGGGCAACATTGATAATTTTGCAATATTTTTTGAATAGATCAATATACATTTTTACTGGCACTTTATATATGAAATATTCCACTTGACTTTTACAAATTTGCAGGGTAGGAAATGCATAGTATATAAGCTTTGCATCTAGAATTTTAAACCAATATCTTGTGTACTTTAGTAGTTATGTCAAATTACATGTAGCAACAAAGCTGTCTCTGTCATTCTTTCAATGTAAACAATGATGACTCGCTTGCATGACCAGCTGCAAGTGAACAAAGCGTTGACGTTACGTCGGTCGCAAAGAATGTGGCTATTTAAGTAGGACACAATGCTGAGCCGTGATGCATTGAATTGGCCAGTCTAGTATAATAGTTAATAGGTCTACGTGGCAGTCAGAAAACCTCAAACATTAGAAACAATCACTAATAAAATACGTCTGTAATTTCAGATAAATTCTATGACAATTCTGAGTAAGTTGATCTTTTGAGAGCCAAAACAATAGCAAACTCTGGTAATATGGCTACCAAGTTGAGGTAATTTTCATAAAGGCACAATCTTATCAAACTATTTTTTGTATGCCGTAAATCAGGTAAACCTGCACAAATGTTATGTATCCAAGGATTTGTGCTAAAACGATTCTCCCAATGCCAGCACTAACAAAGCAATGAGTTTAATCTTCATTCCACTTGTGTAGAGTGTAAAGTTTTTTTTGCATTCTGTTTTATTACAATATGATAAAACTTTCTTGCAAGTTGGAAAAAAATCTCATTTTAATGGTTGTTAACAACATTAAACAAACAAACACAGGTATAAACGATTATTTTGCTAAGATGGTCTTTAAATCACAATTTCATAGTTTAACATTCTAACAAATCAATCTATATTTAAATTCGTGTAATTTCTATACGAAAGTTTTGTAGTAAATAAGAAAACACATATACCGTATCACGAAGATTGACAATACCTTCATTGAATGTTGTTTTCGTCTTGTTGTTTCCGTTGTTTTGTTGCACCGCAGATCCTAATGCACAGTTGCAATCCACAAAGAACGAATGTGATAGGTATGATGATGATGATGATGATGATGTTGATGAACAGTTTGTTAGATTATTGACCATCTGCTGCTACTGTCTCTGCCAAAAGAAATGTTTAGCATTAGAAATGCTCTTTACTATTAAGAGATTAACCTAAATAAAATTGTAGTCGATTTTATTAAAGGTATTGACAATTTTCTACCATTTGTAATCATTGTTGATTTTGAGGTGACTTGACCACCGATATGTTTCAAGTCATGTTAAATTGACAAACTTGTTCGAGGATAAAACGCTCATGAAAAAATACGAGCTGAAATTACACCACTAGTTGCTATTACTGTTATAGTTGATATCAGCTGTTGCATTCATGTTGCAGCATTACCCATATCTGATGGTGTATTTGCAACTTTAGATGTCATAATCACACTTTCGCTTGTTCTGAGAGTTATAAGCATGATTAAACTTTGTCAATTTTAGTCTTGACCCATCTTTGCAGTCAGATCAACTCAAAACTGTCTCAAAAAATAAAACAATGCTGATACTTTCTGAGGATATCTATTGAGATTTTGTGAAATGTAATCTTTAAGCTGATATTATGTTATAAGCTGCAAACCAATTACTTTGACTGCCAATCTGCTTCATAAGTGAACTCATTGACTGATCTACAATGTCTGTTGTTTATGATAACAAAAGCCGTGTCTATCTATTCGTCTGTTCCTCTGAAACCACAGTAACCGTTACAAGAAATAACGATTGCACTAGACAAGCTTTGAACTGTGAAGGAACACCCAATACCATTACACTAACCAATCTATTACCTGAATCTACCTGACAATAAATGTATGCATTCTTATTACACCTGGCAGTCTTCCACAGCACTAGCAGTGTACTAGCTGGTATAAAATGGTCAGCTGTTAATCACTTTGACTTTTTGCTGGAAGCCTGGGCGTCTGGTAGGCTGTGGGAGATTGCCAGATGTGTCAATAGAGCAAATAACAATCTAGTTAATTATTCCAAAACTCTAGATGGCAGTTATTAGCAAAGAATGTTAAAGTACCAGACAAAAAGCTAAAAGATTAAAAATCAAATATTTTCATAACAACTAATTTTTTACCTCAATTTCGAACTGTAGATTGTGGCCAAGGAAACGATAGGGTTTTTACTACTGTGAGTGTTAGAGCACTCTAGATCAATGGGAATCTGAAACTGTGTTCGATTTTTTTGGCTGTTGTGGCTTAACAACTTTATTGAATAAAAAACCAACTTTCTAAATTTGAATCTTACCATCTGAGAAAGTTTACATTTTATAGTTATTTATCAAAACTATGTCTTTTGGCAAATTTTTTGGCATTAGTCATACAGCTGTGGGTTGAAAAAGCCTGCCTAACTATTAGCACTTTTATACACAGCTTTGAAGTGAATCGACATAAATTATAAGATAGCCAACCAAAAAATTGAAAAATTAAAATGGGGTACCAATTCAGCTTATGGTGTATTTATAGCAAAAATTACTTTAAATTAGTGCTACCACAGTTATGTTTGTTTAATTTCTAAATACATACCTGTGTGGTCTTTGTTGGAACTTTCAGAGTCAAAAACAAGAAAAAAATAAATCAGTTTACGTTAAAATTTGGCAAAATAATATAATTTTAGTTTTAATATAGTTTTGTGAATACCTTTCAAAATTCTAATCACTGTATGTCAAAAATAGCAAATTAGTTCTGAAATAATCATAGGAATTTTAAAAAGACATTTCCCTCACAAAAATCTATATCAAGACTTGTGTTCTACCGATTGCATACTCCAGCTCACCACACTTCTAACAAACTCATCAAAAAATACATCTATGAACACATTGCTTATCTCCACTTTGCTTGTTTTTGCATTTCAGGTTTTGGATTAAACAAACTCTGCTCAAAACTTTAGTATTTATCCCTTCACGCTATGCAAAACATTATTTTATATTTCATTAGACCGTTACACTACATCTACCATTGTACATTTCAATTTATGAACTCTTTGTTTTACAAATTTTAAGTCACGACCTATCCGCAATACTAATAGATTACCAACTTGCTTGTTAAACTTGCTCAATATTTTCCTTGACATCCCACCCTATAATTGTGAGTGTGTCTGATCTTTTGCACAGACTGGGTGCGCTTCCTTATTTTTAGATCAAATAAGGAAGCATGTAAACTCTGCATTTAAATCCTGCATGTATATGCCCAGTGGTTGTTGGCCAAATCGTTAAGTATATTTAGTTTTAAAACTTTTAGTTTCAGATAAACATCTTTCTAATTGCGCACTTGCAGACTATATATTTTAAGTGATAACAAACCTGGAGATCTGTAGGCTTACTGCCACTATAGCATAAGTGTAGAACTGCGATGAGCTGTGTATGTAAGCAAAAAACTTACCTTTTGAACATTTGTTGTTGTGGCTTGCTGCCGCGTGGTCGAGCTCACAGGAATCCGTTTTATTTGTAACAGAGTAGTAATGATAGGAGTCATTGTAAATCAGAGTCTGGTCGTCATCATAAATATATATGGCATAGCCAATTAAAGATTCTTGTTGCAGATCTGTATAGCGTCCGTTATAGTAATAGTACTTTCCTATAACATAAAACTTTCCACTTCACTGCTGGGAAAGACAAGCTGCAATATAATTTACCAACTGATGTATATTGTTATACAGCTCCTAATTCGGAACAACTAGAGGAATGAAAAAAACCTTTATACAATATGTAAGCCTAAATGCTTAATTAGCATGTTTTAGATATTCTCAGAGGTGCTTATTTGGCAGAGTTAAATTTATTTATGTTAAATTATGTTTTTAGGGGTGCACGACTCCTAAAAAAACCGAGCCACTTTCCATAACACTAACACATATAGAGCAGAAATAGAAAATAAAGTAGACACTATCCCAAGCCAATCAGGTTTTTTTTCATGTGTTGCAGCGGAATGAAAAATTAGTTTGGTTGTGGTTGTTATTATTTAGCCTCAGGTTCTATTAGGGTTTCTATCACTATTTAAACTTCAACTGCAGATATTACTATTTCTAAAAAATAGTCATATCCACCTTTGTAAGCTGCTAGAAACAAAAGTAAACATCTTTTAATCAATGTGATAAATCATCTTACTAGTACTCAGCCACAGGCGCTGAGAGAAAATTATGTGAAGTGACTATGGGTACAATTATTCTTAGACTTGAATCGTGATTCAGTTAGGCAGTTGATAGCATGTCTATCTGCAAAAAAATATTTGAGTTTATTAGGAAATATTGGCAGATGCAGTAAGTATAATGTGCACAACGGTTCCATAGTATGGTCTGTTAGATCTGTAGTGTAATGGAGTGAAAATGCCAAAAATAATTGCTAAATTAAACTCTCTCTAAAACTTATCTAACATTGTTGTTTTAAGCTAAAATTAGTTTCACCAAGTTTTACTCATTCTAAGCTTTCTTTTGATGTATGCTATGTATAGGTTCTACTCAATAACAAGAGCTTAATGAGGGATTCAATCACCTTGAGTGCTGAGCGCGAGCAATGATCAAGTTTTATAAGGTGGTCCATTTATTTTTCACACCACTCTATATATAATATAATTATATAATATCATATAATTTGATATAATGAAATAGCATATTATGCTACATAATATAATAAAACAAGTTTTAAGATAACATAAATGTAAGCATGCTTAAGCACCTCAAAAATATTTTATGTGGTTTTAAAGTAAAATAATACTACAGAACTTGTTTTATTCAGAGGTTTAAAAGTTTTATGAATTTTTTTAGAATAAAACTTTTTGAATTATTAACTGCTTAGCTACAATCGAAATTTAGTTTTAGCATGAAACAAAAATATTAAAGTTCTGTTTATGAAAGTACAAAAGCCTACATAGAACTGGGAAAACATTGATTTGCTAAAAAATTGGTTTATAATTGGCATCTTTTGGTGATCTGACGATAACCACCTTCAAGAGTTGTAAGCATACAGTCTAGCTTTGGCTTCGAATAATATTGTGAAAGAAGCCAGCTGGCTATCAGGTCAGAGCATCTGGGTAAAAAAAGTTTATCCAGGTGAAGGCTGTCCAGTTGGGAAAGGACCAGCCAACTGCCACGGCGTGGATTGGTTTGGACAGGTCATCTAGAAAGCCACGATGTCTTCTCTCAGTATGCAGTTAGTGAGGAGAGCTCAAGAGCGATAGACACATGCACTTATATTGTTTTACTATTATTGATTATTAATATCCAATTCATAAAATATACATTATTAGCCCACTATAAAAGCGACAGATTATTCTGGTTATTATTATTATTATTTATTTTGAAGAACTAAAGAGCTGCACAAGATTTTTTGCATTATTATGAAGTAATTATCGATGAATTTTTGGTTTTTATTTTGACAGCTTATGAGCCTCAACTAAAAATTGTTGATATATTTTTTTTTACAGTTGATAAGTAACATGTAAGATTATTAGGGAAAATTCTGCTCAAAAAAACTAATTTTTTATATTTTTTCTTCTTGTTATACAGCTTATACAACTTATTAATTCTTCTTGTTATATATGTCTTTTATGTAGCTAAGCAAATACAGATGTTTAATGCATGTGTGCTATTGCATAGTACAGGTGCTAACTTTTTTAATAGGTTGTTTACTTAATTTTGGTATCAAAAATTTGCACCAGGGAAGTCTAGTGTGTTATGAGAGATTAAGATATGAGCTCATGAAGCTTAGAGAACTAGTATGTTAATTGTAAAAACACATAAAGCATAATAATTCTTTCAACATGAAAGATGAATGGTTATTGAAGTCTGCAGTGTGCCGCGCAGTCACACCAAATGTTGTGGGTTTGATTACTGTATGACGCTACATTTTGTTACAAACCTCACACCGAGACTCCATACCAACTCTGAAAGATTATCAGATGTGCAGTAATGCCTAAAAGTACCATGGTTGTAGTCGGGTTCAGAGAGTTCAGTTAATAGACGGTCAATCTACCATGCTAAAACTTAGGAGTTTGAATCTGGTAGAATGCAATTTTTTCCCAGTTTCCACCCCGTACAACAGTACATTTATTGTGAAATTCTGGAAGACAGAAAATTAGCCCAGGTGCTAGATTGTAGATCTGTAATGTTAAATTTTGAGGGCACGAAATGATTGCAATTCACTTTATTCCACAAGCTCCAATTATTGCCAAAGACAGATAGGCAGACAGACGCGACTTTTACTATAGCGTGAATTGGTTTCTGTTGAAAGAGGGATTCAAAACTATCAACTGAAACACGATGAGAAGTGATATTTTTTATAGCTTTAGGTTCCAATAAATTAAATATTAATGAAATTTTAAAGAGGCCTCCACTCTTGCAGTTTTTTGCAAAATAGCCGATTTTTAATCGAATCACACATTAAAAGTTTCCAACAAATTTACCTGTTAAATAAAATGTGAATGAATGTGAATTACCTACATACAATATAATACAAAATTGGCAGGTTCACATTGATACCAAATTATTTTGTGTAGTTTTATATGAAACTAGATACCAGGTAAGGGAGCAGAGGCTATTTATTACCCAGTTACTAACAAATAGCCAGCTTTCAAAGAAGTACATATAGTTTAACTTAGTGTACTAAACAGTTCTGTGGTCAAGCTTCACTTGAATCTATTGTGATTTTAATTAGGAGAAAAATTGCATAGAGGATTGGTGAGCCAATCAATGACCAATTGTTCTAAATATTATTTTTGGTTTCTAGCAATAACGGTACCACCGACAGCTCTGCAGTTCATAAACCTCCTTAAATCATTAACATTAATTCATTAACATCCTTATCAGTAACTTTATGATTATGTTTGTTTTGAATATCAGAAAATCATTCAGAGTTGTATGCCCTTTTATTTGTCAAGGAACAACTGAACATATAGGAACAACTGATGGATATGTAGGTAACCCCCAAATGACTGCTAAATTCAAAAATTGGTCTCATCGCAACATCTGGTCTATTAATGGTAAAACATTCCGTCAGTTTAGTGCCACTAGAATTATATTTATATAATTTCTCATAACATACCTGCAGTGACTTTGTTAGAGTTTTTTTCATTATTACTGCCAGAATTCGAATATTCATCTCCATAAGAAGAGCGCCCGTCAAAACCTACACAAAACAACACAGCTCGTAATTTGGCAGAGTAAATGTTTGCGAATAATATTTTTCCAATTCTATTCACTCCACATTAAAAATAGTAAGTTTGTTATAATATCAGAATGAAAACTTTAAACAGAATTTTTTTGTACAGAAATCGATACCAACAATGGTTTCCTACAAATTGTGTATTCCCGCTTTCCGACTGTAAAATCACCAATTCTTTCGACTTTTGTTTTACCCAAACTTGCACGCTTCCTCTTTACAGGTTTTAAAATCTTGCATAAAATATGCCCAGAATACTTTAACTCATCTTCAACACATTTGAAAAAACTTGTTTTTACCGTAACACCAACATACTAAATCCGCTATGGTATGTTACAGCTTATGAACATACTGTTACTACAACCTTAAGTTTAATATTCCAACTTATTCTCTACAATGCTTTCAGATAATAAACTTTTGGAACATGCTTGTTTAACTCACCAAATAATTCTTGTTTTCTGTCTTTTCCTAATCTTTTTTAGCATGCAACGAAAAAAACTTCATTTAGTTGATGGATACCAGTTGCAATAAAAAGTTATAATGGCATAAGAATGAACAAAAAATTATTTTAAAACAGAGTCGTAAAACTTTGCCCATTTGATGGGGGCACTAAAGTTAGTGCCACGTATCTATTCTGGTGTTCATGTATCAAAATCTAGTCTCAGCATAGCATCTGGTATATTTATGGTAACATCCTACCTTCAGCTTAGTGCTACTAGAGTCAATTTTAGTTGAGTACCAAAACCGATACCAGCAGTGACTTCATTAGAGCTTTCTTTATCATCGTTGCCAGAAGTCGAATATTTAGTTTCATCAAAAAAGCGGCTGCCAGAAACTACTCAAAATAAAACAGCTGGTAAATTGGCAGAATATATCTTTGCAAATATTATTTTACCAATTTTACTTATTATATATTAGAAGTAGCTAGTTAGTTGCAAAAATAGAATGAAAACGTTAAAAAGAAATTTTTTGTACAGAAATTTATACCGATAATTTTGTGCAACCAATCGTGTATTCTTGCTAACCATACTTCCACAGCATCACAAAACCTTTGAACATTTTTCTTTCCTCCAAACCCAAGTTTCTTCCGCACTTCAGGTCATAAGAAAGACCCGCATAAGCTCTGCCAAGAATATTTTTATTTATTCTTCACACGTATGACAAGCGTCATACTTTTTTCCGTGACAAGATAGGATAGGAGAGGGGGGGGGGGGGGGTAAATAAAGCCCTCATGGCTCATGATTTGTGTGCAACATTTCATATCTTTTATTGGTTTAATCTATGTAGGTTATCAAATATTATCACAGAACTTCTTTGGTTTACTGAATTATGTATCTAAAATGTAATGAAAAATGTAAATGTAAAAATAAATGTGATTGTGTCACCTTATCCTCATTAGCTTCGTTGTTAACAACAATGCAGTCAAGTATTAGGTACAATTCCATGACATAGCATCATGCTATTCAAGTCTGACAGACTTTTTCCCTATTGGCCGATCTAGGTTTATATATCTATGGTCTTTTTACATTCAACAAAGTACCTAAAATGGTTCTCCAAGGAATGACCAAAAACTGTCTGTTTATTAAATTCATAAAAACTTCTTGAAGACATAAGTTCTGATGACCTTTTATTTAACTTTCTAAAACCTGATCAGCTTTAAGACAGCTTAGTTCAGAAAAATTTAAAAACCTATAAATGAAAAGAAAAATGGAAAGAAAATCTAAATTATACAAGAAATATTTTTTATAAAGATATAAAAATAAACTAGAAATTCCACTGTCATACAGCCCACGACCAAAGTGATAATGGAAAAAAGAAAGGGTACTGATGGTTGAAAAATGCAATATTAGCAGTCAAATCGGATAACTGCAATGGTAGCTGTAATGTACTGGGTATGGGTGTTATTATATACAACAAATAGCAATAATGAAAGGAAAAGATTATATGTTTATATCTCTCCTCCTGCAAAAAGAGAAATGCAATATCGGCCAATATTAGATGTAAAATGCACTGATATAGATTTTTAGAAAACCTGTACTACGTAGCCATTGTTCTGTAGTCATCCAAACCAATAATTAATTATTGTAATAATCTCATTAGAACCGTTAGAAAAAATATCATCATCTTGCCCTTTACTTACACTGCGTTAAATTTTTAGAAAATCTGTACTACGTAGTCATTGCTCTGTAGTCATCCAAACTTATAATTAATTATTGTAATAATCTCATAAGAACTGTTAAAAATATCATCGTCATTTCCTTCACTTACACTTCGTTGGACATCAGTTAGAATACGAAAGTACAGTACTCAAATGTGTCAGCAAATGAAATTGAAAATGAAAAAATTGAAATCGGCAAGAATGAAACAATTTCCATACTCTTATGTTAATTGCCGAAACCTTCGGTAATTCGACAATGCTATAGACTGGTGAAAAGTGCTCGCTTTTTTCGTGAAATGCGCAAGACTTTATCGTTCTATTCTCAGTTGCTCGGCGTTTCAATTCCGGTCCTAATTTTTATTAAACCAAGCTTTTCAAGCGTTTTGTGACGATTTTCGTCCTAATAAATCTGTATATTTATGTATAATCCAATCAGATGGGTTAGTTTTAGGAATTTGCGGTAACCTTTCCAAGGCTTGGTAACATATTTAAATAGGTTTATATGCGTTTTGTATCATTATTATACTTAAACGACTTTACTGAAAAATAGTTAAATTTGTTGATAGGATTTCGTTTCAAGGGTTTGGGGACTGCCGTTAACAGATATTTTTTCGAGAGTTGTGTGCACATGTGCATTAATCATAAATCTCTCAATCAATCGCTTCACTCTTGTTTGGTCGTGGGATTATGAAAGGAAAAAACTATGTTGATATGCAGAAAATGCTTCATCCTGCAGGTTTGCATGGTGTAATCTGCTATTTCTGATACCTGACATCCTATTAATAGATTTAGTATGGGACCAGCATAAAAAGTTCACTTCATTCTTGAAATTATGTTAAGGTTTTCAGAGTATTACCTGTTATTTTTAACAGCCTAAAGCACCTGCCTAACATGTCAATCAGCCAGCATATTCCATTCTTCATTTACTTATTAAAGAAATGACTTCATCTCCTTTAGTTTCTACCGATTAAACAAATCAGTTAAAGTAGATGGTTAAGAAAACTCTGCGTGTTTTTCTTCGCTAGCTAGTTTTCTATATTTTCTATCATATGAAATCACTTGGTTCAGAGGAGTTTACTAAAATCAACAATGTTGTAAAGAGTAGCTGCAGTGCTGAAAGAATTCCATTAATAATATCTCTTTAAAAAAGGTGGGAGTGTCATATGCATAAATCTCAGAAGTGTTATGTATGTCAAAGAACATTGGCTAAGATTCAAATTAGCTCACCTGTAGTTCAACCAATTTTCTCCAAATGGCATGTCAGTTAGTCTCAAGCTTGTCTCATAGCAAGTTTTTATTAGTTTCAAAGCAGATTATTATCATGTAATCCATTATTGTATCATCCCTAAATTAGCAACAGAAGCAACTGTATATAAAACCCTAGAATAATTTTATATTAAATTATAAATCAAATGAATGTAGAGACATCGTTTGAACATCGTTTGCATAAATAATCAACAATCTGTTAAACAATTCATATTGGTAAGACAACTCCTAGCTGAATTCACAATAGTCTCAGAGATGTGCTTGCACCAAACTTTAGTTGTTTCCATCAGAAAGTATAAGTATTATCTTTTGCAATGGTTTTTAATATGTTGGGTAGATTGGCTGATAAGATGTTTGAAGGTTTGACAAAACCTCATGGCGGTTTAACTGCTAGGAGGAAAATATAAGCCAAGACTTGCCGGAACTAATGTCCATAGCCACGAGGCTGCCTGTCTGTTTCTTGTATTTACGACAGCTATTGCTGCCATAAGTTTAAAATCAGTTTACCCACTGATGCAAATCTGAAAATAAACTTGCCTTGCAAAGGGTAACTGAAGGCACTTGGTTGATGGTCTGTGAGCGGACTTGCCTGTTTTGACTTAATTTTTTGGAGCATAGAAAAATTTTAATAGTGTTTAATATTAGGTCCTTTGAAATTGAGTTGAGCTATGTAAAAATAGCTTCCAATACAGCCCTGATTAAACTTCTTAAACCAATCTATCAGACAAGTTTTGGCACGGTGGCAATGGGGCAAAAATTATGGAAATATTTGTTGCAAATCGTTTTTCATTCATGATTATGCAACTGAAATTTTGCATAATAATGTTTAAGACTATGTTTTGAATTATCTTTACCATCATTATTTATTATATTATTTTTACAAACCAAAAAAAATTTCATCTCAGCAAAACGTTTTCATAAAAAACATCCGTCTCAGCCACTCACATAGTTTCAGCTCATATAATAGGAATAGTTACTCTACTGCGGTAAACTTAAACCATAACTGTCACGAACAACTTTTATCGTACTAACTAGGTAAATAAGACACGCTGATTCCGATTTTGTACTCAAAATAAAGATTAGTCCACCAACCTTCAAAGTCATTTAGGCTTTTTTAAAGCGTTTCAATGTCCGTTTCGAAAACAACACAATCGGCATTACAAGCTCCGCCCATAAATATGTGACGAAACCTAGCTTTTTCAGAAACAGAAGTTCGGAATGTTTAGTCCGATTTAAAATAATAGAGATGGGTGTCTTAAAACCCATTATTATCTAAATCCAGCCTGTAAAATAATTTCAGTTTTTTATGAAAGGGATATAAACTATTTAACATTGCTCGCAGCTTTTTACATGACGTTTAAATGGGCTGGACGCCGAGAAAAAATGAGCTCAAAAAGCGCGGTTTTATCACGAACTAGCGTTGTTATCGCGCTTTTTAAAAATGCAATGCTAAATAGCTTATCTACCTTTCTGAAAAGACTGATATTATTTTTAAGGCTGAATTTAGATATTAATGGATTTTAAAACACCCATCTCTATTATTCTAAATCGGTCTAAACATACCTACGTAACTTCTGTTCCTAAAAAGCTAGGTTACGTCACGTATTTATGGGCGGAGCTTGTTATGCCGATCGTGTTGTTTTCGAGACCGATATTAAAACGCTATAAAAAATCCTTCATTACTATGAAAGTTAGTGGCCTAATCTATATTATGATTACAAAATCGGAATCAGCGTGTCTGATTTACCTAGTAAATACCATAAAAGTTGTTCGTGGCAGTTATGGTTTAAACTCTGTACATGTCATTTCTGGATATTTCTTTTTATCTTTGGTCCTAAGATATTTAGCTCTTATTATGTTGTGTATGCAGGTTAGTAGTGGCCACTACTTTGCTATTGTAAGTCCATCTGAGTATGTCCAAATTACCAATGATCTGCAACGGTTTCACTCCATTTTTCTCTGCCTACCATGTTATAGATTTTATGTTACTGCAGACTATTAGAAAGTTTTAGACTCTCCGCATTTGGGAACTTGGGTACTAAAAATATTTAACTTTTATTATCTTTGGATAACTTATTGAATGTCGCTTAGAAGTTATATGACATCTGGTAAAATAGCAGCAACAGCAATCCAATTAGATCCTCAACTTAATATGGTAGTGTAATTAGTTATGATAGGCCACTCTGGTAGTGTCATTAGTTATGATAGGCCTATCTGGTAGTGTCAGTAGTTATGATAGGCCACTCTGGTAGTGTCATTAGTTATGATAAGACATTTTCAATGAATTTGGTTTTATAAGGTCTGTAATCTCCTGCCCTTCTGCAACACACTTGAGACCAGTGTGAGTAATCGCGCGCTACATATCATAGTTTGTGCAGCAGACAGGAATGTCTCTCACTCCATATGCATGCCAGTTTCAAAATAGAAAAAAAATAACCCAAACCTACAAAAAAAATATAAAACTGGTGTTTAGTAGCTTCTTAGATTATAATTACAGGAAAATCAAAGGCATTATTTACAATAATAAATAGTTAGCACATAATATAATAATTGCATATATAAATGTTATTTGTTGTTTTTTTAAAGCTCGACAAAGTACTTAAAATGGTACTTCAAAGAATGATCAAAGACAGTCTGTTTATTAAATTCACAAACGACTTTATGAAGACATAAGTTACAGTGACCTTTAAAATGACCTTGATAAACTAATCTAATACTCTAAGATATCTGGATTCGGAATTTGCTAAAGCCAACAATGTTGTAAGTAGTAAATGGAATGCTGATTAAATTCCATTCATACTATCCCTTCAAAGACGTGCCACATGCAGAGGCTTCAGAATGGTTATGTCAACAAACATTGGCTAGGTTCAATTAATTTTCCTTAAGTTGCAGGTCAGTTATTATCAAGCATTCCGCAATTGCAAGTGTTTGTTAGCTTCAAAGCAGTTTTTATCTTGTATGTCAGTGTTGTAACATCCCTAAGGTAGTCACCTGAGCAACCATTACTAAGACTTTAGAACGATTTAATTTTGAAATTACTATAAAATGAATGTAAAAACCTGCTCGGTATGTCATTTTTTAGCAATATTTTTATGGCAAATATGGTGGCCACATCAAAAACCGACTCACGTGCTAGCATCTAAATTTTGTCTTGTATCTTAAGACAAAGGTTTACTTGTGATTTTGCTTATATCTCAAATTTTTAATATGCTGGTGCACTAGTATGTAGAATCGTGACTGCAGATTTTGCTGTATACTGTATACTATCTATCCAAGTCTTGCAATAGGCCGATGTCATTGAAATTGCCCTGACAGATTTGATGACCTTTTAGAGCTCTTCAGATTTGAGTTATGACACTTTAATTTTCCGAATGAACCATAAATTCTCTACCCGGTTCAAGGTTATGATGTTTCTTTGGCTTGCTTGTAATTAATTATTTATATGCTAAATTATCTATATGCTAAAACTTTTTCCCTTCTTATAAAATACAGATTAGCTGCCCTCTTTACATATGATTGATTAGCTTTAAGATAGCTATCGCAGTATGCTAAGGGTATAAACTATCACCTGCTGGAACTCACTCATTCTTTTGTCTAGAGTTCAACTGCAGGATGGCAGACTCATAAAAATAATATCTTAGTTCAGTTTTCTGTAGTCTAGAGTTGGCACTGCTAAGCTAGCCTCAGACATAATATGTCTGAGAAAGAAAAATATATGTAAAGAAATATTATTCTTTTATGGCAACAGAGGTCTGTGGCTTGGGTGCTGGCATGTAGAACTTGATATCAAACTTGGTACTCAGCTGATGCTGATATACTGATGCTGGTTAAACTCTCACAGCACTTCTCATTTTTCTTGTTTGAACTTTCTTAATGAGTCATTAGAAGATCTTATTGCGTAGCAAGGGGAGACAATCATGTTATGATATCAGCTTTGTGCATCCTTGCCCGACGGCGACTGGAGCGCTTACGATCTGAGAATAAGTTAATCTGAAAATACTGGCTGATTGCCTGCTGTGCTGCCATCTTATTGCACTTCAATCTTATTGCTAACTGCCATTGTAAATATCCAATCCCCTTTTTACTACATGTCCTTTATTCTGTCTCATAAATTTATATTATTTTAACTGACTTTTAGCAAGCTATTTTTAGAAGTGGCTGTTTCTTACAACATTTGATGCATTTGGTTACGTTTTATATCACAGTTAAAAACATCATCATACTTCAGTTAAGGGTAAAAGTGTGTTTTTGAGAAAGACAGCAATTGGTAATTAATTGGTATGATTGGTAACATATTGAGGATTTGAAAGTTTTGAGCTCTCGAAAGCTCATACACCTTTGTTTTATTACCTTGATCATTGCTGTAAGTTATATATAGAAACTCAATAATTTGTTATATATGCTTGTATCAAACTGTTTTGTAGAAAGTGCGCATGGAAACGGCGTGAAATTCAAAAAGTAGAACGCTGGTTATATTTTAGCAATTTTATTTTGTATATACTTTAACAACAATTCATACAATGTATATATTTTTCTCACAGTGTTCTGTGAGAAAAACTACATAAATTAAAAAATAATCATGTAACATGTAAATATAATTTTTATTTCATTTCAAGTATAAACAATATATAAATTTAATAAAATGAAACTTGTAATATATAATTGCGTTTTGTGTGGTTCTATATAGTTTCTGTTACTAGTGTATAGCCTCTCCTGAGGTGTCAATTGAAAAATTTGTGTACAATTTTGAATGACATAGTTGTTGTTAAATCAACCATAGATTGGAAGATATCAGGCTTTGATATAATATATAGTATATTTAATAGTGATCAAAATATTCACCATACTGCAAATTTACCACAAACTTAAAAATCATCATATAAGTTTGTAGTATATAAAATATATTTAGTTAAGATGACCACGATCAGAAATTGTCCCAAAAAGTGCTAGTCCAGTAGTAGTACTCTACCAAATGGCCTTCTCTCCAAGCAGAGCAAGGAGTAAATAACAGTAAATAGCAGTAAAAGTAATATTTCACCCTTTTGACCTCTTTGACCTCTTTGACACGCTTTCTTTCTGATATAACCACTTTTAGAGGCTCCTATTATACAGGACATTTTAGAATAGCAGCTATTAGTTGGCTTCTGGTTGAGCACATGATTTTCACTTTATTAATAAGTTCATGATAATTAAAAAATTTAGTCAATTTACTGAATGTAGAAACTTATTAGAGTGTCTCTATCTTTTTTTTAATTTCAAGATCTAAAGATTTCTGGTATATATATATATATATATATATATATATATATATATATATATATATATATATATATATATATATATATATATATATATATATGTGTATAGATATTACTACATTATTTTTGTTTCTCTAAACGTCATATTCAAAAATATATATTTAGCTTGTAAAAATTATTAAAGCTTATTTTTCAGAGGCCCTGTTTACCGATAGAAGCTTGCTTCTTTAGAAAGCTCTATGAATAAATAGAATCCCGTAGATATAACTGAAACCATTAATTTTTCATGAGTTCGATAGTTTCTGAAGACCCCTTTAACATTGCTAGTGTGCGATAAAATAAACTTGGCAAAAACACAAAATTAAAAGTAATCTAAAGTAAACGGCATAAAATACCAATATTGAAATGTAAGCTCAAGCAATGAAATTATTGTCTGTGACATACTCAACCTTTTTGATAGCTCTCCTCTACTCTGTCTAGTCTTTTTGAAAAATTGGATAGCTGATCCATCCTCACGTCTCTTCTCCAGATGTTTATGCAATATTCTGAGGTGTTGTAACTGGATAAGTATACAAGTAAATGTTATATATTATGATGATATACAGTGAGTCTAGTTAGCATCTGTCATCCTTTGGGTTGTCCGGTGTGTTGTGTCTAAGATCGATAGGTAATTAAAGCTCCTTTCTGCTCGCATTGTTGTCATCATAGGGCATAGTAATTTATCGATTTCTTGGGCAAAATTTTTTCTTGTGTACATAATGTTTTGAAAGCTGATATCTGACAGTATTGTCTCTCATGTCTAGTAGACAGCATGTGTCGTGTTACAGCTGTCAGGTGAGAAAAATTAAATAATAATAATAATATGTAATAAAATAATATAATATATATCTAAATCATATAAATGTATTTTTGTTTGTACAAATATATTTTTGTTGTTGATATAATGTATTTCTAAATTACTCGTAGTGTGGTGCAAAGCTACAGCTTTGTCACGGGAGAAAATTTAATAATATTTTATAAATATGTATGTATATAATTATTCAAACTAAATGAAAGTTTCAGAATTTAATGAAATACAACTTATAAATGCAATTGTGGTTTTGTGTGGTTCTATATAATGTTGTGTAAGGTAGCACTCCTGACTGTTTTTTCTCACGTAACAAATAAATTTTTCGAACTGGCAAAGTGGCTCTTCCTGCCAGGTAAAGATATGTTCTCTATATCAATCAACTGTCAAATCAATCCTGCGAATTTTGTGTATGATCTGTTACCGTATTTGCAATTCTGACACAGGTTGTCTTCTCCTGAAAATTTTATACTTATCTGCCAGCTCATTAGTTGTCTTGCCTCGCTTGGGCACCAATGTATGTTCCTCTGTAGAATGAGTGTTGTTTTATCAGTATATAGCCTCTCTAGGGTGTCAATTTCAAGTGCTGGTTGCAAACTCAAATATCGTTGTCGTATCAATAATATATTGGCCTATCTCAGGCTTCGATATAAAGTATATTTATCAATAACAAGCCTCACTGGGGCATAAAACGAATAAAGAAAATCATTCAAATAATTCGTAGTATAATAAGTGTATATCTCATCAAAATGAGCGATAGAAATGTGTCCTCAGAAATGTACAAATATTATCGTAGTATTCAGCCAAATGGCTTTATCTCCTCGAGGTAAACCAGTGGTAAAAGGGGTATACAATTTCACCCACTTGGCCTCCCTGGCCCGCTCTGCCTTAATCACTTTCAGAGGCTCCTTATATACGAGCTGTCTGGGAATAATAACTTCTAATTGGCTTCTAGTCAGCATTTTGCAAACTTTGTGCAAGTGCTGACTGTGCATATCGCAACAGATCAGCTGTGGTGGAGCGGGTGAGCTCATCTTTTTGGGAAGCCCATGATGTTTAAAAAACTTAGCCAATTTTCTGAGTGTGGAATTTATAAAAGTGTCTCTATCTCTTTTGTTTTTAGCTTTAAAAATCTAGAAAAATTCTGGAGTATGTATTTCGCTCCATTCTTTTTATTACTATAAATGTCATATTTTAAAAAAATTTAATTTAGCTGTGAAAAATCTTAAAGCTTATTTTTTGAGGCTCTGCTTGCTGCTAGAAGCCAGCTCCTTGGGAAATTCCATGATTAAATGGAATCTCATGGAGATATAGTTGAAAGGACAATTTTTTATGAGTTTGATAGTTTCTGAGGACTGCTTTGACATTACCAATGTATAAAAACAAAATTAGCACAAAACATAAAATTTAAAACTAACATAGAGTAAAAGCATAAAATACAAAGATTAAAGTGTAAGCTCAAGTCATGCAGTTATTGTTTATGTAAGATACTCAATCATTTGTTGTAGCTCGGGGATGTACGCATGGAGGCTCTCTTCTACTCTGTACATGCTCTCTATAGGATTGGATGGCTGCTCAGCTCTCACGTCTCTCTTTCCGATGTTTACGAAATATTTTGATGAGCTGTGTTGAATCTGAATAAGGATATAAATAAATGTATATATTATGGTGCAATAAAGTGATTTGTGGTTTTCCCGGCCAGTTAACATCTGACATCCTGAAGTGGTCTGTGTGTTGTGTCTAAGATGAATAGGTGATTAAATTTCCTTTCTGCATGTGTTGTTGTCATCATAGGTCATAGTAGTTGCTAGTTTCCTTGGCAAAATAGGTTCTCCTGTTTTATTCTAGAACTGATATCTGACACAGCTAACAAGCATCATGGCGTATCAGCATTCATTGCCATAATTAGTTAGCAATTTGTGTGATGAAATGTTTAAAGACTTTATTTACGATGTATATAAGACGTTAGTATGCCTGGTCTGTAGGAGTACAAATAGTCTGGCATAATAATTAGCCCAATCCACAGTAGCTCCTCATTCTAATAAACGACTTTTGCATTGCGCGCCACGCCTTCTTGTTCGTTTTCCAGTGCGCTTCGCTTGAACAAAACCTTTATTCGCAAGCTTATTTGGCAGAGTATAGAAACGTTTACGTAACTCAACTATTCATTTAATAATGCGCTAAGGCTAAAGTTCCGCTTGATTGCCAGGCAACGCAACAACTTCGTTCGCAACCAACCTAGTAGCGTCTTAGAGCTAGTACACATTTAGTAAGCATATATTTAAGTTCTTACCGTATTTTGATGAATTAAACAGAAATGACTGAGTTTGCAGCACAAATAAGCATGCTTTTATGCCCAACAATAATAATTTTTTACCGTTACGCCTCGTCAACAATAATCTTATTTAATCGCTCTTTACTGTGATGAAAATTGACGATGCTTTCCATCAATTTTAGGATATGTACGAAGTTTTATTACATGAAAGAGAATCGCCATTAAAAAGCTGTTTATGTTATTTTATTTACAGTAATGTTTATTAATGAATTGAAGATTTTACGCCGTAGTGAAGTGTTGAAATGATATCACTAATAATGCGTCAACTGGCTAGATCACTATAATTAATATGTTGTTGCCATCCAATAGCGAAGGTATATCATTGCTATGTGAACTCTTGCGAGTTAAGAATACCTGTTTTTAAACAATTTTAACTAATATTAGCACCTGGAATGTTTAAGAAGAGCCCAAATTAATAAAAAAAGGATGCTCAGAAAAAAATATGTGCTCAAACTTGCTCAAAATGATGCATATAGGGAGGCAGCCGGTCTTGATATCTTATTTGAGTTGGCTATTGCGGTAAAGATCGGCTTTTACGCAACTGTATTGGCATATATTTTATTTTATATTTGCTCATTTGATTAGTTGATTCAAGTACCAAAAAATGTTTTTTTTTATTTGAACAAAATAGTGTACGCAAAGGAATGTCAATTTCTTTTAAATAAATGAACCCACTGATTCTATAAAATGGTTAACAAGGCCACTTCTGCACCTGATTGGCGGTTTGTAGTGTGGGCTCACCTATTTTCACCTATTTTTAATATTGAGGAGCCCTCAATATTTGGTGCGATGGAGTTAAGTCGAGATATGCAAAATTACCTGCCAATAACGCTCTAATTAACATCTCATAAACTAATCTATCAGATAAAACTTTGGCACAGGTAGCAACCAGGCTAAAATTTATTCAGTATGCTTTGGAAATCACGTTTTGCATTATTTTTAACATTAATGTATTATTATATAATTTTTACAGGCCTCAAATGTTTCATCTCTACCAAAAGTTTTCATTAAAAGGTTCTACCCAAGATATGGCAACTCACATAGTTTCAGCTCATATTATAGGGACAATTACTCTTCCACAGTAAGCTCAAACTCTGTATGTACTGCATCTGGGTATTTTGCTATGTATTTAATGCTAGGGTCAGTATTTTTCACTCTGTTGCATAAGCAGGTTAGTTGTAGTGGCCACCACTTTGCTATTGTAAGTTCTGGGTAGGTTCAAACTACTATTGATCTGTACATGATTGATTCCTGTTTTTGCATACTGTTGCACATCTCATGTTTTTGCTGCTTTTCAGATAGTTTGAAACACCCTGCATCTGAATACTTTGATATTAACAAAATACTAAACTTTCATTATCTTTTGATAATTTACTGAATGTCATTTAAAAGTTATGTGATATCCAGTAAAAATAGCAGCAACAAAAGTCTTCAACTTTCACCAGATAAAAAATGAACATTCCCAACATAACATCATGTCTGTCTTATACCTTGAACACCATAAAAATCTATTTATAAAACTATAGAGCAGCATTGTTACTATCATTATTTCATTCTCTCCACCCAGCATGAGTTGTTTTATGAGAATTGAAATATTAAGTCGAGATCGAAACACATTAAGCTGATATATATTTTTGTTATTACCAACCATGGTTAACAAAGTATTATCAAATATTAGCAAGTTATTATGGAAGCAGTTGTTTCGTATCACAAATGATGTCCATTTACACACTGTATGGACAAACATAAATAATAAAAAAAACTTCTTTCATTGTCATATTAAAAGCCGTAACGCTTTAAACCATAAATGCCTTTTATGACCAAACACCAAAACAAACCACAGTTAAAGATAAGTTGTTAACCGTGTTAAAAGGTACATTACGTTTCCAGTAAAATTAAAATGCAACAACGACATGTCTGTAACCTCTTATTATTTGTCGCATCTAATCTTATTGGTTCTTCCTTTGGTGGTTATACGAGAAGTTGGGATGATGAGCAAGTAGAACTGACAACCATCTGTCAGTGTTTATTATATTGATGAATGTGACTCGCAAGAAACTAGTCATGCATTCGTATCAGAATGATATTCTTATATTTTGCTTTTATATTCTAACACATATTTTGTGCAATACTACAACAGAATATAAGTAAATTGTTGTTTGTCTCATCTATTAGTTTTCTATTTGGGTGAAATATAATCATAGAATTATATCGTATCAATTCTTTACAGAGTTATCTTTCTTTTTGCTCTAAAGAGTAATCGTAACATATGCCTAATAATGTATGAAGATATATACTCACATGTGTTGTAGCAAAGAAGAACATAACCTTCCTTGGCAGTAACATGTACTTACATACTGTGTAGTACTACGTAATCCTCTGGTTCACTCTACTTATCATAACTGCCTTGACTAACCCTGACAGCTGTGAGCTGATGTTGGTATAACTGGTACAACTAACCAATTACAAATATCCATAATTATTCCATGTTTTGTATGCGCAGTCGCTATATGTGTAGCCATTAACTAATCATTTGTTGAGGGCGGGCTTGTTTTTCATTACAAACTTTCATGTAAGTAGCTATTCTTTTTGACCTGGTTGAACTTGCTAAGGTCAGCCATCAAATATGTAAATGCCCTGCCTGCATGGATATGTTCATTATTGTGCACAATACAAGGCATTCTGCAATCTTCACTGGATATTTTTATGAACATCAACTCGCTCGACTTCACCTGCATTGCACCAGCATACACTTTGCATTAGCACACACATTTCACCAGCACACGTATTGCACCAGCATATGCATTGCACCAGCAACCACAAGTGCACCAACAAGCATCATTTTCAATTAACAGTTAGGCTGTTAATCTCTCAGATTGCACCGGCATCACTGTGCACCAGTAAAACTCGAGTTTTTTATAATAATGCGATTTATCAACGCGAGTTGCAAACCTGGGACACTCTAATCCGCTATAAGTTCTAGTTTTACAGTACATACATACGTAGTTTAATTATTATTAGCTAACGGGTGTCTGTCAGTGTACCATTGTTAATATAACTGGATCTACGTTTATGCTACTGTATACCAGTGTATTGCACCATATTTTTAAAACTCGAGTTTGTAAATATAATTCGGTTTATCAAGTCGGGTTGCAAACCCGGGGTACTATAATCCGCCATACATATACCATAAACTATTAATTATTTTATCTAATGTTTATACACTTTTTCTGCTAGTTGCTGTCTGACAAGAGGAAGTTATTAAACGACCAAGCACTTATTATACCACTGAGTTTAAAATAAACAGAAACATTTTATACCTCTGATAGAGGACTCGTTCCTAGAGCCTTTAACCATAGCGATGGTTGCAACTGATTACACTTATATAGACGAAATGAATAGCCAAGCATGCCTGGCGTGAATATCACAGTGTCAATTACATAACGAGATAAAACTGATTCCATAATACTGATAAATTTATGTGGCGTTAAGTTTACGGCGTGTATGATTGAAGAAATAGGACAAACAGGTGGACAATACTTTAGGGATACACATTTTTTTCAAGTAGTAGTTTTAATGGACTTACAAAAAAACTAAATAGCTCATTGCTATCATTATTATTATGATTATTTATTATTATGATTCACAATCACTTGATGAACTTCCATACTACACAATAGAATTAATCGCTACACTGGCAGTGTATTTGCAGCCGAAACTCAAAAGATATTTGTGTAATAAGTAATGTAATTTGCTTGTTGTTCTTTAATGCTGCTCACTAGGCTATGAAATGCCACTCAAAATTCAAAAGTGCATATAAATTTGTGATTGGTTCAAACCAAAAGATTTCCCAGACTTTGTTACAGTTGGCTGCTCAAAACTTCAGCCATGATACTGTACTTACATATATGCGGTGAGATGAATCTCAGACATGTGTATTTTATTTTTAGATTACAATGGCTAAAGCTGTTGCAGATGTTGAGTGTGAATTGTGCTGCCGTAAAAGTGACAGCATTATCAACCCCAAAGTGCTACCATGCAGTCATATACACTGTATGACCTGTTTGACCACCTACTATGAGAGAAAACACCTGTTGCTGTGTGGAAACAGTGGATGTGGGTGAGTCTTGCTATTTGTCGGCTGAACTTGGTGATAAATTAAAATAATAATTAATTTGGTAACAACCAAATTAATTATTTATTTAATTTATTAAAATGGCAATAATTAACTTGACTAGATGAACTAGCTTACCAACTGGGTTACAGAAATTTAGTAGCTAAGAATTTTACTACCTGCGGTAGGCCAACTAGGTAATATATTTAATACCCTGTAGCCTAGTCTAACCTAAAAATCAACCACAACCGAATTTGATTCCGCTCCCGTTTATGAGATATCAACACTCTAAATAGCTGCCAAAAAATGAGAAACGCTATATTCTCGTTTATATGAGCGCTTACTAACTCTTTATATTAACACTTACTAATGTTTTATACAAATGTTGACATATGTCTAATGTTTTATGCAAACACCAACCAACCGGCTATACAAACATCTGACAATCAAACCAAAAGCAAAGTCCTGCTCCGGGCTACATAATCATTTGGGAGCATGCTGGCATTTGAGCTGACGTTGGCCATCTCAACACTATGTATTTAATTTGAAGTGTGCTTTCAGCTTGCAGCCTTTATTTATTCACCTGTGTTTTACTGCAAGGTCTTTGCTGTTAAAAGATTGTTTTCAATCACGTCTGACCAATGGTAATATAATTTGGGAAATAAGTTGGTATATTTTCATATCAATTTTCTCTTGATCTCTTAAACTGGAAATTAAAAATGTTCTGTCTGCGGTTTTGTGCATCTCACAATCAACTTGGTCGATTTTATTAATTAGCCACATGAAAGATAAACTTACATAAAACTTTGATATAGTTTACTTTGAAGTATTGGTATTTTTCTATCATTTACAATTGTTTTTGATGTCTGAAGGAATCTGACTGCCAAAATGATTCAAATTTAAAATAAACCCAATTTCAGTGCCGTTAAAATGTTAAGAAAAAGACATGCAAAATGATACCACTAGTTGCTATCATTGCTATAGTTGATATTGGCTATTGGTTTCAAGTTGCAGCATTACACGTCTCTGTTCTGTCGACTTCCTTGTACTTAGGGACGTCCTAATTGCATTCTCGCTTTATTTGAGCATTTTACTGAGATGCAGTGTTGCCTATTTAATCTTAACCACTTCGGGGACAATTGCATAATCAAATTTGGCATTCAGGTACAATTAAATCATAACACTCTACAGAATATGACAGGGGTCAATGAAATATCATTTTAACCATAGCAGCACTCACATTTTTATGTAGAACACCTATGTTGTTTGGAACGCTGAAAGTATCTTGTATATGATAAAATTATCTTTACAACAAAAATTTAAAATAGTTAATATTGAAAATTGCATGAAATAGTGTTTTTTTTTTCTTGTTCTGCAAACAAACTTGACCATTAAGGGTGTCATATAATTATGTTAAAGTATATATAATAACAAGCAGTTAAAAAATTGTACTGTGTACAGTACACAAGAAAATAAAAATATTTCATTCCCAGTGTTGCATCTTCAAATGATAATCAGTGTAGCATGATATGGCAGGACACAAATAAACATTACAAGCAGGGCACATAAACTTTGTCTTGCATGCTTTGAAAGGATTGTCTTGTTAATTTCATTTGTGGCCAGAAGCAACTTTGTATGCATTATGTTTTTGAGGCACACCACGCAGCAATGATTATTTCCCTCTCCCGCGATTAGGAATAGGGATGTGTCTACAAGTCAAGCATTGTCTTTGGCCACACATGAGGTTCATCGGCCAGGATTCGATTGTCTAAATTTTGAATCACCAAGAAACTGGTTTGTTACGTAGAACACGAATTTGCATTGTTCAACAGGATTCTTAGTTTTTTCCTTATAGAGAGCATGCGAGTTTACCATTGCCAGCATAACCATTTTCCTGTCAACACAAAAGTACCAGCAACACTTTTTCGACTTCATCAAGCTTTCCCATATTATCGTCGATGTCGACACCTCCCATCATCTTGTTGTAGACAACAACTGCAAGAGTTGCTGTAACAATAATCTTTGTGCCTTGTTTTTCATGATGAGTATAACTGTACAATTGCCATATTCTAGAACAACAGCTCTCGAAAAGAAATATATTGGTTGTTTTTCACACCATGCGGTAGCTATAATTGTGGTGTTTTTACACTGTTGCCACTGAAAGTCACCATATTTACAATCCTTAGCTTCTGCAATAAGCACTTTTGGAAACCCTATCTTATTAGTCATTGCTGTACTACATGTGGAAAACCAAGCTCTTGCAAACAATAACACAGTGATTTACTCTTATAGGACCGGTCTGTTAACACTGTGCAATGAGAATTCCCAATATTTTGGCTCAGTTTAATCACGACAGCATATGTAACACCAACTTTACTCCAGTCTTGTAAGTCTATGTCTTGTCAGAATAAAGGTCAAAACTGTAGGAACATCCTGATGCTTAGTCACATAGCAAACACAGTTTTACGCCCCGTTTCTTGATTTGTTTCTACCTCCTTTGCGTAAATATTGTAGAAACTCCTGGCATATCTAACGAGTAAAACTCATCCTTAGTACTTTTGTGTTGCAGCCATAAACTATCGCATCTATCTTTGCAGAAAAGTTCTATAAATGTTCGAATGACATAGAAGGCTTTGAGCTCTTCTGGTACCATTACTTTCCAAGTACCATAGCTAGAAGGCTTCCCTTCTTCTGCATGCGCTTTGTAAAAACACATATCTAAAACACATTGTAAACGTAAAATTTTAAATTTTCTATGCAAATAACATGTTGTACTAAATCCTAACACTGTTTTCAGTACTTTTTATTGTAGCATGTATTCAAGTACATGCCACATATGCAACACTCTACTATGTCACAGATAACATGTTACGATATAAAATACAAGACTAGATAATAGAGCATTGATGCATTGCTAATCACTCTTTAAAGTAAATTTTTTGTGTAAAACAACATGGAATAGTCAAGTTCCGTTATTTCAGTATACGTCTGGGGTAAACTAGACCTGGTGTGTGGCTATAATTATGGTAAAATTCTTTAATGATATGATGATTGTGCTCTGATTGAAATTCGAATGTAGGTGTTGGAAGTTCATCAATTTCTTGCAAGGTGGCTCTCAAATGATCTTCCAATGTTGGAGCCAAGTCTAGGTTCTGGTCAAAGTCTGTATTATCTCCAAAATTACCAATAGCCTAATCTACAGTCTCTTCCATATCTGCTAGCACATATTCGTCATCACTCCCCTGGAAGTCTGCCATTTTATCATTGCTTCGAGTCTTATACGCATCAACTAGTAGCTACTACGCAATAATACTAACTGATTGCGATGTTGAACTTTGAACAAAGATTACTCAGAATTCTTTCATTTGACTATAGCTGTTTGACCAATCAAATGTCTGCAGGCCTGTCTGAAAGGAATACTTAGCTTTGTAGATTGAGTGTAACAGTAAGCAGGTTCTAAATATAGATGGATAAGTAACGCAACTACACAAAGCCTAAAAACCCGCTGATGAACTTAAAAGGAAAATACTTGAAGTTGCTATTAAAGCAATGCATGCACCCGAAGTGGTTAAAACATCCTTGTAGTCATATCAACTCAGTCTACAAAGACAATCTCAAATAATAGAAACATACGAACAATTTTTGATGAAATTCACTGAAATTTTATCAAATTCATCTTAAAGTTAGAAACACTTGTTCAGATTAAGAACAACTTAGTAATCATGTGTATAGGAATCTGCGCATCCCTTTACTTTTTCACAAGCCAACCAATCAATCAATAAACACACTGATTGTTTAGTTACCAAAGAATATATATCTTATCGCAAATATGTAAACATAAACTTGTATTTATGTATATATTCGTATTTTTATAGATACATGAATTCAACTGTGTGTGCATACAAATGACAATTGTGAGAAAAGCCTGCATTTGCTACAATGGTGTTACACGTTAATTTATAAAAAACGCTTTTTGTTAAGCTCCGCCTCATTTTCTTTGTTCATTGCTCAGTCTCTTTATTTATCACTCAGTCGTTTGAGCCGGGTATTCTATGACCAAACCTTCCCTGAAGGCAGAAAGGTCTGATCATGCCAGTTATTGTGCGCTTGGTCCCTCCGGCTCTTGTCACAACACTCTTTTGCAACACTATCCCACAGTGAAGGCCATAAAGGCTGTTCACTCAGAGCCAGAAAGTGAGAAGAATTGTGACCAGAGCTGCTGTTGTCGGGCACTGCACCATAGTCCGGCATCGAACTCCATTTGTGCACCATACTCCAATCTGACCCCTTCTGTCATGGCAAATGCCTTGTCTGCTCACAGGAGGCACCGAGCTCACATGAGTTGGCTTGTACAAATTGCCATTCCCTGCCAGTAGCGACTATCTTTCAGAATTTGACTGAGCTTTTTCTTCTGGTGCCTGTATAGTGACTCATCTGTGGTCGACACTTTGAGGAGGTTTGTCGAGTGCAATTAATTGGCTCTGTCAAAAAATGGGGGAAGTTGCCAAATATGGGTCTTCTTGCAAAGTAGCTGTGCTCCCTAGTGGTGATTTCCCAAGAGGGGAGTCGATGGCCCAGATTTTGTAGGGCTCAATTGAGCTGTGGCAGTTTGGGTTTGACATGAACTTTTTGGCTTCGGGTCTTCTCTTGTCTTGTTCAAGTTGACAGACTGAGCTGCTGGCCCTGTAGCTGGAGCAGTCAGCCAGGATCAGTGTCAGTTAGCATGACTGTGTCTCAAGGTCGGAAAGCCACCCTTTGGCATTTAAAAAGGACTTCTAGCAGGAACAGTTGACCAGATAAACTACAATGCCACACTGCGTAGCATGTTGTGCTTCTGTTGAGCCATGAGTTGGTCTTACTCGATGTTCAGCAATTGGAAGGGTCGATGTTGACAGCAAAATGCTGCACTACGGGCTGCCTTTTTCTGCATGTGCTACTTTTCGTCTCGCACAGGCCCTCGTGCTGGGCTGGTAAAGTGTTTAGTGTACATAACCTCCCTTTTGGGCTTGGTCTGGAGCTTGGCTAGTTTGACGGGTTGCCTTTGGCAGAACTGACTTGTTAAAGGCCGGTGACTGAATGAACTTGGTCTTAGTTATGCACAAGACTCGAGCCGGCTCAGCCAGCTCAGCTTTCTCCACCTTCTTTACCTAGTCCAGCCCCCGAGATGCCCTCAAAGATTCACTGGTGGGCTCTCTGGCATCTTTTGAAAGGAAAATTTTGGGCCAGTATAGCCTGGTCAATAGTTGATAGAGTGTCATCCAGGCATGTCTCTACAAGAGCCTTTCTGTCGATGACAGATTTTTTCAATGAAACAGTTTGGTCAGGACACTCTTTTGAGTGGCCAAAAAATAGGCTGTGCCTTCTGAGGGAGTCGAATCTTTGCTCTGACAGACAAACATGGTTTTTTTCCAAGCTCAACAATCTCTGTACCAACTCTTCTTCTTTTCAAACAGGCTTCAATAAGCTCGACATTTCTGCTAAATAGTGGAGATTCTCACCCGTGTTTGACATAGCTGTGTTGACAAAAGTGCTTCGGGTATGCTGAAGAGTAGTATTCATAGCGGTGGTACTGCTTTGCCTTCACGAGAGAACTGGTTCACTGAAAGGTGCAGAAAAAAATGACGTTGTTTCGTTAATCAGCACCCCAGCACCCCTATTCACCCTGACCTCTGTATCATTATGCCTTTGACTATTCTGATTGACTTTCACCATTGTCGGCCACTTCCACTTTCCATACTGGTTCAGTGGCCGAGTGATCTGAGCTGGCTGAGAGTTATGCCGAGTGACACCGCGATTTTATTCTCCGGGCCGGAAAGCTAGACTGGGAAGGGACTCACGAGTCAAGTTTGCTCTTTTGAAATGTAGTGCTTTTGCTGCTCCTGCTGCCTTCCGTGATCCTGTCTCCATCGGAGCTTTTTGCTAAAAGAAGAAAAGGTGCAAGCCTTAGCACCCTGCCTAGTCAGTTTCAATTCAGCTCATTCCTCCTGCATTTTGGCCCCTGCCCCTTTCATGTTAAGCCCTCTCTGGGTTTTACGGTTTCTGGTGCTTGACCGAGTTTTTTGGACAGGCATACAAAGCCTGCAGCCCACTTTCGCACTGCACTAAGGACTGACCCTGTCCATCTTTAAGGCAGGTGTGGTTTGGCCAAATAATTACAGCTTGAAAAGATTAAAAAAATTCAGACTGAAGCTTTGGGTTGTCACCCTGTCTTTTCCTCTTGTTTATAAACCAGACCTTGTATGTCAGTGCATACAGTGTAGGCTCTTCTTGGTCTTTCTGCCAGATAGCATCCACCCCATTTGGATGGTTGTGTGCGCTTCATCCTAATCTTTTAACACCCCGAGTGGTTAACACCCTAGGCCTCGGGGTGATGGATTAAACTCTAGCTGGTCAAGAAGCTGAAACTACCATCTTGGCATCAGCAACTTGGCCATTTCTCAAGTCGTTGAGTAGGATGTGCTGTGATATGCACACAATGGCTTAAGGCATAACCTGATCCGCTCCTTCTAACTACAGAACAGTTGTAATGCTAACAGAAAACCACCCCTTAAGATATATGCTGTCCTTCAGCCTTCCAGTTTGATTCTAAGAGCTCCGTTTTGGTGCGCACCACCTCAGTTAGGGTAGCCATGGGCATTGCCAGACGTATTTGTGCAAGCCAGCCTTAGAGGGGCCCAGCAATTTTTTGCGTGCCACCCAGATCAATATTTTTACTTTACCGGCATGCACTTGGAAAAAAAGTTATTATGGCCTTCTTCAAAGCGCCCAGTTTGTTGCGAGCCTGCCTGGGCAAAAGACAGAAACAACATCCGGATGTGTTAAAGATGGCTCCTATGTGATAAGGTTGTTTGCAGTCATTTGCCTCTTGTTTCAGGGCTACCAGGATATTATCAGCCTAGCGTCTTCCATCCTAAGGTTAGCTCTAGCTACTTTTTAGATCCGGCTGATAAAATACTCAACATCTTCGGATCCCGAGTACTGAGGTTCTTTGAACTGATGGACCGAGGCTTGGGCTCAGGGAACATCGCTTGTAGTTCAAGGACTTCGGCTAGATAGTCGGTTCTTCAGTCCAAACTCAACGATAATCAACCATCCATAGTGTACTGAAAATTTTTCGATAAGCTCAAAGAAGGCTTGGCTGGCGCAACCAGACCTACTGATCTCAAGTAAATCCATTTCCAAAGTCTGTATGTTTGTCTAAAATGCTACTTAGGTAAAATTGAGACTGGACTTTTGAACCACAGGAAAATAGGAGATCATTAATTTTTCTTTTCTAATTGTAGACCTTTTTTATTGTAGAGCTCTTCTCTGTTAATTGGTCTGTCGCTCAATTTGGTTAAATGTGAAATGCACTAGAAGGTTTGCTTCAAGTGCATTTAAAGTTTAACCAAATGTTTCCAAAAAGAACCATATTGTAACCAAAGCTATTATCTTAAGCAAAACATAAGCAAAAAATAAACACTTTCTGATATTCATGTTTTCTTATATCTTTCACAACGATGATCCAATTACCTCAAGGTTTTTAGCTACTTCAGTTTTAATTCTGCAAATAAAACTTTTGGATTATACCCTTAACGGAAATATTGAAATATTGAAACCATGTTTCATGAAAGCAATAAATTGTTACTTTATGACTAATGTCATTTGCAGGCAAGTGTTTGAGATGCCACCAGACAGCCTCCCATCCTATGACTTGGGTACAGACAAGACACTCTGTGATGTTTGTTTAAAGAAGAGCTCAGCAAAACAAAAAGCTATCAGCTATTGTACTCACTGCTGTAGGAAATTTTTGCCCTGCTCATTTGGAGGTACGAGTGTTTCCTCTTCAGATTTGTAGGACAATAATTTAAGTAGGGTATCATCTGCAGTTATATATGAAGTGGCCAAGTTAAATTTTTAATGTAGACCAAACTGATGTTGTTAACTAAACAAAGGTAAAATTTGAAAGTACTACAGCATTGCAATAAAAGGTTGCTTGATCACCAGAGAAAATGTTGCTCATGCTTTAAATCTAGGCTAAACCTTTTCTTCTCACACACTAAAAATTTTACTAACAAACTTAGGACGTCGATGTACAGTCTTCTTTACCACTGTATAACTTCAACTATTTTGATTTTGTTCTGGTGTGGGTTGTACAGTCACTCATGGTTCTTCATAGTTTAAAAACAAGGAAGTTTCAATAAAACAGCCCATTTTACCCTAGGTGTAAATAACTACTCGCTGTGCGTTAGAATATTGAAAGTTATTTATGCCTGTGTTATCACAACACTTTGGCAAAACCATAGCAATCAAAATTCATTATAAGCTAGCTTTAATATCTCCCTCATAAAAAGATTTACTGATGGCATGTTTGTCAAATTTCAAAATCAAAATGAAGCCATATTTGCCAAAACTCACAGTATGGTGTTGGCTTTGATATTTTAGTCTCATGATGATGCACTTGATGACCACCGTAAGATCACAATACTTGAGTACCTGGCTCAACAGCAAAAAGCTCAAGTCAGCACCTGCTCCAAGCATGAAGACCAACAATATACTCTCGGATGTAAAGTCTGCTATGTGCTCAGCTGTTTGAAATGTGTTCCTAATTTGCCGGCTTGTGATCAAGGTATGTAAGCTATAAAAGTTTTGATCTGCAAAAGTTGGTGATAAGGTGGTAATTGTAGATGTTATCCTGAAACAAAATTTTAATGGAGACTTTGAATCTGTCAATATTGTTATCTTTTGAGCACCTGCAGTCTTGTGTTTCTAGCTGAATCTAATCTAAAGTGTGTTATACAAAACATTTTTGTAACATGCTATTGGAGAGGTCAGCATCATAATCATTGCCATTACTCCTTGCCAGTTAAAATATCTAGATTGAAATCATAACAAGGAACATGTAGAATATTATCATTCTAATTATAGTGGTTTGATATGTGACACTGGGTAGTTATTAGATACAATTGATGACAATGAACAGTATTTTTATTCAGGACCCCTACATTCTCTAATGTCATTGGAGGAATTGGCTTCAACACTTCCTACAGACACGATATCCACTGAGAGTTCAGCTAGAGATGATCAGTTTGAAGCACTGTTCAAGCGGATATCTAAGATGGTCTCTGAATATGACAGCCAGACTGAAGATATGCTAAAAATGATTTATAAAAAGAGAGATGAGCAGGTTAGTTATTTGGGACAGTTTATGATTGGTCTGATAAAATTTCATAAATGTTCGGGAATTTTCATTTTATTATTCTGGGGAAACCACATAGATGTTTTGGAATTTTTTATTTATTTTCACTAATGTATTATAGCAAAAACAATTTTTGCACATGGTAGGCTACAGAAAAAAATTTAACATCATGGTTATCAACTACAGTAGACCTTCAACATAAAATTTTGATTTGTTCTAATGTAGGCATCGAAAGGCAAGAATGTTGTATAGAAGAGTATAGCGACCGTTACCCAATATCTAATGCAAACACGCCTGATAAAAATCATCAAGCTTTCAGATACATAATGTACATATTAAAAGTTAGTAACACAATAACATTTAAATCTTAATAACTAAAGTAACTTACAGCAACTTTTCTGTGTTTAGTGGTTATGGTCAGCGATATAATGTAGTGTTATAATGCACTATGGGCAGCATGTACGGTAAGAGGTACCTTCTGGGCAAACAGACAACAAAAATATAGTTGTACCAGGTGATAACTTAGGGTTTGCATTGACATGTACGATAGAACTAAACACAATTGTAGTGAGATTGAGTGTGTTAGTTTATTATGTGTGCTAGTACTCTAACATGCACCATGAAAGATAAAATAAAAGTTACAATGTAATGAGTAAAAATTATCTAAAACCGACATAGAACTTGTAAATGTGATAAGAAATTTGTTCAAAATGCTAAATAGTAATTACATTTGGCCTCTTATTGGTCTGGTAAGATTAGATTTATAGTAGCTTAGAAACACTGTTTTAGCTTCCTCGCTTTAGTGGTATTAACAAATAAAGAAAACAGAAAATACGCAAATAATTACGTTGGTTTAGAAAAAGAATAACAAAATTAGAACATGCATGATAAATTAAATAGCAAATACCTTGCAATGAGAATCAAATATTGGTGCAGACTAGTTTACTGTATATCAATCTGTCAAAAATATACAGAGACCGGTGTCCCCAACTGGTCTGCTTTGAGGGAAAGGGTAAAAAAAATGTAAACCATTCCAGAAGGCTCACTCATGAAAGGGCAGTGAAACCATTGGCCGACACTGCACCACCCTGCGACCGAATGCCTCACAGCGACAAACGCGTACCCTAGCCAAGTCATCCCATTGCAGCACTCACACACATTGACATTGTATTATCAGCTATGTTGTGGCATTATTGTTGCTGTTAAAGTCACAAGATTAATTTGTTTTTGTTTTTGCTACAAGGAAATGTATGTATCAGACACGTAGTATTGGGGGATATAGGCTAATATAGTAGGACCCACATCATAGGATAGGCCAACACCGTGAATACATTACGTACACATCACGTCCTATATAAAAGGGTTAGGTACACAGTCTAATATCTAAAACTGTTTTTTACAAAAAATGTTGTAATGGACTTAAATAAAATTATCTTACAAAACACATATTTAAAGCTAAGTTTTAGTATGTATTTATAACTGTTTTACTAGACTTCAAAATTTTCTCGCTAAAATTGTGTCATCTTTCTGTTTTCGCTTTTGTTTTAACAACAATTAATAACGAATAACGCCATAGTTAGCAAAATCGAGCATCATATCTCTTTCATCTGTTGTTGGGAGTTTTTTTGCGGATATCATATTGGAAATTTAGTTATTTCGACATAATCAGCCCATCGACTGCCAAATTTGTACTTTGAGAGGAATTTTGGTTTATTTCACCTGCATGACGAAAGATCTTTTCGATGAGAAGGCGAAAAACCGGTTTGTTCTACATCACAGGGTGACAAAATTGTATAACACATCCAACATACCCTGGGTGTGTTCTATATTTAGTGTAAAGCGTAGAAGGAAATTAATATTCTGGTTATCAAGTATGTTGCAGACTGCCTACAATAAAATAAGACAAAGCGTATAAAGGAAGACTTGGACAAGCAGCGATTGTTTTTAAAGTATTGCTAAATAAGCCAAACTAGGTAATTAGACAGAATATATTTAAACTAGTTGAAGTTGGTATAACGAGTGCTATCTCTACCAATTCTATTACAGAGTATTGTTTGATTATTAAAACCATGTTAACTGCTCTTAATATATAACCAAACGAGTTTTTGACCGGGAGCTTAGAACAATATGTTGCTTCGTAATGGCGCAATCGACACCAAGTGTCTCCAAATAGATGACAGACTCTTATTCTACTTCAGAAACTTGCACGCTGAAGTGGTTTTTTTGGAGCAAAAAGGTTAGGCTCAAACGGGAAAATGTGTAGTGGGAGACAGTCCGCCATGGATTCAGGCTGACATTTGGTAGGGCTTGGTTACACCTGGGTTGAATGCCGTTCTTCTGAAAAAAAAACAATGAACAGTTTGGAAGAGAGTGGATCAAAGGCAATTTATAAAGAAGCCCCCGAGAAAAAGCAGAGGACCTTTGCACCTTGTTATGTATGTGTTTGCAAAAGAGTGAGATTTAGTGTGGCGTATTGGAAAGGGAATTTTCAACTTTATCCACAAAATGCAAAAATAAAATGTGTTTACAAAAGAGTTTTTATTTAGCTTCATAGTTTAGATATTTTTAGCAGTAATATAAAGTTTACATATTAATTTTAATTTAGTTTATTTGATTTGTGTTTTACATAAAAATCTAATTTAGCAGCTTATAAATGAATGTCTATATATATATTTCTCAACGTTGTTTGTTTTATGTGGTCTGTTTTTGATAGATCCCGCTATAGTTATTATTACAATCAAGTATCCGTAAAAAAGGAGATTAAGTCTCAGGCCCTCCTGTTTACCAGTCCGATACTGTACCAATTAGGCCACTGAGATTGATTTGTTTGCTAGCCGATATATGTCACTACATGGGAGAAAATACCATGACGCTTCGTTATGGCGTATGGTCATTAGGAGCCTAGCACTTTTTAACAAGTTTACTGAAAGTTTTGATTGACTCTGTACCAGACTAATAGCAAGTGACAGGCCACTCTTACTACTTCCCATTGTTTATAAGCATATTTTTTCTACCTGGACAATGCTGGAATAGGATACATACACAGCTAGTGTACATATATATGTATGAATACCGATATTTAATGGACACATGGGTATAGATGAGTAAAAACATAATATTTCAAAGGATATTGATGATATTTCCACATTTATTGTAAAACCATATTATGAAGTAATTTATGGCTCATGTTACTCAAACCTTCTTGAATAGGTTGTAGCCTAGTATTGAGTGGATTTATTGTATTGATAACAACTGTAGATAAGCTCACTAAAGAAGCAGTACGATGCACTAGAGACAAAAGTCCTTGATAATCGGCAGAAGACTAAAATACGAATTACTGATTTTCTGGAAAATGTGGTCCTTGACAAATGGAGAAGTCTCAGAAACCAAAGAGAAATGTTGGAGACTAAAATAAAACTTTCCCCAGCTGTAAGTTATTTCTATCCCAATCTAAAAAAATGAATCATCTTCTCTCTTTCTTTGTAACAAACTCTTTTTATCTTCGACATTAATCATCAAAGGCCGCTATCACAATCTATCACAATCTATCACAATCTATCACCATGTATCACCAACTATCATCATCTATCACAATCTATCACAATCTATCACAATCTATCACAGTCTATTACTAACTATCCCCATATATCACCGTCTATCCCCGTCTAAGTGTCTGTCACCATCTATCATCGTCTATCACCGCCTATTACCATCTATCACCATATATTACCATATATCACTGTCTATCACCACCTATCACTATCTATCACCATCTATCACCATCTACCACCATCTATCACCATCTATCACCATATATCACCATCTATCACCATCTACCACCATCTATCACCATCTATCACCATATATCACCATCTATCACCATCTGTCACCATCTATCACCATCTGTCACCATCTATCACAATCTATCACCATCTGTCACCATCTATACCCATCTATCACCATCTATCACCATCTATCACCATCTATCACCATCTATCACCATCTATCACCATCTATCACCATATATTACCATCTATCACTATCTATCACCGTCTATCCCCATCATTTACCTATTGATTGCATTAAGAAAAATGTTTGATAACTTTTGGATCATAGTCAATTCAGCTATATTCAAATTACTTTTAGGATGACATTGTGAGAGCATTCAAAAAGCTCAAAGAACAAATAGACAATGTCATTGTTGAAGATTGGCATAAATTGGAAATAGGAGGACAACTCCAACTGCAGCAAACAGGTATGAGATGAAACAGGAATGTAGAATAAAATAATAGAATGATAATATAAACATCTTAGATTTAATTAGTTCTCTATCGCTTTGTTGTTTACGCTTTGATTCCGTCTCATGTTCTAATCAACAAAGTGCATTTCGAAACATCATTTCACATTTTCTATTATTAAGAACTAAATACCTTGTGTATGTGTGACATTTATATTTGTGTCAATAATGGCTAATTATAAAAATAGCTGCCTTTTTATGAAGGTATATAAACGGTTATAACAAATATATAGAGTTAAACCCATACAGATATCGGATCACACCATGTATACTGATATCTCTCCAATGTTCATGGTCCAAGATATTTATAGAAACTTTAATGTTTTAATGCTATAATGACTGAATACACTCTTCATAACACAACTTCGTTATAACAAATGTGTTCTGGTCATTATTGAAAGTGTTCTTTGATCGTCAATCAATCAATCGATTCACTAATACTGACATTGAACAACTTGAAATTGATTGGAAATTGAAGAACTTAATGCTTTACAGCAAGCTCATGGATACACATCTGATTGAATCAGAGATGAGTGCATTCACCTTTTAACAAAATATATTCTCTCAATATTTTTTCAATAACTACTGTGAAGCATGGTATGTAATTAAAAATCTTACAATCTAATGATCAAGCAACATTTTGACATTATTCTAAGCGTACAGCATGCAAGATGAAATGTTAAAATAAATAAAAAATAGATTAGTTGATTTCAAACTCTAGTTTCCTTCTTAGTCTTGCATGTAGCTCACTTTGTAAAACTGGTTAATCTTTTTAATAAACCCAACTGATCTTTAAAAATGCCTGTAGGAACAAGTCAATTGTCTCTCTTTTGTGCTGGCTGCCTAAAGAGTAATCATGTGTCGGGTTATCTATGGCAATAAGGAGCAGGCTGTTAGTATAATAGAAAGCTAGACACATTAGAGTAAAACTTAGTAAAATTAGAACCTTTTCTCTTCTTTGCTAGTTGGTAGGTAATAATTAGGCAGGATGCTGCTTCATGTAGCATGTTGTTATGTAACATGTTGTTATATAACACATTGTTATGTAGCACATTGTCAGATAACATGTTGTTATATAACATGTTGTTATGTAATAGGATCAGACTAATCACCACAGCTTTTTTCTGGTTTTTGTTTTTTGTCTGTCAAATGTATTCAAACCTTCTGTCACACCGAATGCCTTTATTTTCAAAAGGTTTATCACTGTTTGAAATGAAAAGAATTAAAGTTATATGTTAGTTTGGAGTTGTGTTCTCACTTCAGCTAATAGGTTAAATATTAGCTGATGATCAAGTTGAAAGGTAATGATTAGGCAGGATGCCGCAAAAAAGCTGCTTCACACTACATCACCGTACCTCGGAGTTATTGCCACGATATTTCAGTGATCGCCGATGATAACAATGTTCACACTATCACAAATCCATTGGCGTTTGTATCAGAAAAGTTCTGTGACGTAGTAATCACATTTTTAAAGATTTTAAAATATCCACGTCGCTTCATCGATGCCATCAGTTTACAGTTAACATAATTGATGATGAATGGCAAAAGGAAAGTGCCATCATATTATGGCAATATAGTGGGAATCAGCTTCATGCGAACCCTCCAAAATTGATAAAACCTGATGTGAGAAATATAACATCACTCTTTTTATATGGATCATCACCAACCTAGAACAGAGCATAATGGTCACAACTCCTTAAGATGCCATATTTTTTAGTATCATCAACATATACTTTGTGCTAGTCCTGATGTAGTTAAGTGTGAAAACGCAGTAGCTTTTTATAGTTTCTTGGAAATATATTTTATAACAACTCTATTATAAAATACTTTCATCATTTTGAGCCAGAAATTGCCTGTTTAATTTCTTATATATAATTGAGTGTTAAGAGAATCAACACGAACAGGAATAGATAGTGTTTGACAAGTAGAAAAGAAAGTAGAAAAAATCACATGCTAATCAATTGAAGTCAATTAAAATATTTGGTAACTATTTCAATATTGCTTGGTGATATTGCATTTAAAGACGAAAAATAATATGCTTTCACATTTAATTGAACTCCTAAATTTTCCATTATCACAGATGATTGATATGCATCGGTAGATGATACATCAAGCCTTTATTGTACATTACTTATACTGTCAAACAGCTCAGTTTTTCATTAAATTGTGATTGATGGTAGTGTTAGTTATTAAATATTATTAATGAACCGAATATTATAATTTTAGGTGAAAAGCGTGAGATTGAGCTGAAAATTGGTTCAGCTGATGACATAGTAGTTCACAGTAACCAGCACCCTGTAGTTCCTCAAACACCACAACTTCCTTTATCCGGTCCTCCTCCAAAGTCTATAACACTACTCAAATCCATAGAGCTACTATTAGTGCCTGTATCAGTGTGTCAGCATGAAGGAGTTACATATGTAGGAGCGGAAGATGGTACAGTCAGTAAAATTGATAGCAGCTACACACTGCATGAACAATTCATCACTACTTCTGGTCGTGTTGATTCTGTCAAACTACATGATAACAGGCTATACATACTGTCTAGTAGTTCGCTTCGCACAGTGATTGTCTATGATCTGCCAGGACAAGAGATCACAACGTTGGAGCACCCACATTGTGATGATGGTTATAGCATGCTGACTGTAGCAGCAGGTAATGTAGTGGTGGCTGGTGCTACTAAAGAGAAGCTAACCATTTATTCTCACACCGGTGAGACTCTGCGTAACATCAGCTGCCCCCTTTTGAAAAATAGTTGGGTCTCGATGTGCGCTGGACATGGGGATGATTTCATCATAGCCGACTGGGCGACAAAGAAAGTCTTCCGATTTGACATCACCACTGGGAATGTCATTTGGACTTTTATTCATCCTGATCCTCCACAAGGTCTGGTGTGTTATGGAGACTACATACTGGTAGCTGCATGTGAAAGCAATTTCATCTACACACTCAGCTATGCTACAGGCAAGTTGTGCGCATGAGTTGTTTGTGGTTTTTTTAGTTAGTTAGTAAGATTTATTAAGAGTGTCATGTTAGCTTATAAAGCATTTTTAATTTAGCAGAAGGTTTTTGCCAGAACTCGTTTTAAAATAAAAACATGAATTTTTTTAATAATGCTACAATTATCTTTAAATCAATCACCACTTCATTAATGATTTGTAAATTTAAATTAGATTTAATTGCATCATCGTCAAATTGAGTAAAAGACCATAAATATCTCTTGTGGTTGTTTTCCAATATAAAAAATATGGAAAGTTTTTTTTGTTTCTAACTATTTGAAAAACGCTCCAACATGTTAGATATTTGATGTATAATGTCGTATTTAAAATTTAATTAAAGTAAAAAGCTCACCAACCTAGTAGGACATTACAAAGTGATTATTAAGGTGTTCCATCAGAATAAATTCTCCTTGTAATAATAAGTATACAACACTGAAGTCATGATTATTGTGTATAATTTTTATATTCACATATAGAGTCTAGTATTGACTGGTACATCCTCAGACTCCTTGTAGTGTCAGGTTTTGTTACATGTCTTCTTCTATATATATATTTCTCAAAGTTTGTTGTATGTAGGCTTGTAGGATTGCTTGTCAGGCTATTAATCTTAAAATCTTGGAATAAATATTCCGTACCAAAGAAGATTCGATCTCGGACCTTGCCGTTCACCAGTCTGACAGCTTATCCACTGGACTGCAGAAATCAAATTGCTAACTTGCCAATAATTATAAGTCATTTTATGAGAGCAAATAACTAACCGTTTTGTGTATGAGGCGGGTCATAGGATAGCATCACGAGAAGCTGTTCGCTCACATTATTAAACTGGCTAATAGCAAAAACTCTCACTACTTCTCGTAAGTTATAATACAAACACTTTTCTCATGATATGTACTGTAGTTTGAAAGTTAGAATGGCAAATTTTATTATTTGGTAAATACAAAATCAATTTTCTGTCCACATACTTTTCTATTACCCGGGCAATGGCGGGTGGCACAGCTAGTAGGTTTATACAAATCAACACAACTATGTGACCACTTTCTTCTAGTAAACTTGGCAACCGTTCAAATAAATGTCCTACCAAATATTTCATCAAGCAGAGTGGGCCAGGGTAATGACACCAGCTTTAGGCTGGGTGCTTAAAGGACACAGTCAATCGTTGACTTACACCTTAATATAAATTGTAACATAACTGTAGTGATTCCAATTGAAATCTGACAACAAAAACTCGTTATATTTATTAACATTTCAATGGTTTTTGTTTTTATTTTCCATTAATTTTGATAGATAATTTTTGTTGAAGTTTCATTTGATGCCTTTCGTTCAGTTTTATAAATACCTTATCAAATGTAAAAACTAAAAGCTTTTAATTTGAAATAAATTAGTAAAAGCAAGGTAAATTCTTATGGAAATATGCGCACCATCATATGGTGATTTTGGCATGCAAAAAAGTTTTGGAAAGTAACATCTATAGTGATCATGTAAAATATGCGTCAAGGATGGTAGATACAATAAATGACTCAGCCGCGCCCACCCACAGTGTGTCAGCTATGTTTGTTGCTTTCTGACGTTACGACTACTTTGTAGCAAAATGAAGTTGATCTTTCAGAATGACTTTTTTCTATAAATACTTGTTTCTCGAGTTAACACTTTCAAAGCTGACACCGAACTATTTCGGTTGGAGTTGCCGTTTTCAAGTGGCTGACATCAAAATAATTCGGCCTCGATCATGCTAGTTCGTGGAACTAGTTCTTAATCTCAAATTGGCTAATATTGTTAATATTCTGTTAGCCTTGAGTTTTAGCTTTATGTACAAACTAAATCTTGCCTCTATGTTGAACATAACTGGAAATATTTGGAAAAACCTCTAGCTATCTCAGAATAGTTACTTTTTCAAAATTTTTTAAGTTTGAGAAACTGGCTAGGAATTTGGCTTCATCAAAGAAATAGATGCAAAATTAATGTTGATGAGTTGGTAAATTACAATGATAGTGAAGTAGATGTAAATAACTCTGATGATGAGGAAGGTAAGTAAAATTGGGAATACTTTCAGAATTAGTCACTGTAAATGAAAATCACACCATGAGCAAGTAAAAGATGTCAGTGCAGTTTCACTCTATTTAGTTTGTCAAGAAAAGGTTTGTTGAATGGATGATGTAGACTCACTCATTGCTAGACTTCTGATGGTTGTAACTCATCTTGCTAGTCTAATCCTTGGTCAAACTCGCATCTTGTATGATTAGTTGCTTTGGCCAAACTATTATTGGATATGTGAGTGACTACTGGCAAATAGTAGTAGTTTACTAGACTAGTTCTAAAACTGCTTCTATAGGGTATAAAAGCTGCTATAGGTACTGCTGCAGAGTAGGATATTTTACATTCTACATGCAAATATTTTTCATCCCTCTTCTTTGTTGGGACGAGGAAGGGTGGGATGGGGGATAGAAAGGGTGGAGTGTGGGAGGATTGAAAGGGCTGGGTGTGGAGGGATTGAAGGGGTTGGTGTAGGGGATATTCCTCTTTTTCCAATTCACCCCTGCCCCGACCGGCCGATTGCATAGGCAAGCTGTGGGCTCTTCATACATTTATAACGAATAGCTACAGAGCCATTATATTTGTATTAGATTACAATTATGAAGCTGAGAGGAGAGTGGGTGGTGGATCCAATTCAGATAGTGATATGCCTATGAATATGAATGATGATGTTGACCACATCATATGCAGTGCAGGTTGAAATGATGCACCTCATCATGGAAATATCTAATAATTGCACTAAAGGATCGAGCTAGATGTAGTGTTTATTTTTGCATTTGTAGCCTAGCCCATACCCTATTAAGTGGGAAAGAACAATGGCTAGTAGCAGAATGATACTAGCCCCAATAGGCTTAAAAGTAAAATATGTTTCAACCAACCTCGCTCTCTCTTTTGCTCTGTTTAGCAAGTATCTACACAAGTATATAATACGTGTAGATGTGATGATTGTACACTAATAATAATTAAGATGTTCATACACTTTTATTACAGGTGAGAAAGTATCAGAGATAAGATGTGATGGTATTGGTGTTGGCAGTATCTTTAGCTTGAGCGTTACCGGTGACACCTTGGTTGTACCTCAGTATAGGACAGCCAAGTTGCTCTTCTATAAACTGAGTGAGAAATAAGGACCACATTCTTATTAACGTTCATATAACAACATTCATGATCAGGTTTCATCAAGACTGACTACTTTACAGTGAAGTTATACTAACAGTATCATTATTATTGTCATCATATATTTTCTTCTATCAACTTTTTTAGCTACACGACTAACTGTATGATATCAAACTGCTTATTTACACATAGTGCTGTTGTCGGATATAAGGGCTTATCAAAAAAATTGAAAAATTGATTTCCATTGATTCATCTATCGGTGTTGACCTGAATATGTCAGCACTAGCAATTGCGCCGCAAGAAAATTAATGAAAAAACATCTTGGTATAGCAAAATTGTGATAACATTTCCAGGAAAGCCACTCATTTACACAAGCTATACAGTGTTTACAAATTTACTTTTATTGACAGTCATTGCTGACATGCATTGCTATGAAATCTATCTAAATGAACAATCTCATCCTATGTTTGCTTTCAAGGTTTATTCTCGAAACCAATCTCATGATACATGTGTCTGTAGACTGTGATCATATCTTTTGTGTCTAAAAGATAAAATGCATATTTTGATCCAATGTTGTGTGTCACATATACTGAGTTGTGTTTGACAATGTTTATGTTTTGACATCAGTTATCCCACCATGGTTTTGATATAAATGAAGCACTCTTAGCTATAGAGATTCAGCCTTTTACACATGATTTTTATATGCACAGTGTACATTACTCAAATATATCATATTGCTTGAAATTTAAAATGAAAGTCTTAGCTACGCAAAAGGTTACGCCAAATCCATAAGTGTGAGGTTAGAACGCCCTCACACTGTGAGAAGTTAACCTATACCCTTTGCCCTGCTGCAGCAGCCTACTTTTGTTATAGTGAGCAGAACATGCCAATTGTTTAGATTTACATCATAATATTATTGTCCAAAGCAATATAATTTTGTTCCAACCTTAAAAGCAGATTATTGCATGAAGTTTATATGCTTTTGTGATCATCAAATTATACATTAACATCAGGCTGTTAAAACTATTTCATTATAAAGGTGAATTTGAATAAGATTAGTTTATGGCGATTAGCTCCTTTTTTATTTCTATTTTATTGCATATTACCCACACATTTAGCAAGCTAACTATTTTACTGTGCACGATTTGCTGGCTTAGTTCCTAAACCAGTCATGTGGGACTCATTACAAAATTCACAAAATAGATTACAAGTTGTGAACTTCTGTAACTCCATTTCATTGTTAGTTAGAATTTCTAAAGTTCAGTAAACAATATCCTAACAAAGATGCAAATTTTTGTGTGAGATTTTTTTATCCCATCAGCTTGCTTTTCAGCCAAAACTATTTTCTATAATTTCAGTTGACTGGTTTGTTCACTAATCAGGGTACAAGTTAAAGCACAAACCAGCCAATTGGTAAATCAATGACGCATAACAAAGTCTCTTAGAGTGCACAAGCGCATAGAATAACCTTGATGTAAAGTGTACAAATATTGTATTTTCTGTCTCTAGATGAGCAAACTGATAATGGTATGACATTACAGTACATAAGCACAAAGTTATGATAGTAAACTGAGTCTATTTTGGGAGCGATTCCTTGTATGATTTGTTTATTTCTGCCATAAAAGGAAGAAATGACTCGAAATCTTTCCCTGTTGCTTCTGCTACAGTTATAACGATTTAATTATTGGAGAAATGGCTAATCTGACCTCAGATTCGGATTTCCTTGATCGGGTTTTACTTATAAAAGAACTCACTTTTAGAGCAGACTCATTCTGGTCCTCACGATGAGAAGCATTTCGAGGTCTAGCTGCATGGTAGACAAGCTGCTTCACCTTGGTGAAGCGTACCAGACTGTAATTCCCTGTTTTTGTGATTTTGCTGTACTTTTTGATGTGCTTTTTGTCAAAACAGTGACTTCCATAGCTTTCTTGAACAGGCAAGTAATATCTGATGAAGCATGTTTTGGTACTTTTGTAGTCTTTTAGCTTTCTAGAATTAGCTTCTTTTTTTGGGGTAACTGCAAAAAGGTGCTGCTGGCTGTTTCAGCCTTGTTTCCAAATTGACTCATTAATTATTTCTTGATCTTGTTGAGTAATCACAGCCTGGTTGCATCCTAATCATAGCAGTTACTGTAGCATTCTGACTGTAGCAGCAGCCAATGTAGTGGTTGCTTACCCTCCCAAAAAAAGACTAACTATTTATTCTCTCACTAGTAAATTTCTGCATAACATCAACTGCCCCCTTTTGAGTGATAATCAGGCATCGATATGCACTGGGCATGGTAATGATGTCTTCATATCTAACTATGAAACCAAGAATGTCTTCAGATTTAACATCACTACTGGGAATGTCATGTGGACTTTCACCCATCCTGATCATCCACAAGGTCTGGTATGCTACGGAGACTACATACTGGTAGCTGCATGCACCCAACTAACAATTTTACGTTCCCAGAACGTTCCAGGGATGTTCCAAAAAGTCCCAGAAACGTTTCATCGTAACGTTGTCACAAGATTATTTGTAGACACATTTTCAACGTTCTAGAAACGTTGTGGGAAATACATTGCTGGAACGTAACTCTCACAACGTTCCAGCAATGTTGTGGGAAATACATTGCTGGAACGTATTTCCCACACCATCCCAGCAACGTTGCGGGAAATACATTGCTGGAATGTTAGCAAATGATCTCGCATAACATTCCCACAATATTGGGAGAACATTGCGTAATATTCCACGAACATTTTTTCCATAATATTGGCTCAAGGCTATTAGCTAACATCCCAGGAAGGTTACGCCTAGAACATTGATGGGACATTAATGCGTAGAGATTTTCCAACTTAGTAGTATATAGTAGTATTCTTAGCTATCCTAAGCTATCCTAGCTATCGCATCGGTTTCTTTTCCGCATTGGTTCGTTGAGCTGAAACAAAATTTAAAGGCAGAAAAGTTGTTGACACAGGGTTGGGCATTGGGTTCGCTCAACGAAAGTAATGGTTTTATACTCATTAGCTAGTCAGACGTAGCTTTAATCTACTGTAAAATAGACTAGCACATAACACTTGAAACCCACCCAAAAAGTCCCAAAATGTGTTCAGTTGCGATGCACTCACACTGTCGCGTCATGGTATGACACTTTACTGCACCCAGAAAGCTTAATGGATCCTAGTCATTTTCGCGATACGCCTAATGAAGTGCGAAAATTGAAATTTGTAGTGACTTTTCAATTCATTTACATAAATCATTCAAAATTATCATTATTGTTTTTCATTATTTTGTTTGTTTCTATATCTGTGATAAAAAATCTATAAAATCTTTAATTTGCATCATTTTAAATAATTTTTTGTTATGAAAGGGTGACAACTTCCAAAAATTAAATCATGCATTTTTGTACCATTTTAGCTAGAAAGTTAGTGGAAAAGGTTTGCTAACGTTATTATAACGTTGTTACAAAACATTGTTATTGAATGTCCCAGCAATGTTACAGTATTGCTACTTTGAAATTTTTGGGTGTAAACATTCACATAATATTGTTTTCTAATATATTCGGAATAGTATGGAGTTTAACCATTATGTAACATTGAGCAGATGATCTGGTGCAAAATTCCTACGACATGGGGAGAATATGTTTCAGAATATTCCACAAGCATGCCTTCCATGATGTTGCCTCAAAGATATTAGCTAACATCCCAGAAACGTTTTCGTCCAGAACATTAGTTGGGTGTAACTGTGTAGACAATTTCTAACATTTTGATGTTTCACAGAATGATCCTCTAATGAATTGCGTACAACGTTACTATAATGTACCGAGCATAACCGTCGACAATATTTTTTCCTTAAGCTATACAACATTCCACCAACATTACATCTCTAAAGCAACCTAAATACATGAATGTTAACACTCAAATATTCAAAAGTAACATTCCTGAAACATTGCTGGGACAATTATTTGAATGTAAATATGATGTCACCCCATAATATTCCAGTTACATTTCAAGCCAATGTTGCATGAATGTTTGCACTCGAACATTCCAGAGTAACGTTCATGGGACATTCCTGGAACATTCATTTGAAGTTAAATATAAGGTCACACCATAATATTTCAACTACATTGCAAGCCAATGTTATATGAATGTTAACGCTCGAACATTCCAGAGTAACGTTCTTGGGACATTCCTGGAACATTCATTTGAAGTTAAATATGATGTCACACCACAATATTCTAGTTACATTGCAAGCCAATGTTATGTGATTGTTAACACTCAAACATTCAAAAGTAACATTGCTGAAACATTGCTACAAAATTCATTTGAAGTTAAATATGGTGTCACACCATAATATTCTAGTTACAGTGCAAGCCAATTTTATATGAATGTTAACACTCAAACATTCAAAAGTAACATTCCTGAAACATTGCTGCAAAATTCATTTGAAGTTAAATATGGTGTCACACGATAATATTCTAGTTACAATGCAAGCCAATAATATATGAATGTTAACCCTCGAACATTCAAAAGTAACATTTCTGTAACATTGCTAGGACATTCATTTGAAAGTACAATTGATGTAACACCATAATGTTCTAACTACATTTCAAGCCAATGTTATATGAACATTAACCCTCGAACATTCAAAAGTAACATTCCTGAAACATTGCTGGGACAATTATTTGAATGTAAATATGATGTCACCCAATAATATTCCAGTTACATCTCAAGCCAATGTTACATGAATGTTTGCACTCGAACATTCCAGAGTAATGTTCCTGGGACATTCCTGGAACATTCATTTGAAGTTAAATATGATGTCACACCATAATATTCCAACTACATTGCAAGCCAATGTTATATGAATGTTAACACTCGGACATTCTAGAGTAACGTTCCTGGGACATTTCTGGGACAATTATTTGAATGTAAATATGATGTCACCTCATAATATTCTAGTTACATTGCAAGCCAATGTTACATGAATGTTTGCACTCGAACATTCCAGAGTAACGTTCCTGGGACATTCCTGGGACATTCATTAATAATGTTCTCTAACGACGTTATGATAACGTTAGCAAAGTATATTCCTGTAACATTCTGCTGAACGTTATGATAATATTTTTACACAACATTCTATGCAACGTTCCTGCGACATTGTTAGAACATAATTCTACAATGATCATCAAATAACGTTTGTAGAACGTTATGACAATGTTTGTTTGGAACGTTATTTCTGCGTAACGTTACGGAACATCCCAGGAATGTCGTTGTTAGTTGGGCAACTGCAATATCATCTTTACACTCAGCTATATAACATGTAAGTTGTATGTATGAGGTGCTGGTTAGTAACATTTATTGAGAGTGCCATGTTACCTTATGAGGCATTTCATAATTTTGTAAAAGTTTTGTTAGAGATTGCTTAATAATCAAAAAATGTTTTTAAACCCTCTATTTTAAGTATCTTAAGATTTAGATACTTGAGATTTGAAGTTACTTTGAGGATACTTTGAGGATACTTTGATACAGTTTGAAAAATACTTATACCAATCTTAGGATCGATATAATATCTTCAGACCCATCATCACTTCATTTAAGATTTTTAAAGTTTATTTAAAATATATATACATAATCAACTTGAGTTAAAACTTGTAGATATCTCTTTTAGTCGTTCTTCAATGTAGAAAATGTTGATAGTAGTTTATATTTGATAAATAGTTCAGAAGTGAATCAATATGTTAGATATTTGATGTATAATTTCCTATTTATAATTTAATATGAGTAAAAAGCTTACTAACCTGGTAGGACAATATAGTCATAAAGATGCTCTGTCAGGACTAGTTCTCCTTGTAATGATGAGTAGACAAAATTGAAGTCATGATTATTGTATTTAATACTTGTACTATCTTACTAATAGATAGAGCCTAGTATTGGCTGGTACATTAATTATTTTAATTATTAATTGTTAACTCATTAATTAATTATTATTAACTCATTATTTACTATTAATTTTATATTGCAACTTATGAAGTATTTAATCTTTTGGTGCTTGTACCTCTACAATTTAACAGATTAAAAAAACAATATCGCTTTACCAAAATTTATGTAAAAATCTTGGTCAAACAAGAGTGTTTTCTTACTTGGAAACAAAGTTGGTTATATTTCAGAATCATATAAATTTTCATATAAAGTACACACATGCATCTGTTTTTATATTTTTAAGCATTTATATTCCTGAATAAATATATACTACGGTAAGAAAAAAATAGTTGACTGACAGTGTTTTGTGAGTACCAAGACTGTGTACCAAGACCATCACACAGGTGAGACCATGTTTCCTATGCTTTATGTGTCTTCCTGATGACCACTAGCTAAAGTTATACATCAGAAACTGATCAGTGAATAACAATTTACAATAAATCATTTGAGAGATTATCTCTAACAAAATGGTTTGTGATTCGTTTAAAATGAGAGCTTAGCCTTTTTTATTTACAATTTTGGTTATTTTAGAAATGTGATTAAACTTCAGCTAAAACATTATTAATGGATTTATGAAAGCAATTTTTGATGTAGTTAGTTTCTGGTCTACTTAAGCCTGGCTGTTGTTTATGCATTACTTTTATTAAAATAAGCTAAACTTTAGACAGACTTGATTCAAATAGAGCTGAACACTATAACTTCGCTATAACTTTGATGCTATTCACTGTCTACTTTAGTATAATAGATGACAAAATGTGTTTATAGTCACATTGAAAAATTAGTTTTTAAGTAGTTAAAATCATAGCAGAACACATTATTATTTTACAAAAAAAAATTCAAATTAGACTGTCAAATTTAAAATGTACGGCCACACAACGATTTTATTGTTAGTTCAAACCGAAATCACGAAATGAACGAAAAACAGAAATATTTGGCCAAGATTCACAGAATTGTCAGAGCTGTACATTCACATCAAAATTCTAGACAAAACGATTTTAGTTGGCTAAACAAACTATTAGCAGGCATGATTCTAGCAGCTTTTGATATTTCTACAGTTCAAGGTACATAACGTGACAGGCAAAAAAATTACTAACACATTTTGATATAGTAAATTTGGTGCAACTGACTTGATTGTGCTAAAGATGGCAAATATTTTTACAACATAATTTTTGCTGCTAAAAATTATATTGTTATTATTAAAAAGAACCACCTTTAGCCATGCTGTCCAAACAACAAAAACTAACAATAGTCAGTTGTATCGTATTTACCGTACTTTCGTTTATTTATCATAACTTATTTATACACAATTTGCGTTAGTACTTTCCTTGCGAGTCGTGTTATGTGTTTTGAACTATATAAATTGTGAGAGCTGCTAGAATCGTATGCACTAGTAGTTAGTTTAGCCGATCAAAAGCGTTTCGTCAATGATTTCAGTATGCATGCACGGCTCTGACAATTCTGTGAATTTTGGCCAAAAAATTCTATGTTTATCGTTCATTTCGTGTTTGTGGTCAGAACCAATGGTAAAAAGTTGTTACGTGTGGCTGTACCGTAAGTGTTGTTTATGCACCTTTTTATTTTAACAAGATGTCACAAGCATTTTTTATTTTTGACACTTATTGAAAAATAACAATAAACACAGCGACTTCTCTCAAAATGACGTTTGCTTATGAGTTTTAGAGAGATTTAAATATATTATAAACTTAGTATTTTATTGTACTTTTTTAAGTTTTCAACTTTTACCCCATAAAGTACTGAAGATGCAATGGCTGACTCGTTAGGTAAAAAAGCATCGCTGCAATCAAATAACACAAATTTCTCAAGGTTTGTTGAACTTCAAGTCAAACTATCACAAGCCGCGAGTAACCAATACAAGTAAAAAGTTGCTTTCTGGAAAGTTCACATTTTATTCATCAAATGAAATCAGTATGATGGTACAAGGTAACTGCAATACAACATATTGCTACTAATGTTCCCAGCACAGTGAGAAATCAACTATCTTTAGCTGATTATACCAAATTGATGCTGAGAAGCCAGCTGAACAGAATAGACAAACATTTCTACAACACTCGAACAAAACCTTTGCAGTAGTTTAGTCACTTGCCATTTCCTTTTCAATATAATTTCAAATTCTAGTTGGGAAACTAGTTGAAAGCTGCCATTTGGCTTATATATAAAATACGGCTTTCAATTATGGAAATAAAAATCCCACTATTTGCATTGGCAATTTGAACGTTGAAAAAATTACTACATTTGCAAAAGTTTGATCCTGATACAGATTCAGAACTACACAGTTATTCGCGAGATCCAAATTAATCAACTCAATCCCATCAGATATACTGCTGCTATCTTCAGATTAGACTAGTGTCTATTGTATGGCAGTTGGCTGAACTATGGTTGGTTGAATGACAGCTGTGTTTACCACAACTGATTCATATGAATGAGGTTGTAATGATGCTGGATGGCATGTGACAGCAGGTGGATGAAGTTGGAAAACTACAGGCGGTAGGGCAACTGTTTGACAAGGTGGTGGATCAGACGCCATGTTTTCTTCTCTGCCAGAAATGACTCTATTTGGTTGGTGTAGATGACTCAATCGAACCTCGGCATTGGGAGAGCCAGAGTTGCTTAAAGCTTCTTTGTTTGGCCTGCAGTGAAAGATTTCAAATATATATTTTAATATAAATAAACACTGACAAGCATTTCTACTTTTTACTTTTTACTATTATATACATCATAATCACACTTTCCATTAATCAAAGCATTTTAATCCAATTTAGTTTTATCAAGTAAAATCTTAAATTATCCTGGTTGTTAGATCACCTCGAGTGTGGAAGAAAATCACAAATGATATAAAATGCAAATAATACTTTACGAAAATTTTATGTAAGCTCATCATTACAGAGCAGGAAAATTGCCATACTCTAATAGGATGGGTACCGAGTTGTTGTTATTGTCATAAAAGCAGATATTGTCTTAATTTATTTTGTCACAAACAGCTAAATCGGTACATATCTTATGTAATAAGGAAATTTCTTCAAAATGATTCTACTCATGCAAGTGCTGAAAACTTAATCAGTTTTATTCTCAGCCTACTTGGGTAAAACGTAAAGGTCCGACCACACGTAATGAATTATTCGTTCAATCTGACCGAACTCACGAATTTCACAGAATTCACAGATTTATTCGGTTGAATATCACAGAACTGTCTGAGCTGTGCATGCACACCGAATACGTTAACGAAACGCTTTTAATTGGCTAATCAAATTTTTTTAGCGAGCACAATTCTGGTAGCTTTGACAATTGGTATAGTCAAAGACACGTACAGCGAAGCACAACAAAAGTATCAGCGCGATTTGACCTGATACATATGATGCAACTGCCTAGATGCGCTATTGTTGGTTCCCTCTCGTTGGTTCACCATGACAGAAACTTTTCACCGTGTACCCAGTATTTTCCTTTAGATGTTTTAGAAACTATACATTGTTTTTTTCAATACTAATAAATTCTTTTTATGCAGCAAAAGCTCCGTCTGTGAAATAGTCGCTATTTCTAGCACATATCGGCAGTTGCATCGTATGTATCAGGTCATTTCGCGCTGATACTTTTATTGCGCGCCGTAATTGTCTTGGACTATAATACCAATTGTCAAAGCTGATAGAATCAGTTTAGCATTGGTTAGTAAAAATTGGTTAGCCAATTAAAAGCGTTTCTTCAACGAATTCGGTGTGCATGCACAGCTCAAAGAATTCTGTGACATTTGGCGGAAGAAATCTGTGAAATTCGTGAATTCGGTCAGATTGAACAAATAATTAGGTACGTGTGGCCAGACCTTTAAGCTATTGTTGCGTCCTGTTTCAGTAAAATAAGATAACATTTTCCTGTGATTTAAAAAAAAACTCTCATGGCAATAGCTTTATAAATGACATTGAACAAATAGACACAAATAAGGCAATAACAATAATCTATAATAAAGGTTCTAAAGCTTAAAATCTACATTGTTGTACTTCCATGAGAAGCTATTTTAATAACACGAAGCATACGCTTCAAATAATTTCAAAATGGTCAGCAAAATAAGTGTGAAAAAGTCTTTCTTTTGAATGTTTCAATTTAGGGGTCATCACCACAAAGGGTATAATATATACTGTATACATTGGAATATTATTCTAGTGCAAAATACTTGGTGACCATTTTCCCAAGAGATTAGGCACAGGAGCAATTGTGACTTGATGCCCTTCTTAGCACTGCCAATAGTTATTCTATGATTCAAGCAACTGACCTTCTGATTGCATGTCATCAAACTGATTACTAAACCACAGATGTTCCCTGGTTTATTGGTTAGAAAACTAACAATCTAATTTAATTTAACATTTGACTCTTGGCAATGGCTTGCTTACTTGTTATTGCCTCCTCTTGTCTTCATGCACACTCCGATGACAGCAAAGATCAGCATTGCTGGAATGAGGGATGCTGGTGCAATTATACCTGAAAACAAAATACAAAAACTACTATTTTGCGGCAAAGGTACAACTGTCAAGCTCTCATTGTCTTTGTTAAAACCTGGGTAGTTGTGAACTAGAAAGTAAGTTGCTATCAATGTTTTGAAACACTTTTAGTTACAAGTCAATTAAAAGAGTTTTTCATTCAAGCATCAGATTGTTTTTAATCGTGATAAAAAACCTGATAGAAATTTTTTTTGCTCTGCACAAAGTTATCCAAGCCATAATCGTGAGAAAAAAATAATTTTTAGTGGAGACAAAAATTGATATGCAGTTTTTATCAAAGTAATCAAGGTTTCAATGACTATTTCAAATACTTCTCTCATAAGATCAGCAAAATATAGTTCATTTAAACTTTTCTTGTCTCACGTCTCCTCCGAACAGAATAAAAAAATACCTTTTAGTAGTAAAATGTACCTCAAAAGAACGAACAGTCGTATGGCAATGGGCATTTCAGATAAACATTCCAAATCAAGATTATATTATATTGAATCTGCAGTTGAATATTTAATACTTTATTATAAATATATACCTGTAAAATTTGCTCTTTTATTGTAGTTGTGCCTCTGTTAATTTATATAAATGTTAAGTATTTTCATGTTTTTGAACATTTTTGTCTTAACTTAAAATAATTACTTTGTTAGAGTAAGTCTCACTTACTGATAAGCTATTAATAATGATAAGGTTTTAAAATAACGGTTTCAACACATAGTTCAGGCCCATGTCAACATTTTTAACAATTTAATTGGTTAATGAGTGAATGGGTTTGCAATACTCACTAGCTCTTTTTCGGATTTCTATTTCGCTATTTCTGCCACCATTTTCTAGAACTACAATAAAGTTATCAATTACAAAAAGCATTCTAGAGGTGATCCATGACTATTTTTGATACTGTAAAATATGTTTTATTAAAGTCCACTTTTAACTGTTGCGTGGTTTGTGTTTGGTTGGTGCGGTTGGAACTGTACAATATGAGAGCGGTAATAAATGTTGTGGAACCCTTGGGCAGTGTATGATAGTGGTGATGTTTGTGCGTGTGTGTGTATGTATGTATGTATGTATGTATGTATGTATGTATGTATGTATGTATGTATGTATGTATGTATGTATGTATGTATGTATGTATGTATGTATGTATGTATGTATGTATGTATGTATGTATGTATGTATGTATGTATGTATGTATGTATGTATGTATGTATGTATGTATGTATGTATGTATGTATGTATGTATGTATGTATGTATGTATGTATGTATGTATGTATGTATGTATGTATGTATGTATGAATGTATGTACGTGTATGTGTGTACGTGTATGTGTCCGTGTATGTGTATATGTGAGTGCAAGAGTAGGTCAGTAGGGGCATTGGATGGTGGACGAGCAAAAAAGGGAGAGATTTTACAAGCGAGCAAGTAGCTGAGGGAATAGCTAGGTAAGTAAACCAATGAACAAGTGGTTTAGTAGAGTAGATGAGTTGGTAAATGAACAAATGGAAGAGCATTTGAGTGATTTAATGGGTGAGTTGATGAGTTGATAAGTGAGTTCCTGAATGTATGGTTGTGTTATCTGGTCACACTCCTTTCATTGAAAGAGATATTTTAAGGCTGTCAATGTACTAATAAAACCCAAACTTTAAGAGTAATGATAATGACAAACTAATGAACCGCTTTGTCCATTCAATAGTTTATTAGTTTGATTAAACTGATGAACCGAAATATTTTTAGAATAAAGTGAGTTAGCAGTGTCTCTTCCACCAAAATGAATTGACCGTGACAACCATCGTCTTTGCATTGGAAAAAAAACAAGTTAGCGGTGTAACGAAGTGCATACCATAACATATCATTTTCTAATACCAATAAATGTCAGGTTGTAATTTTGATGCTCTCATAACAGTTGCCAAAAACTAATTAATGGCATAATTTTAGATAAATTTGCTAATCACAAGAGAAAAAGTAGTAGTGAACTTTTTCTATCTACAGCAGAATAGTGTAAAGAAAAACACTTTCTTTCCGCAATTAGCCATTTTTAGATATTGAAATCAGGTTCTGCTGGGTTCTATCATCATCCTCATGGTGATTGAGACGTTAAGAAATTTGTTGCAAATCTAAATTATATACATTTAAATACAAATAAACACTGAATAAAATTTACAACATTTTGGTAATAAAAAACATCATATTATCATCAAACTGATAATCATTCGGGCATCAAAAAAATCGCATTCAGTTACTTTAAATTCGTTTACTGCCTTTTAATTATTGCAAACAGCTGTTTGACAAAGCCAAAAACTTTTTGCTAAAAATAAAGGTACATGTCTGAGCTGTAACAGTTAAAAACTTTCGAATAATCTTACACAACAGTTTAGCATATTTAATCAGAAATGATCAGTTTTTTTGCCAACATTCGAAAACTATTTACAACATTTAACGCTATCTGACTGCCAAGATGTTTTAAGATGAAAATTGACAGAATTTAATTGCATTTGAAATGATGGGAAAAAGGTTTCGCCTAAATCTAATAATGTCACTAGTTACATGGTTGCTTGTATCCCTTGTTATTTGTATTAATATTTGAGTTCAAGTCATGACCTCTATTCTGACCATCTTTTTTGCAGATGTGCCATTTTAGACATCACAATTGCAGTTTCCCATGATCTGAATGTTACAAGAAAATATCTCATTTGAACTATTATATCTAAGGAGTGGGTGGTTTACAAAGAAAAAAATGGCCTGAATTTAAAGCTTGGTGTGTCTTTTTAATAGATTTTATTTATTTTGCATCTTCTCAATGATGTAAGTTTACCTTTAAAGAGCTTCGCAGCCTGACGCAACAAGCTGTTACTTGCAATTAGTTACTAAATTTTAAGTCCATAAGTCCGGATCTATATACCGTAAATCTTAACGGTGATTATCTCATTTTCATATTGATCACTTTAGACAAATAAAAAAACTCTATCTTGCATCTAAACCAAATATAATTCAGCCATTTCTATCCAGAGTATTGTTTTGCTGCAATAAGTTTTACTTGCTAGTTTTTCATCATTCAAACTTGATGGATTAAAGGTTCTCCAAAGCGTAATAATATATCCAGCCGAGCCTCTTAGCAACCCTCCTTGAAAATGCGAAAAGCCCTGAATCCTGAACCCTCTTAGCGATCATCCAGCAGACCCACCCTAAAATAGCTATTTAACAAACACAGACATGCAAACCAAAATAGCTAGCATTGCGTATGTTGAACATAAAACATTGCCATTGGTTCAGTAGGTTGAAATAATTGAGTTGATGCTGATCTTGCCTTCATCATATAGTATTGGATTGGGAAACCAGATAGTTACTTACCATTAGAACATGTTTTTTCACCAGCTTCGGCTTTTTCATCGAGTTCACAGGAAAAAAAACTTCCTTTGACTGTCCAGTAATTGCGTAAGTCAGTATATGTTTCTTGAAAACTTTGATCATATATTGATAGTCCGTAGGCAATGAGCTCACCCTTTCGTATGTCAGTAGAGCCATCCTCATAGTAATAATAGTTTCCTGTATTAATGCAAACCAATGTTAGGGCTTATTTCACGATAGATTATATTTCATCATTTATTAAGTTAATAGTAAAGCAAAGAGTATTAGCTAAACAAAATCTACAAGCACAACTACATTTTTCCTTTTTTTGAACTTCAATAAACAAGTAATAAACTTTAACAAAAAACTTTTAGTTTTCTGTGTAATTTTTACATCCCTTGACCAGAGCCGTTTGACCAAATATATAGTGTTGAGAAAATAAACCGTGGAAAATAACATCATAATTGTAGTGTGCCAGGGTGACAATCTGGTTATGACATAATTGCATCGGCATTTGTAGTTGTGAACCATAACGAATATTTTTTGATGGATAAAAAAACTAAGATACCAATACTCTGTTTTGCAAGATGAAATCAAATCCAGTTACTTCAATTAATTTGTGAAAATTGATTTGTACATTTGTATGTCTATATACAGATAAATTATTGCTTTACACAAATAAATTCAGTCTAGGATAACGTAGCATAGCCTTCTCTATCTTTCTTTCTTTCTTTTTATTTCTCTCTCTCATTCACTCTCTCTCTCTCTCTTTTTCCCTATTTATCTATATATCTACTTATCTGTATATTTATCGATCTATCTACCTATCTCTCTCTCTCTTCCCCTCTCTCTCTCTCTCCCTCTCTCCCTCTCCCTCTCTCTCTCTCTCTATCTCTCTCTCTCTCTCTTCCCCTCTCTCTCTCCCTCTCTCCCTCTCCCTCTCTCTCTCTCTATCTCTCTCTCTCTCTATCTCTCTATCTCTCTATCTCTCTCTCTCTCTCTCTCTCTCTTCCCCTCTCTCTCTCTCCCTCTCTCTCTCTCTATCTCTCTATCTCTCTTCCCCTCTCTCTCTCTCCCTCTCTCTCTCTATCTCTCTATCTCTCTCTCTCTCTCTTCCCCTCTCTCTCTCTCTCCCTCTCTCTCTCTATCTCTCTATCTCTCTTCCCCTCTCTCTCTCTCTCCCTCTCTCTCTATCTCTCTATCTCTCTCTCTCTCTCTCTCTCTCTCTCTCTCTTCCCCTCTCTCTCTCTCTCCCTCTCTCTCTCTATCTCTCTATCTCTCTATCTCTCTTCCCCTCTCTCTCTCTCTCCCTCTCTCTCTCTATCTCTCTATCTCTCTCTCTCTCTCTCTCTTCCCCTCCCCGTCTCTCTCCCTCTTTTTTCTACCTCTGTCTTTCTTCTTTTTTTTCCCATTTAATGTATCTACATGTTAAAAGACCGCTGTTTTATAAAAAACTATTGCTTTGGATTGAGAAATATAATTGTTGCTTTTCAGGGGAAACCCACAAAACCACTGCTGCTACAGAATTTATGAAAACAATTAGCATTCAAAACGCTAGTTTACTAACTGAATTAAAACGATTTAAACCAAAAAGGGCTTCTTGTAGACTCTTTTCAAAGTTTCAAAGCTCATCACGTATTTTTTAAAGAAAAATGGAAGCTGTTTACCCTTGGTCCCAAGAGAGAAACTCCCAAGTTGTCCGGTCTGCCAAGATATCATTGTCATAATTTTCATTCACATCTTTTTTTGTATTATATACATGTCCTTTAAAGTAGCAGTGTAGGCCCCCACCATAGACCAAGTCTATAAATAATAAATAATAAAATTTAGGTATGATATACCTGAATTACCTGAATTACTTGAATTACCTTATATATTATATAAGGTAATTCAAATTTCATAGTGATTACAAACAAACACTTAAGGACATGGCTTAAAGATAAACCTGCACAGCCTTTTATTTGACTCAACTAGAAATTAATAGAGTTTAATTAGCATTTGAAGTTATTTTTAAAGTTCTTGGTTATCCGATAACCTGGATGTTTCAAGTTAAAAATTGACGAAACTTGGTTGTTACTGAAATTCTCAGAAAAAGAACATGTGCAGGATGATGTCACTAGCAGTTATCGATGTGATAGTTGACATCAGATTTCACGTTTAGGTTGCAGCATCATACATTCTTGTTATGTTGACTTTTTGCAGCTATGGTCATCCTAATGGTCCCTTTGCTAAACTTGAATGTTGGACTACAATCGACTTTGTCTATTTTAATCATGAAAAATAGCGACAAGAAACTCTTAGGAAATTGAAAGAAAAGTGGCAATGGTGTTCAGGTTATTATAAACAAATTAAAAGTGTATAAACAAGTTGTTTCTTGCTCCCTATTGGCTACCGACAAAATCTTATGGATATTGGTTAATGATAAATTGCACAGAATATTAGTAGATTTCATCAAAAAAGAGCTGATATTTATTATCAGAAAGGATTTTTTTGATGTTTGATTTGATTGCAGGATATTTCAAGTTTTAAACTGGCAAAATTTTATTGCAGCAAAATCACTTAGGTCAGTCGAAGTTGTGATTTTGATGTCCATAGCTGCAAAAAGAATGACGTAATTGTTACCTGTAATTATACAACCAGAGCTAATAGCCGAAATCAGCTATAGCAACAATAACAACAAGCAACATCTTTCATTTTCAATAAGTGTCTCAAGTTTGAACCAGTTTTCTTGATTTTAATCTTAAAACCTTTTGGCAGTTTAATTGCTTCCAACATCAAAAGTAATTTAGAATGATAGAAAGCACTTATGCTTTTAGAACATATATATTAACTTTCAAGTTAATTATCAAGTTCATTAACAGTTCATGAATGCAATGCGAAACACGTAAAACTTGGACTTACATTTTTGGTATTTTTCCGGTCGATAAACCATTCTACATGTAACTCCAAGCTTGGACTGTTTCAACTTGCGACTGAAGTGCACTTATCCTCTGCCGTGATAGACTCCTGATGTCACTTTTAGGAGATTTGTAATCCAAATGAAACCAAAAAGGATATTCATTATGAAGCCGTTTCTAGTCGCATAAAGTAGTGTGTTTACTAGCAACTTGGTAAGGAATGGTCTTGCATGCTTGAATACATCTCAACTTTAAAATTACTCCGAGTTAGTAATTGACAATTAGACACGCATTATTAGACATTAGGAATTCTACTCACCCTTTACATATGTGTGATCTAAATGCGTTTTTTTCGCAAGATCTCTCTCCCTCTACATTAGTACACTAAGGGCTCGTGGTAAGGCATGCTGCATAACCGGTAGCTATTGAAAATTTGATATATAGGTTTTTTCTTAACACGTAAAAAGGACAATTATCATATATCTATGTATACAAATTTTAGTGGTGTCACTTTTCACTGTGTCTCTCTGTCATGGAGGCAACTAAAGAGATAGATTTTTAAAAATGGAAATTGTGCTTAACAGAGAATTTGAACTTAGGACTTACATGTATGCAGACAGTCTTGTTAAACAGAAGGCCACGCGGTCACATTTCCATTCAAGGTTTTAGCACATCATACTTATCGCACCAACCAATAACTAATGTCAATTGAACTGAATACTCACGCTTTGTCTAAAACGCTTAAAGGTTGACTTGCAACAAAATTCACATTACAGCTATTTGGTACCAAAATATTGACCATGTCTTACTCTGCTCTTTCGTAGGTGCAAAATATGTGGAAATGTGACTTCAAGCTCTTAAAAGCTAAAGAGCGAGCAGTTAATCGCAGCCATAATGAAAGCGTCTTAGTTTGGAGTCTTTTTTCAAAACGTCTCAAATGCATGTAGCTGAACTAGATGGCTTCTGTTTACAATTCCATACAACCTCATTTGTCAAAATATTTTCAAAAATATACTTTACGCATTCGATAAAATCATTTCTAGTGTCCTTACGCATCTATTTCGTCAGCATTTTAATGCTGTCATTTTGAGCTCTGATATCTCAAAACCCACCGTAAAACTCCCTTCAATTTTTTACCTTAGCTCGAAGGAGTGCATATCATTCTCTGATAAACATGACGAGTTGGTTGGTCACCTGGTATAGTCCAAAAACGCTGAAAAAATTGTTTGCGCCATTTGGAAAGATGTATGGGTCACATGATCAAATTACGACTAGATGATTAGACCAGGCCAAAACAAAGCTGTAAAGTTTCAAGCATCTGTATTTGATACCGAGTTTTGAGGGAAACCCGACGTGTTTGTCATAAGCTAGAGCTACGAGACGTTTTATATTAAGCTTTTTATTGGTATTTAATTTCATGTGATAACATCAGGTGTCACAACAATAACCAAAATGTTTCAGTACGCCATTGAAATAAAGAGATTCTAAACTAGAGCTTTTTTGCGATGACTACAATTACCTGTTCGTTTTGAGCTTTTATGAGCTTGTAGTCACAATTTCACATATTTTGCACTTACAACACAGCAGAGTAAGACATGGTAAACCTTTTGATAACAAATAACAGTTTCGAATTTTTTTGCAAGTAAACCTTTAAATATCAAGATTCTATCTTTCCTCCAAGGCTGTCTAAAAGTTATAGTAGCACCTTTCATTTAAAAGCTCAAATAAAAACTCAAGCTATTCTAATTCAGTTAGTAAAAAATAAAAAGTTTAGGTTAAATTTTAGATGCAAAAGCTTTTTCATATTCTGTGTAATGCTGAGCATTTATCAAGTCTAGCATAAGTTAGGCAACTGATCAGAATACTAGTCGAAAATGGGCACCGATGAAAATGAACATACCAGAAGTTCAATTGCTTTTGTTGAGGTAATAAAAACATAGCAGTAAATCTTCTAGAAGGTTCGTGAATAAAATATTTAATAGCCGTTCTTTTAACCGGTCTAATAAAATCTGCTTGAATTGTTTATACTTATTTTAAAACAAGGAAAAATTAAATGTAAAATATTTATACAGTGTTTGGGAGCAATCAACAAAACGTTTCAATGATACTTTGTTGCTTGGCGAGCATGAAATTAGCTTATTTAGAGTTGCCTCTAGGTTGAACTTCTACAAGAATAGTAATGGAAGTGATGTCATGATGCTGTGTTGTTGTATTGTAAATGTCATGAATTCTTTTTATTTCAAGTAATATCTAGTCTACTAGTTGCTTTTAAAATTGGTTTTGCTTTGAGTTAGCAGAAAACCAATTTATTGGTTGTTTCGGGAAAATCTAAATAGATTGCAACAAAAAGACTACACAGGGTAGATTTCAACTACTGATTAGGTTTATAGCTGCACATAAACTTGCACAGCAATCCATCCATGTTGTCTATTTGTATTCAACACTTTGTGAATTAAAAATATTTTAGCATGATAAGACAACTTTATTAGAATAAGTTACTGTTTGTATAGAACATATACTTTCTTCAGTCAGGTGAACTAAAATGAAAGGGTTTAGCAGCCTTTTCACACCTGAGTTTTTTGCTGGTTTACTAATAGTTGAATCTGAAAAAAAAATTTTGTATGGTCTGTTTGCAAATACATATTTTTTAGTTGGAAAATGTTTTATAGTTTGGAATGTTTTTTGATCAAGTGTGGACTATTTGTAATACTACTTGTACTTAAGGAAAGTTTGTAATTATAAGAATTCTTTTTTAAATATACAGGTGCATGCACTTGTACATTGAAACACTTTTTTTGTCCTTTAAAAATTTCCTCTTAAACTACCAGATTACAACCACATTGTTACACATAAAACAAAAGATCTCTCATTATATCGACACATTAAGTAATTTCATCATAGTTTGTCAGAAAGTCAAGACTAGTGACCTGTTATCGATTGCTGTTCAGAGAACTGTTGTAATTATTGCAAGTAGAACATGAGGATGCATATCCCTTATAAAACTTGAAGGAAAATATGGGAAACATTTTAACTGAAAACGTTCAACTTCTAAACCCAAGTTCTCCTATGCACGGGAAGCCTAAAAATCAAACACCGAAATAACCAGTACTCGATAGTAAAGTTGCCTTCCTTTACATTTGCAAAACTATGTTAGATGTTATAGAGTTACAAACTATATGAACTCTAAATGGTATGTCTCTAGGTAATTTGTATGTCTAGCCACTGATGTTTTTTATGCATTTTATGTAGTATGCGTCACTACGATATGCTACTAACTCTCCTTTCCCTCTTTTTTCTGAAACAATTTGTAAATTCATACTGACACACAGATTGGCTACCAACTTGTTCAACAACCAAAATTGCTGCATGTAATAACTATGATGATAGTTCTGAAAGCCTTAACTAACGTATAGCTTCTTTATAATTAAACTTAACTTGAAAAATAATTCTCTAATTATCTCATTATTCTAAGGACTTAGGCTTTAGTCTTTTAGTTGTAGTTCATGCATATTAAATTGTTACATTAAATAAAACTAAATGAACAGATTGCAGTTTTTGTGTAATTATTTTGACATAAAGTTAGCTTCAGTATAAATTTTTCAAATTCACAGGTTCGTCATTTGAAAAATGTGACATTAGAATAAAAGTTAAACTGTTAGAAATGATACATTGCAGTATGGATGTCAGTCTTTATTATTTGCCTTAAATTAGCAGTTGTTTCAAATGTGCCAAATTCCACACAGTTACAAAATTTTAAAGGTGCAATCATCAGGCCTGTAATCACTGGTTGCAAGTTGGGGCAGCTAATGTTAGGCAACTAGTTATGAACACCTGGAGATATGAAGGGGGCAGTGTAAGCCCCAACACGTTTCTCTCATTTAGGCCTTAAGCCGGACCTCTCATGTGAAGTTTTAAAAAATTTTATGGGAAAGTATCAACATGTTTCTATTTTTTGAGATTTGCTTTGTTTTAGGTGATGTGACTGCCGGGAATTTTTAGGTTAAAATAAGCAAAACTTGACTGCAGTTAAAACGCTTAGTTAAATCTTTTTCTTTTAAGCGTTTTAACAAAGATCAATTTTGCCGATTTTATTGTGAGTTCATCTGGATGTTTCCACGCTTTCGATGGGACATGGCCAAGCGGATGGTTGGTAAAACTTGACCTTTTTCAAACCTTTATAAAATTCGTTAACAAGAATACATATATTTTGCTGCTGATGATGATAATTATAATGACGCCCAAGAACTACTACAAGTTGATGTTTCTCTCTATGGCTTGGAATAAAGTGATATTCTACAGCGATAAAAACCGTCTCCATAGCCGTTGGGCAAATAACTGTTTGAGTAAATGATGTTGAGGTCGAGTTATCTAAAGCAATTTATCATTGCGTGGGAATGGACCAGACGAATCCGCTCGAGTTAACCTCGTGTTCGAGATGAAATGTTACATTTTATCCGAAGGTGAGTTATCCGAGTTTGACTGTACTCAGCCGCGGAAGTTCCTAAAAAGTTGGGGTGGCTCAGCCGGCCAGCCGCCCCAGGGAATACGGGCCTGGCAATTACTGACATGACCCTGATGTTAGCAATTGTGTGTGAAACATGAGAAATCTTGCTTATTAGGTATAAAAACCAACTAATAATTGGTTACATCATGATGGTGTACTAATAAAATGATAATATTATTTAGCTAAATGTGAAAAACAAATTCAACTTCATTCAACCATTCAACTTTTACAGAAACCTGCCATAGCTGGTATATCTATAGTTAAAGCCTTTGTAATAATGACAATCAATAAATATACAAATGAATAGTATAAAACTTAGGTTGAAAATGTAAAACAGAAACTTGCAGACAGCTCAATAAAATTTAGTTAGTCATTTTCAAAACAATATTCTCTTCAACAAAGCTAACATAAGTATGCTGTCTATCTAACATACTTGTTGGTTAGAAAAATTTCAGAAATATTAAGGACAAAGTCTATTATACCGTATTCTGGTTGTTACTGAAGCTAAAAAACCACAATTAGCTTGCAAAAATGCCGATAACAAAAATTCAAAAATTTTGGTGGCCAGTTAAGAGTAAAGATCTCCATGTTATTTTTAATTGCAGCTGGTAACAAAACACTTATTTTTTAATTTAAAGTTAAATAGATTGTTTTAGGTGTGAACTCATTTTTAGTTCAGCCTAAAGTAGAATAATAGGGAGTTGGTTGCTCACTCAAATTTTCAGCAATGTTTGAACTGTTGCTCTGACCAATTGCAGTTACAGTTGCATGAGGTTGATTCTTCATAACTGAAAATATTCAGCAATGTTCATAGCTGTAATTTTATCAACCTTTTCATGATTTAATTTTTAAAAAAAATTTAACAATATAAATTTTGTAACAACTTTGAGGATTTAGAAAGAAAACTTACATATAGCCATTGCATTATTTACAACATATCATACCTATTTGGACATGTTCAATTTGACAGTTTTTTGTACAAAAATCCCTTTTATATTATTAACAATTATAGCCAGCTATGTAGATGAAAACCATGTTAACCAATTACTCATAAAAGTTCTTTGATTTAATGTTGAAATCGATCAGTCAACACATGTTAAAATGGGAAGCTAAAAAACTAACAGCAATTTCCATTGATGCTAGCAGAGTTCCTAGTGTTTAAAAACTATTAAAATTTAATCATTTTACTATTAAAAAGTCCTCTTATTGTCTGTTTCAATTTAGATGTCACAACCGAAAATGATTCGGAGTACCATTGTGGTATGAATGCAACAAATGGTGCAGAGTATATTGGGACCATTTGATCATGATGGTTGACACAAGAACGATTATGACTGGATGCCCTTGATATAACTACCCATGGTCTTTTTATGATTCAAACCACTGGTCTTCTGATTGTATGACAGTGAAATCACTACTGATCTGAGGCTACTTTCAGTTTTAATGTTTAGAAAACTAATTTATTTTTAGAACGTATATATAACATAATCTAATTTTCTTTTTTATCTTTTTGGTTTTTATTGACGGCTCACATACTTTTTATTGGCTCTTCTTGTCTTTATGTACACTTTGATGACAATAAGGATCAGAACTGCTTGAGGGAGTATGGCTGGTGCAATTATACATGTCAATTTAGGATATATATATATATATATATATATATACTAAAACAAGTATTATGCAGCAGAGATAAAACTATCAAGCTTCTAAAAACTTTGCAAAAATAATTGGAAATAGTGAATTGAAATAGAGTTTGAAAAAAAATTTAATTTCAACAGTTTTTAGTTACAAGCTATTTGGAAGAGTTAGCACTTAGTTTAATTCACTTTCTGATCTTGTTCAAAAAGTCTGGTAAACAACTTTATTAGTCTTCGCAAGGTTATCCAAATCATATTCATAAGTCGAAACTATTTTAACAACATAATCATAATTTTAAAAAAAATTTTAACTGTCTCTTTCAGCAAATACAGCAAAATCTAACTTATTTAGTTTGGTTGTTCTCCCGTATCAACTGAAAGAAATAACTATAAAGCTTTTAATAGAGACATGCATCATTCATGAATCAAATAACTCATAGTAATGAACAAGTCAAGTGATTTTACAAATAGATACTATATTAAGTTGGCTGCGTTCTTGAGTACTCGATATTTTTATACAAATTTATAAAAGTAAATTTGGCTTTTTCATTGGATCTTTTTCATGTGTATACTAATATTTGTAATTGCCATTTGGTTCTATATTTTTGAATAAGTTTATCTTAACTGAAATTCATTACTTTGCTTAAGGAAGTTTTCAAAATACTGATGAAATACTAATCTTAAACCGCTTTTAAAGTTATTGTTCTTGACCAAAACCTTTGCCTATTTCAACATTTTAAGGATTTTGATTGGCTTAGAACTGACTGGGTTGGCAATACTTACTAGCTCTCCTTTTGATTTCTTTTTCACAGTCTCTTCTACCATTTCTTAGCACCAAAATAAAAGTATCTATTATATCAAGCGCTGGAATGGTTGTTCATAGCTGCCTTTCCTAAAATCTATGTATATAAATTCAATTTTTTCATTGTGTGGTTGTTGTGGTTAGGACTGTGCGATCTTATGGTGATAGTGGGGGTAGTAGAGGTATAGGTGGTGAGGGTGTGTGGTGATGCATTTCTATGCATGTGTGCGTGTGTGCGTGTGCACGAGTGTGCATGTGTGCGTGTCCGCATGTGTGTGTGTGTGTGCGTGCGTGCGTGCGTGCGTGCGTGTGTGTGTGTGTGTGTGCGTGCAACTATCACAAGCCGCTAGTACCCCGCACAAGTGAAAAATTGCTTTCTGGAAAATTCACATTTTATTCATTAATTGTAATCAGTATGATGGTGCAAATTAACTGAAACACAACATATTGCTACTAATGTTACCAGAACAGTGAGAAAGCAACTCCCTTTAGCTGATTATACCAAGTTGATGCCGACCAGCCAGCTGAACAGAATAGAAAAGAATGTCTATAGAACACATTGAATTGTGTTTGGTCGTGAATTGAACACAGTGAATTGGTCGAGGAGTAGGCAAGTAAGTGAGTGAATGAATAAATCATTGAGGGATTAATTCAGTGGGTTAGTGAGTATGTGGTGTGTGGGTATGTAAGTGGTGGTGTGATCTGATCACCTCATTTTGTTAAAAGAGTAACTTTAGGGTCCCCAATGTATTGAGAAATTTCAAATATCACATGCACTTTGATAATAACAAAACATCAAACCAGTGATTCCATTTATGGTTAAAACATATTGATAACCTGATCAACGGTTTTCAGAATATATTGTCTTAGCAGTTCTTACTGATGTGTTGTAGTGGTGGTGCAGGCATGTAAGTTTGTGTGTAAGTTTTGGTAGATGACTGGGTTAATAGAGTGGTTGGTGGGTAGGTGAGTAAATCATTTTTGAATTGGGGAGTGGAATATGATCTAAAGCGTAGGTGGCAAGTGGGCGAGTGAGCACATGGGCAAATAGGTACACGGGCAAACAGTTGAGTGGGGGAATTGGACAAAGGGGAAGTGAGCAAGTGGACAAGTGTTTAAAGGATCAGAGAGTTGAATAATTGGAGGATTCAATGACTGAGTGCAAGTTTTTAGTGCGTAAGTAGGTTGTCTGATCTGGTCACATTCTTTCATTAAAATAAGAACTTTAAGGTGTCCAACACATCAATAAACAACACATCAAACTTTAACAGCACTGTGACAATAATGAAACATGAAACTATTTATTCAAATTTGTGGTTTAAATATATTCATAAACCGAGCAACAATTTTCGGCAACAATACAAACCACGACCTGTTTGAAAATAAGGTTTACTTAGAAGTATTACAAAGATTTATATATATTACAAATTTAGTATTTTATTGTACTTTTTTAAGTTTTCAACTTTTACTGCATGAAGTACTAAAGATGCAATAGCTGAATCTTTAGGCAGCAAGGATTTACTGCAATCAAATAACACAAAGTTCACAACGTTTTGTTGAACTCCAAGTCTAACTATCAAAAGCCGCGAGTAACGAGTACAAGTAAAAAAATAATTTCTGGGAAATTCACATTTTATTCATCAAATTAAATCAGTATGATGGTACAAGTTAACTGAAACACAACATATTGGTACTAATGTTCCCACCACAGTGAGAAAGCAACTCCATTTGGCTGATTATTCCAAATTGATGCTGAGAAGCCAGCTGAACAGAATAGAAAAACATTTCTATAACGCAAAAATAAAACCTTTGCAGTAGTGTAATCATTCACCATTGCCATTCAAATATATTGCCAAACGCTACTTGGAAAATTAGTTGAAAGGTGCCATTTAGTTTCTTTCTAATGTATAGCCTACAATTATGCAAATAAAAATCTCACTTTTTGCATTGGTAATTTGGGATTATAAAAAAATACTACTTTTTGCAAAAATGTGATATTGACACATATTCAGAACAACACAGTTATTTGCAAGATCTAAGTGAATCAACTCAATCTTATCAGATCTATTGCACCTGCTGCTATCCTGCAATTAGACTAGTGTCCATTGTTTGGCAGTTGTCTAAACTATCATGGTTGGCTGAATGACAGCTGGCTTAGCCACAACTGATTCATATGAAGGAGGTTGTAATGATGCTGGGTGACATGCAACAGCAGGTGGAGGAGGTTGAAAAATTACAGGCGGCGAGGAAACTGTTTGATAGGGCGGTGGATCAGACGCTGTATTTTCTTCTCTGGGGGGAACGACTCTATTTGGTTGTTGAAGTTGACTCAATCGAACCTCGGTATTGGAGGAGTCAGAGTTGCTTGAAGCTTCATTGCTTGGTCTGCATAGAAAGATTTCAAGTATATATTTCAACGTAAACAACTACTAACACACATTTTTTCTTTCCTAAAGTTTTTTATCCAGTTAGCTTTGCAGCACTTTGTTTGAAACTAATATTCTAGGTATAGCATTCCTCCGCTTTCAATTTGTCTAAAAAGGGAAGCTAAATTTACTGTCTCTGCCCACTGTAACTTATTGAATTTGGGATTTACATTTGACTGTTTATAAAGTGAAAGAATCCAACTCACACATTTTTGATTAGCCATCAGAAACAGGGCTTTCACACGAGTTTCTAAGAGTACATACTAATGAAATCGATCATAATTGTTAGAAATCAACTTGCATAAAACCTTTTTAGAAACTGTTCATATTTTTTTTATCTTGGCATCTAATATAATATAATATAATATAAATACATATAATGGAATCAATTGCAATTGTTAGAAATTACCTTGCACAAATTAATTTTAGAAACTGTTCGTACTTTTCTATCTTTGCATCTGTTTTTCATGGTTAAAGTTGCCTATTGTCAGGATGTTTTAAAATTAAAATCAATAAAGTTTGATCATCTTTAAGACTCTCAGTGGAAAAATATGTATGAATTATGTCATTAATGGTTTTCTTTACAGTAGTTGATGCCGGTTACTATCCTCAAGTTGAAGTGCCACATATCTCTATTCTGTCTGTTTCTTTGCAATTACAAACATCATAATCACACTTTTCGTTAATCAGAGCATTTGAATCCAATCAAGTTTTTTACTTTAATCTCAAAACCTCCTGGTACTCAGATCATCTCAAGCATAAAAAACAATCACAAATTAAAAAAAATGTCAATAATACTACAAAACTCTATGTCAGTTCATCATTAAAGAACAGGAAAAATTCTATACACGAATCATAGTATGGCTACCAAGTTGTTGTTATTGTCATTAACGTACATGTATATCTTTCCTTACTTAGTTATTTTGCAGTAAACGGCTTAATAGGTACAGAGCTTATGCAATAAAGAAGTTTTTGCAAAATCATTTTGCGCATGCAAGTGCTAAAAATTAATCTGTTTTATCTTCAGCCTACTTGGGTAAATATTAAAGTTATCGTTGTATCTTGTTTTGGGGAAATAAGATAAAAAATGTTTATGTTTTATGGAAAAAAATTAAATAGCAACGACCCAATAAACGCATACCTAAACAGTTTGTTTGCCAAGATTTTCAAAAGTTAAAGCTTAATGGTTTAAAAGTTAACTAATTAAATCTAAATATAAATTCAAGTAGACAAAATTTTAGTATCAAATGTACGAAACGAGTGTATCAGAGATTGACCATACAATCTTTGAAACTTTTTTCTGTCTGTTGTTGCACATGTTCCTAAGACACACTGCACATCCACAAACAACGGATATGATAAGTAGGATGATGATGAACAATATGGTAGGGTTTATAAAGCTTAGTCTACACTGTTGTACTAATTCCATGAGAAGCGATTTTAACAAAAATGATGCTTCAAATAATTACAAAACGGTCAACAAAACTAGTAATAAAAAATTTCTCCTTTTAGTTTTTTCAAAATAGGGGTCACCGCCGCAAATGGTATATTCTATCGGAAAGTATTGTGAGACCATTTGCCAAAGAGATTAGGCACAATAGCTATTATGAGTGTATGCCCTTCCTAACACTGCCAATAGTTATTTTATGACCCAAACCTCTCACCATCTGATTGTATTTGTCAAACTAACTACTACACACCAGCTATTCTCTAGCTTATTGTCTAGAAGACTAATAATCTAACTATACTCTAATTATAGTATGGCTATCAAGTTGTTGTTATTGTCATTAACATACATTTATATCTTTCCTTACTAAGTTATTTTGCAGTAAACGGCTTAATAGGTACAGAGCTTATGTAATAAAGAAATTTCTTCAAAATCATTTTGCGCATGCAAGTGCTAAAAATTAATATGTTTTATCTTCAGCCTACTTGGGTGAAGATTAAAGCTATTGTTGTATCTTTTTTTGGGGAAATATAATAAAACCTTTTTGTGTTTTATGGAAAAAGATTCTCTCGTCAATGGCTTTAAACAACAACGAACAAAAAAACACAAACCTAAACAGTTTATTTGCCAAGATTTTCGAAAGTTATAACTTGAAGGTTTCAAAGTTAACTAAATAAATCTAAATATAAATTCATGTAGACAAAATTTTAGTATCAAATATACGAAACGAGTGTATCAGAGATTGACCATACATTCTTTGAAACTTGTTTCTGCCTGTTGTTGCACGGCTGTTCCTAAGACACACCGCACATCCACAAACAATGGATATGATAAGTACGATGATGATGAACAGTATGGTAGGGTTTATAAAGCTAAAAATCTACAATGCTGTAATTCATTGAGAAGCTATTTTGCTAACAAGAAAGATATGCTTGAAATAACTACAAAACGGCTAGCAAAACTAGCGATAAAAATATCTTCCTTTAGTTGTTTCAAAATAGGGGTCACCGCCACAAAGATATATTCTATTGCAAAGCATTTTGCGACCACTTGCCCAAGAGATTGGGTACAAGAGTTATCGTGAGTGGATGACTTTCCAAACACTGTCAATAGTTATTCTATGATTCAAGCCACTGACCTTCTAATTGTATTCGTCAAACTAATTACTACACCACAGCTATTCTTTAGTTTATTGTCTAGAAGACTACTAAGGTAGTTTAGTTTTCTAGTAGTTTGGTTTTTGGCAATGGCTAACTTACTTTTTATTGCCTCTTCTTGTTTTCATGCACACTCCGATGACAACAAAGATCAGCATTGTCGGAATGAGGGTTGCTGGTGCAATTATACCTGAACACAAAATACAAAAACTGTTATTTTAATGCAAAGATCCCAATTTTTATCAAGCTCCCAATGTCTTTGTTAAAAACTTAAAAATTGTGAACTAAATTAAAAGTTGAAATCAATGTTTTTGCAACAGTTTTTAGTTACAAGCCAAATCAAAGAGTTTGTCACTTAAGCATCAGATTGTTTTTAATTGGTTTAAAAAAGCTTGATAGAAGTTTTTTTTGCTGTGCAAAAAGTTATCCGAGATATAAATGTTAATAAAAACTTGTTTAAGTAGCAAAAAACCCAACATACAGTTTTTATCAAAGTAATCAAAGTTTTAATGATTATTTCAAACACTTATTTCATAAGAAACCGCAAAATATGATTCATCTGAATGTTTATTGTCTCTCGTCTCTTCCGAATTAAATAAAAGAATAACTATCAATAGAGGCACGCACCTTAAATGAACAAACTATCGTATGTCAATAAATATCTCAAATGAACATTATGAATGGAGATTCTATTATAATGGTTCTGTTGTTGAATATTTAATATTTCCATATAAAACTTTTTAAGTAACATGTGCTCTTTCACTGTATTTGTGTCTCTGCTAATCTATATAAATGTTATGTACAATATTATCATGTTTTTCAACGGTTTTGTCTGGACTTGAAGAATTGTTTTGTTAGTGTAAGTCATTGACTTACTGATGAGGTAATAATGTTAACAAGCTTTTAAAATAATTGTTCTACTACATAGTTCACGCATGTGGCATCATTTTTAACGATTTTGATTGATTAATGAGTGAATAGGTTTGCAATACTTACTAGCTCTCCTTCGGATTTCTTTCTCACTATTTCTGCCACCATTTGCTAGCACTAAAACAGAAGTATAAATGATACAAAGCGCTAAAGAGGTTGCCCATGAATACCTTCACTAAAATATATATAAAGAAATTCAACCTTTTTATTGTGAGTGTCTATGCATGCGTGCATGTGAGTGTGTGGTTGGTGTGGTTATAACTGGGCAATGTTATAGTGGTAGTGTAAGCGGTGGTTGTGAGGGTGTGTGGTATTGGTGATGCAGGCATGTGTGTTTGTGTGTTTGTGTGTTTGTGCGTTTGTGATAGTAGATGAGAGATCAATGGAGTGTTTGGTGAGTGGGTAAGTAAGCTAGGGTTGAAATGGAAGAAGGAAAAAAGAGCTAAAATGTGATTGAGCATGTGGGCAAGTAAGCACAAGGGCGAGTGGGTATGTGGGAGAGTGGCCATGTGCAAAAGTCGATGAAAGGATCAGTGGGCAAGTCGAACAGTAGGTGATTAAATGTTTGGGTAAATTGAATGATTGAATGATTGGATGGCTGAGTGCTTGGGTGCATGGTTAGGTGGTGTGATCTGGTCACTTCATTTCCTTAAAATATGAGCTTCAAGGTTCCCAATGTACAAAAATAACTCAAACGCTATGAGCACTATGGTAACAATGAAACATTCAATTGGTTATACCAGTTTATAGTTTGCATAATTTGATAGCCTGAGCTACAATTTGCAGAATATAGGGACTTAGTAGGTTCCCCTTTAACTAAAACGTCTTATTACTGACAAACATTATTTTATGCATTAGAAAAACATTGAGTGGTTTAATGAAGTGCTAACCATAATATATCATTGTGTGATACCAATAAATGTCAGGTGGTAATCTTGATACTTGCATAACAGCTGTCACAAACTAATTAATGACATAATTCCAAATAATTTTGCTAGCCACACATAGGAAAATAGTACTAAATCCTTTCTACGTGAAGCGCATTGGCATGAAGAAAGACACCCTCTTTCAACTTTCAGCTATTTTTAGATGTTTACCTATTGTGCTACTGTCTTAGGCTATCATATTTTTAGTGGTTTAGACACTAGTTAAACACTGGTTCTTAAATAATCTGATTATTAAATAAAAACAAACGTTGAAGAAAATTTTTAAAATTTTGGTAATAAAAAACGCTGTATCATTCTAAAACTGATACCATTATAGGATGGACACCGACAAAACTGTTTATAAATACTTTACAATCTAAAATACCAATTTTTTACAGCAAACATAGCAACACAAACAAAGCAAACTAGCAAACATGTCTGATAAAAACAACTTTTTTTGCTACAATTTTCTCAGAGTTTTTTAAACCATGAAAATTACCCTACGCAAACTTTCAGTAGATTTTATGAGGCACTATTTGTATCTTTCACTCGTTTGCAAATGTCTTCAATGTTCGAGGTCGGGGCAAGTAGGTCTAAAAAAAGAAAAATTACTTAATTATGAAAACTGATGTCTTAGCCTTATACTACTATTATTTTAATTTGCATGATTTAAATGGTGGAAGTTCACTTTTACTGAGCTCAGAAGCTTTACGCAGTAAGTTGTTATAGGAAATAGATTACTAGTTTGTCGGTCTTTAAGTCATGTTATACAGAAATTGTAATGCTGCCCTTTTTTCTGCGTAGTGAAGATTTTGAACAAACATAAAAAGTATAACTTTTACGACTACCAAAAATAGTTCAGATATCTTTAGTTTAGGTCATGTTTAGTGGCACTTAGTTTTACTTGTTGGACTTCAATAAATTAAACTTTATAAGTTTGTCAGAGCAGAATGGAAGTAGTTAATCATTGTAATATTTTCATTTTCACCCTTTTTCCTAAATGTTTGCAACTACTAGCTTTTATTAGAGATCTCCTTAAGTTGAATTTTATAACTGATAAGCTGACATGTTGAAATCTTTAGCATCTATACAAAAGTTCATCATAGTGTGAATAATATACCCATCAGATCATCCCAGTAATCCGAACTAAGTATTTGACAAACAACTGTAGCAGTTTAATACATGCAAACTAAGGTAACCAAGGAAATGGTGTATTGCATGGTTAGTATTACCTCTGGTTTATTAGGTCAAAATAATTGACTTGGTCCTAATCTTGCTTTCAACACAAAGTATTGGATTGTAAATCTGGTTATTTACTTACCTGTAGAACATGTTTGGTCACTTGCTTCTGCTCTTTCATCAAGTTCACAGTAGACAAAGTTTCCTTTGACTTTCCAGTAATTAATATCAGTATATGTTTCTTTAGAGTTTTGATCATATATCACTATTCCATAGGCAATGAGTTCACCATATCGTATGTCGATAGTGCTATCCTCGTAGTAATAATAATTTCCTGTTTTAGTAAAATCAATTGTTAGGGTTTCTTTCTCTATAGATATCACTTCATTTGGAAAAAAAATTGGTGGTAAAGCAAACTCTAATAGGTACACAAAATAGTCTAACAGTGCAACATCTGAAATAATTTAACAGAGCTTTCTTTATTACTCAATGTATCTATGTGTAAACAGGAAAACTGTATCGTGCACAAAATGATATGGTATGGAGATTAGAACTCCTGCTTTTCAACAGAGAGTTGTTAACCAATGCTGTTACAGAATCTGTAAAAACAATTGCAATTCAAAACGCTAGATTAATACTTGCCTTTAAGCAATTTGAACCAAAACAGGCTTTTTGTAGGCTGTTTACAAAGTTTTATCGTTCATTGCAACAGTAAAGCAGAAATTAAGCTTTTTACCTTTACAGTCCCAAGAAAGAATCTCCCAAGAAGTCCAGTCTGCGAAGATATCATTGTGATAATTTTTATTCATTTCTTTTGTTGTTTTATATATATGCCCTTTAAAATGGGACTGTAGGGCTCCACCATATGCCATGTCTTTGAAGAGTATAAAATAAGAAAGTTTATGATAAAGTACTCCCAGGTTCTATAGTGAATACAAACCAACACTTAGGTCCAAGGTTAAACGATTAACCTTCATAAAGTTATATGAAACTTAATCATAAAGTCTTTTTGCTTATGTATCACTTGCAGTGTATGCATTTTTAGTGTTTGAGGTGATCTGACTAACTGGATGTTTCACGATTTAAATTTAAAAACTTGATAGTGACTGAAGTGCTAAAGGAAAACACGTGCAAAATGATGCCATCCACCGTTATTGTTACGATTGTTGATATCAGTCACTAAATCAAAATTTTGGTGAATTTTGTTGCTTTTCCGCCAGTATATTTGCAGCTAAAACAACCTAATGGCACTTTTCAGTGACGTGAGTTTTTTAGCCGCAATTCATTTTCTCAATGTTAATCTTTAAACATCCTGGCAGGCAGACGACCTAAAACATTAAAATCAATCGCATAGTTGCGATTGTCGAGAAGTTACTGTAAGTAGATTATAAGTATACAATGCAGTACATACTTTCTTGTTCCTTTGTGGCTACCAACAAACTCTTACAGATATTGTTTAAGAAGAAACTTGTACGGTGCTTCAAAAGTTTCTGGTCAAATGATATTAGCATTTGTATAACATATTATAATGGTATTGGATATTCGAGGTGAGTTGACTGCAAAATTTTTTGAGATTCAACTTCACAAAATTTTGTTGTTACAAATAGCTTATATTGAGCAAAAATGCCACTATGATGTCTATAGTTGCAAATAAATTGATTCAATAAATACTCATAATGCTACAACTTAAACCGATGGCTGATATCAACTATAGCCATGATCTTAACTAGTGACATCTTTTTATGTTTTGTGAATGTTTTAAGTAAGATCAATGTTATTTGATTTTCTTCTTTAAACATATTGACAGTAAAGTCACCTCAAATCATACAAACAATTCAAAATAATAAAACATGTTGATGCTTTCTAGAAACATCGATTAAAATTTGGTTCAAATTCATCTTTAACAGTTAATTTATACTTGTACAAAGTTAGACTTACATGTTTGGTAGTTCTCTGGTCGATAAACCATCCTAAATCCAAGATTTGAGCCTCTGTACATGCGACTGAAGTGCGCTTCTCCTTTGCCGTCATAGACTCCTGATGCAATTTTTAGTAGAGTTGTAATCCAAATGAAACCAAAAATTATATCCATTATAAAGTTTTTTAACTCACTGCAGCTGGTCCCATGAAGTAGTGTTTTTACTAACAGGCTGCAAAAGAATGGTCTCGCCTGCTTGAAAGTGTGTTGACTTCCAACTCGTGATAGACTATTAGGCATGCATGGATAAACTTTAGGAATCCTTCCTACTTTTTACTGTCACGTGGAATCTAAATGCTCTATTGCACAAGGCCTCTTTTTCTCTAATTTTGTGCACTGAGGTCTCATGAAAAAGGCCATGGTAATCTTTTGCACTGAGGGGTCATGGTGAAGCTTGCTCACATAACTTATATCAATTACAGAAAGGATGTACAATCTTTTAAACATTAGTTAGCAATAGTTATTATAGATCTATGTATTTAAATCTGAGAAATCATCTTTTATCTGTAGGTCTGTCGTGCGCCTAGTTATAGAGATAAAGTTTCTTTATAAAATAAAGGATTTGAACTCAGAACCTATAGGTCTGCAAACAGGCTTGCTAATCCAGTAAACTTTGTGGTTACAATATTATTCAATGAATTGGCACAGCATACTTATTACCCTAGCCAATATGTAGTGTAAACCGATAAAGAAATCCCGGCTTTATCTATAATACTTAAAAAACATGACACAATCTTTTTTCTTCATAGTTGGGAGTGCTGAACAAAACATTGAAGGTTATTTTAAACCTTAGCAAGCATGAAAGTAGCTTTTGTAAACTTTTCTTATGGTTTAAACTTTACAAAAATATTAAGAAAAGCGATTTTATGTTGCTGCGTTGTTGTATTGTAAATGTCTAAAATATTCTTATTTAAAGCAATATATATTTATCTAATTACTTTTAAAATAGGTTTTGTATTTGTGTTAACAGCCAATAAAAGTATTTGTTGTTCCTGAAAAATACAACTAAGTGAGAACAAATATTTTTTTGCGTTTGTCAATGAAGTGAAAAAAATAACCAGGTTATAAAAGTTGTTAATTAACAATTGTATTTAAAAAAAATTATTTAAAAAAATTAAAATAACAGAGAAGCAAATATCACTGTTATCTACATATAAAAACCCATTTGAAATAATTTCAGATCAAAAGAGGTTGGATGTCTCTCAAACTAATGAACTACCAAATGGACATCATGCTAGTGAGTTGACAAACAAAATAGTGCCTCTTGACTGTATTTCTTGTAAATAATTTCACATATATTACATTAAATTAGCAAAAAACTTTGTTGTGTAATGCACTGCAAAGATTATTTTGCCAAGCTACTAAAAAACATATTTGGAAATGCTGTTGGGATGTAACCTTAAAAGGAGAACAATTGGAAAGACAGAAAAAGTGAAATACTTTTGTTTTTAGAAACCAGTAATGATTCTTTACGGCACATTATACTTTGATGTTGCTAGAAAGAATTTTGTTTTTACGAAAATGCAGAAAATCCATTTCCAAATATATTTCCAGTAAATCTGTGGTTCTATTTCTGCGAAACTAGCTTTTACCAATTACTGTAGTTTTTTGTTAATAATATTCTGATGAGAAGTGATTCTATTACTGAGCTAAAATAGCTATGTAGTTTTACAAAAAAACTGTTTATTATTTTAACTGGCTGCTTCATTTAAAAATTAGTTAAGGCTTATTTGACCACACACTTTCTTTTGCGCAAACATATAGTTTATTCCAATACATATTAAACTGCTTAATCATTAGATCAAACTTTAAATGATGAAAGCACAAAAAAGATACTTCTTTAGAAATAGGTAGCCTACTTCAAGTTTTTTGCAAAATGATTATTCTAATATTAAATCAAATTTACTAAAACAAACTCTAAAAAACTATTTTCAGAATCATAACTTTTTATTATCATGAAAACTTTATCATTAATTGTCGAAGCGTTACACCAAGAAAAAATTTATAGATTTTTTGAAAGGCAGGTTTTTCTTGTACTTTGAGTCATCTTCTCTTTGTCCATCAACATGTCAAATAAAGAAAAGATAACTTCTGGGTACCTACTCTAATATAAAGGAAATCAGTATTCCCATGTTTGTAGAAACTGTCAAAACAAATCTAGAATATAATGAGCGAACCCAGTAAATGCAGCTCTCCAGTCTACTTGCTGTCACATTACAACCCAAGGGCTTTTCAAAGTTGCATTGCAGCTTCAAAATGATATTCTTCATTTTAGGTCTTACGTTATATTTGTAATCACTGCTGACTTTAGATTGATTGCATTTTTTTTTAATTTCAAGCAAATTTAACTTACATTCAAGCTATTAGCAGCATCAGAATAGTTTCATCTAACTGCTTTGTGACAAACACTTAGAAAAACTGCTACAATTAAAAACATGTGGCTCATGAAGTCACACTATGTAGGAGTTTAGTGAAGCTAAAATATTGAAGCTATGCAACTGCTGGAATGAAACACTCTTTCGGGATCTGACTAGTTTGACCTTCATAGGAAACTGCTGTCAAATTTAGTGTTGAGTAGCCACATGCTGGTGAGTTCTACCAGCAAGTTTGCTTAAACTGAATAAGTACAGTACCTGGTTCACTAAGTGCAATCTGCATGAGCGATTACTTTAACCTAATATTTTACTAATACTTTTTTAGAAAAGGCAAACAGTTTTAAAGTCTTACAGTCTTCCAGAGTAATCTTTCAATACCTTTCAAATGCTTGACTGTTTTATTAAGTTGGGAAAAATCTTTTGCAATATTCTCAAATACCTACAGTTGTTTGACAGAAAATAAGTCTTTTTAATTGGCATCTTAAAGTTTATTTATCTTAAGCATTGTTGCATGAAATCATTTGAGTGCTTTTTAATATATCTTATGCCTTTGCAATCAAGCAGAGTTTTCTGCATACAAGCAAGCTTCTTTTACAAAGTTTGATTTTAAGACGAATGGTAAAAAGTTAAAGTTTACCAAAAGTGTCTACTATTAATGGGTCTACACTTTGACTTGTATTTTTTAACTACATCACAGTCCAGGTTATGATGCATCACCACAACAAGCAAGTACTTCAAGATAAAATGATGTAAAAGGTTTTCTCCTATAAAAGTGGCATGATACTAGGTGAAAAATTACATAATGTCACCATGACTAACACGTGAAACGCAACTTTAGTTTGTTTATTTAAACTGAAGCATATTCTACTAATGCATATTTGCAACAAATCTGACACCGACATGCATGTCAAATACTCAATGATTGATATCTGTGATAAGAAATTCCATCAAAAACTGACTCTTCACCTTGCCCATGATGCTAAGCAACTGGCACTTCACGCTTTTAAACTGAGTAACACAAATGAAACCGTGTTAATGATATATGGAACATTAGCTTTGGATGACCTAATTACCAGCAGGTATTCATTACCGTGTATATGGTATATTTAAATGACTGTGGAGTATCAAAATGTAGCATAACTATTTACTCAGTCTTTCTACCTCTTTGACCTCTATCAGGTGAATATATAGCAGCTCCAATTGTGTTAATAATGCTCGCAGCTTGACCAATGTTTGGCGTAGACCTTGAACTAATCAAATTGTGGAAAAATAATTGATTTACGTTAGTTTGTTCTGCACTCTGGATAACTGTGCCAACTTGATAAATCAGATTACAAGCCTTATTCTAGGTGTACTCATTTGAAGAGTATGTTTGTGGTGGTGATGAAGATGGATACTGATCCAATGGCTTTTGAGTCTGCGGAGGATTTTGGTGAGTTGGAAGTGGTGGTGCTGATGGCTGCTGCTCTTGTTGTTGGTGATTGGAGAACCCTCCGGCAGGGTTGCTTTGAAGTGCAAGTCTTGGAGTCAGATTCTGTGAATTGTTTGGAAGAGGCACTGAAGTAAATTGACTCTTGTTATTTGTGGTTGAAATAGCACCTGGTTGGTTGGTATTGAAATCACCGCATGCATGGAATTGTTGTGGTTGATGATCATAAGAATTGTATGCAACATTTTCATAAACTTGTTCTTGGCTTTTTCCATGCTTATTATAATTGGCATCACCTGCACTTTGGAGAGAAGGTTGCTGAGAAGCAGAGTATCCAGTGTTTGAAGTAAATTGCTGTGGAGCTGCTCCAAAATTAGCAGCATTATGTTGACCTGGTGATAGATGTGAAGGAGGAACATTCCTAGAGTTTGCTTGTTCTGCAGAGGGAGCTGTTGGATTTAGTCGCCGCAGCCTGTCAATTGTTCTCTGTAGTACCACAGGTGTTGAAGGCAACTTAATTTTTCTTCAAAATAAAATGTGAAGCTCTTGATTAATTTAGTAAGTTATCCATATATTGCTAAAGTACTGAACATTTAGTAAATTAGGATAAAACTATTAACATACCTGTTATACATGTACATGTTTATAAAAGTGGTCACAACATATGTAGAAATTGACTTTGATATACCTTGCTATAAAACAAAAGTACTTGATCATTAGAGATTCGATTTGAAAAAAATTATGTCGTTTAAGTGAAACTTGAATGAGCAGCCATTCTATAATACTAATAAATTTCAGAGAATCAAAGAAGCTGAAAAGCATTGGCTACCTCTAAATTGTTTTAGTGCAAGTATTCATACATTATCAACGGAGAAAAATACATTTCGTTGTGTGATAATTTTGATAAGTTGTACTTGAATTTTTAATGCTTTCTAGAATACAATTATTGTGTTAAAGTTGAAGAAAGCTGTCTGTTTTTCTTTTAAAGTAATAGCCACTAACATTAGAAAAACTAAACAAGTCGCAATAATATCTTGCCAGCTATGAAATACTTACATCCAGCCACACTTCTTTGCTAAGACCACAATTCCAATAGTCAACCCAATGAGTATGATTGGTACCAGAACTGCCACAACAATGGTTCCTGAGTCAGCCCCTGGTAGTTCTGCAAAATTTGACAGTTTTAAAATTTCCAGTGCGCTCTGACCATAGTGTGTGACAATAATTTTAAAGCAGTGAGTACACAGTTTCAGATTATTAAAATACTGGTTTAGGAGCATAATTAAAAATGTTAATTTCACAATCCTTTTGAACAGTAATACTATTTATTGTTAAAACTAATTCAATATGATATAATTATTAATTATTTCTTTAGTTTCTACATATACTGTGAAAGAATGATGCCATATTGAAATAGGATAATAACAAATTATACTATGCGATGCCATGCTGTGATATGATATGTCATGCTAAGATATGCAAGGCCACATTATGCTATTAATGCAATTATATGTCATATCGTTCCATAAAAAATACCATAAACATGGAATAATAGGATATTAAAATAAAATAGGATACCATTAAGTTTACCAATACTATATTTTACTGTACTATATTACATTGTACACCATACTATAAACCCAACCATACTGAAATTCTTACCATAACACACCATGCCAGACCATACCATATTTTAAAACATACAATACCATAAGAAAATATAACATAAACATAATATTCCAATAAATAATATAATGTATTATAGTATAATATATTACATTATTCTAAATTACCACTTATTTTACAGTATAGTATATTATGCTATATAGCATTACATATTTTAAAAAGTGAAAATTTAGCAGCAGGTCGGCCCAAGCTGTGCTAGTAAATTATTTCTAAAGTATTTTATGAAGCTGTGAATAGTTACACAAAGTAGTTGTGAATGCACTGATGAAAATGGCTACAATCCATTTCAACATTTGCTCGTTTTATATTCTTTACTCTTTGAAATTCGGTTTGCATGTCTTAAGCTTGTGTGTCCAGACTATCTTTGCTCAGTTGAAAATAATTTGCTTTCCGGCTACTTAACTTTGCTTTTATTAAGGTGTCGACCAATCCTGTAGAATTTAGTAATTATGAGGAAAACACTGATAATTCACTATCTGCATTTAACTATATGAATTTCACAATCTGTATTCATTTATTTACTTACCTTTAGAACACTCGTGTTGATAACTCAAGGCTTCATCATCAAGCTCACAGTAAATAATTTTCTCTGGTACTTCGTAGAAGTGGTTTTGGTCCATGTATACTTCATTTTCATTTAGGTCATAAATTTTAACCGCATAACCAAACCAGTCACCTGGATTCAGCTTGTTGTCAGTGTGATCATAAAAATAGTACTTCCCTGCAAATAAAAATAAACAAATTATTATTTCATGTAGCGGTTACTAAAAATGTTTTTTAAAATTTAGATTTGTATGTTCAAAGCCGATGTGTGCAATATCTTGATAAATGGGAAATAAAATACTTTGCCAACAAATTAGATGCATACTGCTTATATAAAAACCTCCATGTAAATATTTATGATTTAGGTCAAGCTAAAGTTTTGAAGAGCTTCAGGTCAAACTTCAGCGCAGCCAAAAGTACCTTTTGAGTCCCAGGATAGACTTGACCAAGAACCTTTCTCCTCTAGAAACATTTTATAGTAAGTTTTGGCATCATGCTCTGAAGTATATCCAGCGTAGTTCAACTTTGCTGTCAATCCTTCTCCTACGGCAGAGTCTGCAGTGATATAAATGCAGTTGATTCAAGTTGTTTATCCAAAGAAGGTTCAATACTTTAGTTTCTAACAACGTTTTAAAATGGCTACCCTGCTGGAAATATGCTAAAAAGGGCATGATTGGAATTTGAAAGCCCATGCCTAATCCAACTTGTAAGAACAACAAGTATGCACTAAAATATCTGACCTTTAAAGATGTATAGCACTTACACTTCTTGTACTTTTGCGGGCGATATATGAACCTAATGCCTCTCTCACTATATTGATGAACGTAAGAGAGGAGTACCTTTCCTTTGCCTTGAAACACTTTTCCGTCTGTGCTGGTAAATAATAAAATTATTACAAAAATTAGGTGTAAAATCAACATTTCAGCTTAAGAGACAAATCAACAAACCACTAATCGTCAACTAGCTTGAGCTGTAAATATTGCATTGTGCTTAGCCTTTTCAGACATGCACAACTCGCTTGTTGCAAAACAAGGAAAAACTGTCCAAGCATGACATTACCAAAGTGATTCATAATTCCTGTATGCGTATAAAAACCAGTTATAAATAGAAACTGTCTAGTAAAATTGTCACGTTGCTGAAAAAGAAAATTATATTTGAGATATCTTGTATAACATCATCACTTAAATTTAATTATTGCTTTAGTAAGCTTCTACCATTATGAAGCATAATTTATAATTTTTTTTTCAAATCTTACAACATAATCTCTATTGATACTGTCAGAAACTCAACATCATTAATGAATGTTGGCAAGAGATTTCACCGGAGCGTTATATTAGTTTTAAACTATTTGTTGAAATGTTATTACTAATAGCGCAGACCTCATGCAGCTCTGACTGTCAAGCAGCTATTTGATGTAAAATTACATTTGGAGAAACTGACAACTGTAAATATATGAGTGCTTTAAAAGGTCTGTGGCTGCTACACAGCTTTTTGCAGAGAAAAACTACACAATGAGGTGATAACTTGTAAGAGAACATGACGTAAACGGAATCATATCACGTATGACTAAAGTGACTTCTACCAATCATGAATGTGTGCTTAATTACACAATTAAAAGAATGTACATTAACCTTTATGCCACCTTCCTATTGTTAAAGAAATGTAACTTGAACCAGAGCCTTTTGTGTCAACAATGAAAAAGTTTAAAACAATCTCACAAAGAAACTCTAAGCTGCTATCAATCATTAAATTAGGTTACCATTCAAGAGAGTCATCAAGGTCATACATATAACGTTCCTAGAAAATGTTAACCTAAAACTGGAATCCTTTCTGACTGAATCAATCACCGAAACTAGTGCACTATTCTGCAGTACAAAAGCCAGCCGCCTAAAGATGTGGATATTAGGCCATTGTCTGCCCGGTGTCAAACTTCTATTCTATCCAGGCAGATGTTTTAAAAATTGACCAATAATATGCACAACAAAGATGTCAAACAAATTGAAACATCATGTTCAATTCAGCTATCTGTTTACCATTACTGTTTCTTATAGAAAGATGTTACCACATGTTTTCCTGCCAACATTTATTATTAGTATTTCTTTTCTATTAGCACATATTAGTGGCAGACACGAATAATAGTTTTTTTTGAGTAATGATAACCAAGTTGCAATCTCTATAACAGTTTGTAATATTATCCAAAGAAAATTTAAGGGAAGCTCTGTCTATGATCTTTATTAGCAAAAATATTTACTATCATATACTGGTAAAAGTAGAGTTGATGTAGAGAAATCAGTCATCACTTTTCTTTTTTAGTGTGCAACCTGTTAACAAGAAAACAACTATCTTGGAAGCTGACTGACCTCTAAAAGCAAGCATAATTTTTTTATTTCAGCCATTTATATTTCTAAGGTGGATAGTTCGATTGGTAAGGACGTCTTTTAGTGACTACAATGTTTCTGGTTTGATTCTTACCAGTTTTTCACTTCCCTAGGAGTCCTAGGACAAGATATATGATTATATATATAGTCAAACACTTTGTTGATGAATAGAGAGGCCAAAGCCAGACCAGCTTCAACGTTATCGGTAAAACAAGTTTAACATGGCCGTTAGTAGGAAAATGCAGTGAAAAATGGGCTACTTGTTAAACATGAATGAAAGAAACTTATATTTGTGACATAAACGTTGTGTAGTGTTACTTGATGAGAAAACCTCAAAAGCAGGGCCACATGAGAAGGATGTGACGACTGCAAAGAGAGATGCACTCTAAATCACCTTTGCCTGCTAAGCCACTTATTGCACAGGAGAATAACACGGTCAGCAAACAGCTGATACTAGAAATGTGAAGTTTTTCCACATTGAACCCTTTTTAATAGTTGCAAAATTACAGCGGTGTAAAAATGTTCTTGTTAAACTGCTCTTTAGTTTGACTAAATGAATTCAAGCCTATCTTTTCAGTGACATAACCACATGAATTAGTGATCAATCATTTTTTCAAGGATTTCGTAAACGACGAGGAACCTGGTGAATCACTTGTCAAATAATACATACGTAAACAGATTTTGGCTCAACTAGTAGTCAATTTTTGTAACAGCAAGTTGTCTCAATCCGGTGTGCTGTAAGAGAATAAGCGTGCTAATAAACCTATGAAAAACTATGTTGACAATTATTTAGAAATTCTTAATATGTGGTTGAGTGTCACAAGGGTTTTTGCATTAGACTACAAAAGAATGTCAAAAGTTTGAACCCTGTATGATGTAATCTTTTGACCAAAGTCTATGAAAACAGCTCCTATGATAGTACAAGTAAGTATTGCTTTTATTTAGGTTGTGCAATTGCAATAATTATTATTATAAATGATAATATTAAAAATAATAACAACCATAACATTTATGCTAATTTTTATACTGACACTTCAAAATGTAAACAGATAAATAATTAAACACCAAAGTCCTGATAGATAAAAAAGGAAGGAGTGCGTAATGACTGAAAAAGCCATGCCATGCCGTAAACACCTGCGGAAAAAATAAAAAACTCAAGTTACATGAGATTCAGTTGGGTAGAAAAGTTTGAGTGAGCCAAGTCTGCCCAGCTGACTCAAATCTATTTTGCATCTGAAGTCAAGCTATCTTGAGATTGACATTGACGCTAGCACTGACTTGAAGGTTATGAGTAAAGATACTGAAATTTCCCACCGAATCAGCCAAAGAGGATATAGTCCAGATAGAGCAATACAACACTGGAACTACCTGGTCTACAGTGACTGACCTGGTGTGTGAGTTAGGCACATGTGGCTTGTGCAGCATGACTACTGGCGCTTGAACAATTGTCCGGCTGTGTTTCACCATCTACTTATCTCCATCTACTTACAGAGAAATTCGGTTTGGCTATGTATGTTGTGAAAACAAAGCAAATCATTTGTTTTGAAATGTAGGTGTGCTCAGCACATTAGCATTTTTCACTAATAATAACACATAAGACACCCTCTTATACTTTACCAAATAATCAAAAGTGTTTATTAAGCAATTTAGCAAAAACCACCGATAACTATCATTCTAACTGAAGTTGAGATGAAGTATAATATAAAAATATTAAGTCATAATGCATCCTATTTTAAAGTAATTTGCTTATAGAGAACAAACAAACTTAGCATTCTAACGGCAAAGCATCTTGCATATGTATAACACTATAAACCAGGTTAAATCCTTGCAGACACGATTCAGACATTGTAAATAAATCACCACAAAAAACCAAACTTTATCAAATAGCGGTCTCTCACCAAAGTAGTGAAATTGCTTTAACTCCTAGGAAGAACAGACATTTATTAGCTCTAAAACTAAAGTTTTTGCTATCCAATTTTATCTTTCAGTAAAACTAATAAATAACTATTTGCATAACTGTGACATAATTTATTGTCAAAATTTACATATTAAAATACTGTATGCATATTTAGGTGCTAAACAGTGTTTCTATTAAATTATGTTCATACATTACAACAAATATAACGCTGAATTAGAAACAAACCTACACCGATAAATCAATGTATATGCAACTAGTTTATAATACAAATGATGTAGAACACTTTTCTATGGTAAATGTGGCACAATAACAAGTTAAAAAGTGAGTAGCGTCACTATGATTGAGAGGTGGAACTAGTGTTTAATTTGTCAACCTAAACATGAGCATGTTTTACTAATGTACAATTGCAACACATTTCACACAGGTATGTATGTCGTGTATTCAATGATTTATCGCCTGTGACAAGCACTTCAGTAAACAAACCTTGGATATTCAAACGGCTGTAGAGTCCGTCCAAATACAGAGTAGCCATTTACTCAGTTTGTATACCTATTTGACCTCTATTACAAGAGTCTACATCAGCTCCAATAGTCTTAATAGAACACACAGCTTGACCAAAGTTCTGTGTAGAACTGGGAGTGTTTGAATTGGTAACACATTTTTGATTAATATAAGTTTGTTCTGTATTCTGGATGACTGTGGAACCTTGTTTAATTAGATTACCAGCCTGATTCCAGATGTACTCGTTTGAAATGTATGTTTGCGGTGCCGATGATGATGGATACTGATCCAATGGCTTTTGAGCCTGTGGAGGATTTTGGTGAGTTGGAAGTGGTGGCGCTGATGGCTGCTGCGCTTGTTGTTGTGGATTAGATAATCCTTTGGCTGAATTGCTTCGAGGTGTGGGTTTTGGAACCAGATTCTGTGAACTATGTGGAACAGGCGCTAAAGTACAAAGTATTTTGTTATTTGTGGTTAAAATAGCACCTGGTTGGCTGTTATGGAATCTACCGCCTGTTTGGGATTGTTTTGGTTGATAATGAAAAGGGTTGTATGCAAAGTTCTCATCAACACGTTCTTGGCTCTGTCCATGGTGATTAAAACCATCATCTCTTGCACTTTGGAGTAGAGGTTGTTGAGAAACAGAGTATCCAGTGTTTGAAGTAAATTGCTGTGGAGCTGTCCCAAAACTAGCAGATTTATGTAGACCTGGTGATAATTGTGTAAGAGGAACATTTGTAGAACTTGCTTGTTCTGCAGAGGGAGCTGTGGGAATTAGTTGTCGCAGCCTGTCAATTGTTCTTTGTAGTACCGCAGGTGTTGAAGGCAACTTAATTCTGTTTCAAAATAAAAAGAAAGTTGTGGTCACTTTAATTTGAAGCTTAGGATAAATTTTTGGTAAGTTACTCATCAATTACTAAAATACTGAACATTTGATAAATGGTGAAGGAATTATTAACATAGTTGCTATGCATGTACATATTCATGGAAATTCTGATTACATATGTGACACTTACCTTTGATCTGACAAAATATAAAGCAAAAATAGTGTACTTTGTAATTAAAGATTTAATTTAGAAAAGAGTTCTGTTGTTAAAATGAAATTTTGAATAAGAAACTATCTTGAAAAACTAAAAAAGTTTAGAATATCAACCTAGCTAAAGAGAATTAGCTACTTCTAAAATGTTTTTTTGCAAGTGTGCATACATGATTAAAAGAAAAGACCACATTTTATTGTGTGATAGTTAAGATAAGTTTCACTTACCCTTTTTATACCTTCTAGAATAAAATTAGGTTACAGTGCATCTTAGGTCGGTAAAATGCGCATACAACGCGCATACAACACATGCAAACGCACATGCAAGGCACTAGCAACACACAAACATTGCAAATACAACGTGCATACGCTAGCAACACCATGAAGAAAGAAAATGCACTAAAGAGCTCAGAGTTGCCATATAAAAAGGAGCTGTAATGTTTTAGACCTGTTTTAAAACAGATAATAAGTATAATACTTCGTGTATCTTTTTAGACCTGTTTTATTAACAGACTATAAATATAATTAATTTGTTGTTAATGTGTTGTTAATTACTTGTGTCGGCGTTTTATTCACAATGTATGTGCGTTGCAAATGCCTCGTATGTGCATTGCGCATGCATTGCATGCGCGTTGTATGTGCGTTGTATGCTCATTTTACCGACATAAGATGCACTGCTACCTACAATTACTATGTTGAAGGGTAAGAAAGTTCCTTGTTTTTGTTTTAATGTAATAGTCATTAAACTAGAAAAACTAAAAAAGCCGCAATACAGTTTTACCAGATATAAAATACCTACATCCAGGCACACTTCTTTGCTAGGACCCCAATTCCAATAGTCAGCCCAATGAGTATGATTGGTACCAGAACTGCCGCAGCAATGGTTCCTGAGTCAACACCCGATAGTTCTGCAAAATTTGACAGCTTTAAAATTTCCAGTGCACTCTGACCATACCGTTTGAGTATGATTGGTACCAGGACTGCTGCAGCAGTGGCTCCTGAATCAGCAAATGGTAATTCTTGAAATTACCATTTGCTGGTAATTTCAACAAATGTGGTACCAACTATTAAGAAATTTTAATTTTTTTGAATAATGACACAAATTAGTTATAAATGCGTTGATTAAATATGCTGCAATTTATTTTGTTCTTTGCTCATTTTATATTTTTTAATCTCTGTAATTAATTTTCTTTATTCTAAACTTGCACGTAAAGCCATCATCTTGCTTAGTTAAAAATTATTACCTTTCCGACTATTTACTAGCCTATTTTCTTGTATCAACCAGTCCTGTATAATTTAGTAATTATAAGGAATACACCTGAGCCTCGCTATCTGTATTTCAATATTTGTATTTCAGTATCTGTATTCATTTATTTACTTACCTTTAGAACACTTGTGTTGATAACTCAGAGCATCATCATCAATTTCACAGTATACAATTTTCCTTGGTACTTTGTAGAAGTGGTTTTGGTCTATATATATTTCATTCTCATGTAAGTCATATATTTTAACGGTATAACCAAACCAATCACCTGGATTCAGCTCATTTTTATTGCGATCATCAAAAAAGTACTTCCCTGTAAACCAAGATAAAAAAATTATTTTATCACCTAGTGAATACCAAAAACATTCTAAAATATGGATTTGGAATTCTCAAAACCAATGTGTGCAATATCTTATTAAATGTGAAATATAATAGTTTGCAAACAAATTATTTGCATAATGCCTATATAAAAACCTTCATGTGGATATTTATTGATTATATCAGGTCTGATTTGCAGCCCACTACTTAGAACTTAGCCCAGTCAAAGTTACCTTTTGAGTCCCAGGATAGACCTGGCCAGAAATCTTTCTCCTCTGGAAACTTTTGAAAGTAAATTTTGGCATTGTGTTCAGAAGTGTATCCACTGTAGTTTGCCTTTGCTGTCCATCCTTCTCCTAGGGTAGAGTCTGCAGTAATATAAATGCAGTCGATTCCAGTTGTTTATCCAAAGAAAGTTTGATCATCTAGTTACTAACAGCGTTTTAATATGGGTAACCTGCCGGAAATATGCTACAAAGGGAACAATTGGAATTTGAAAGCCTATGCCTAATCCAGATTCTTAGAACATCAAGTATGCACAAAAATAACTGTCATTTAAAGATGTATAGCACTTACACTTCTGATACCTTTGCGGCCGATATATGAACCTAATGCCTCTTTCACTATGTTGATGAACATATGAGAGGAGTACCTTTCCTTTGCCTTCAAACACTTTTCCATTTGTGCTGGTAAACGATAAAATTATTAAAAAATATAGGTTCAAAATCAACATTTCAGCTTAGCAGACAAACCAAAAAACCACTAATCGTCAACTACATGTAGCTTGAGCTGTAAACATGTTCGTTGTGCGTAGCTTCTTCAAACACGCACAACTTGTTTGTTGCAAAACAAAAAAAAACTGTTCAAGCATGGCATTACCAAAGCGATTAAAAATTCCCGTATGTGTATAAAATACTAGTTATTAACGACAAATGTCGGAGTGAAGCTGTTACATAACTGAAAGGAGAATGTTGTTTAAGATACACTATATAAGGTCATCACTTAAATGTAATTATAGATTTGGAAAGCTTCTACCATTAGGAAACATAATATATAAATATTTTATAGACATTACAACGGAACCTCTCTTGATACTGTCAGAAACTCAACACAATTAATTCATTTTGACAATAAATTCAACCGCAACGTTTTATTACTTTTAAACTATTTGTTGAAATGCTACTACCAATAGCACAGACTTCATGCAGCTCTGATTATCAATCAACTCTCAGATGTCAAAGTACAGCTGAACAAACTGACAACTTTAAATAGATATGCGCCTCAAAAGGTCTGTGACTGCTGCACACATTTTTGCAGAACAAAACAACACATTGAGGTGATAACTGATAACAGTACTTGAGGTAAAGATAATCCGATCACAGATGACTAAATTGACTTCTACCAACCGTGAATGTGTGCTTAAATAAGCCACCAAAAGGATGCACATTAACTTATGTGCTACTTTCCTCCTTTAAAAAAAATGTAGCTAGAACAGGAGCCTTTTGATTCAACAGTGAAAAAACCTCAAACGAGATCACCAAAAAGCTTAAGCCGCTACCAATAATTAAATTAGGGTACCATTCCAGAGAGTCATCAACGTCACACATAAAGAGCTGCTAGAAGATGTTAACCTAGAACTGGAATCCTTTCTGACCGAATCAATCACCGAATCTAGTGCACTATTCTCCATTAAAAAAGCCAGTCGCCTAAAAAGATGGATATTAGGCCCCTGTCTGCCAGGTGTCAAACTTTTATTATATCCAAGCAGATGTTTAAAAATTGATTTGTGGTGTGCACAAAAAAATTGGCAAAATCATGAAAACATCATGTTAAATTCAGCTATTATCTTACCGTTACTGTTTCTTATGGAATAATGCTCTTACATGTTTTCCTGCTATCATTTATTATTTGACTTTTTTACTAACACATATTAGTAGCAGACACCACTTTAGTTTTTTTCTCAGTAATGATAATTAGGGTGCAAGCTCTGAAACAGTTTGCAATATTATCCAAAGCCAATTTAAAGAGAAGCCATGTCTCCGATTGTAGCGGTTTATTGGTCCGCTAACGACCCGGCTAGCTCATCGGAGGGTGTGAATTCACTGATGTGTAATGGTTGCACATTTTAATTGATAGATATATTTATTGCAACCAACACCGTGAAATCTAAAAGAGTAATTGTAACCCATTACAAATAAGGAATAGTAAATACAATAAATGCAAAAACAAACAATATTATGACACTCTTTCTTGAAGCATGAATGAAAGTGTTACTGATATAAAGCATTTAATCGAAAAAAGTGACAATTAATTGTAGACAATTCTAAAAGTACAAGTATAAAAAAAGGTAGAAATAGTAAACAAAACTAACCTTTGAGCTCCTTGCTAGCTTGTTAATTTGTAATGATATTGTCTATTATGATATAATATAATAGCATGAATAAAAGTTTCTAGACTGTTTTATGAAGTGTCAAACACACATCTAGGTCAGCAAGCTGTCAGCTCTACTGTGCAGAATGGCCAGTTGTTTCTACCAAATCCGCTTTCGCGACAGAAATAAAAACATTACTCAGCAGCCAGTGTTGGTGCACAAAGCAAGACCAATCTTATGGATTGGGGCGACCTGGCATACCCCCAACTAGTTACTGCCTTGTTTGACATTGAGGTTAGGTAGGATAGGTAGTAGCTTTGTTGATAATGATTACTTTTCCATGCTATAATGGCAAATTGATAAACATAACATAAGTGCAAGACTGGTAAATAGGATATAACTAATGTATACAACCGTGGTTCACTACACCGATCTTTATTACCACAGAATGATTGATATCATATATTGGTGAAAGTATAGCTAATACTTTTTTAGATAATTCTTTTAGCTAAATTTTTAGAGTACAACATGTTAGAAAGAAAGCAAATGATTTGGAAACTGACTGACCTCAAAAAGAAAACACAATTTGTCTTGAATTGTTTATTTTTCTTGTGTGAATAGTGCAATTGGAAAGATAATCTTTCGGTTACCATAAGGTTTCTGGTTTTATTACAACCAGTTTTTCACTTCTCTGGCAGTCCTAGGACAACACCTATGAACATATGTTGGAGTCAAAACTTTTTTGATGAATAGAAAAACCAATGCCATGCCGGCTTCAACATTATAGGTAAAACAAGCTTAACATGGCCAGTAGCAAAACCATACAGTAAAAAATGGGCTACTTGTTAAAAATGAATAAAATAATCTTATGCTGGTGACATAAACATCGTGCAGTGCAACTTGATGAGAAAACCTCAAAAGGAGGGCCACATGAAAAGGATGTGCAACTGTGAGCAAAGATGCGCTCTTGAGCAAAGAATCGTCTTTGCCTGCTAAACCACTTATTGCACAGGAACATAACATAATCAGCCAACAGCTGATATCAGAGTTTTTCAACATTGATACCTTTATGATAGTTTAAAAATCAATGCAGTGTAAAAAATTTCTGGTTTAACAGCTATTTAATATGACTAAGAGAATTCAAGGTTATCATTTCAGTGATATAACCACAGGAATTAGAGATCATTAAATGTTTTAAAGATTTCGTAAACAACGAGGAACCTGAAAAAAGCCCTTGTCAAATAATAATTGCGTAAACAGATACCAGTTCAACTAGTAGTCACTTAATGTAACAACGATTTGTCACCTTCTGGTGGGCTATAAGAAATAAATCATGATAATAGAGAAGAGAACAACTATGCTGACAAATATTTAGTAATCCTTAATATTTTTGTTGGGTGCCACAAATGTTGGAGTGTTGGGCTACAAAAACATGTCAAAAGGTTGGAACCCTGTATGATGTAATATTTTGTCCAAAGTCTATGAAAACAGCTCCTATGATAGTACATGTAAGTATTGCTTTTATTTAGGGTGTGCAATTACAATAATAATTATTATAAATAATAACAGTAATAATAATAGAAACCATACCAATTATGCTAATTTTTACGTTTTTAGCATAGAAAACGTGGATTTGAACTTTAATTAGTGTGTGAGTCATGAAAGTCATGATTAGTCATGAAAGTCTGAAGGTGATACTCATTCTGATTGAAGCCTTCAGAACGGTAGGCTGCAAAATGAGTTGATATCTGGCAAAAGACGGTGCTGAAATGGCATTAAAAACACAGAAAATGAATATTTTAGGGACAGCACACATCTTGAAAAAGCCTTACAACCGAAAAAAAGGGCGAGCACCATTCAACTCTTAAAAATGGTCTGTGCTTATTTAAAAACAACCATAAAGGTTGTGATAAGAACCTACAATAGTAAAAATGGTAGAAAAAAAGGTTAAAGCATTGTCAAAGATGATGATGGTTTTGCGGAGCTCTTGTGGCAGTAAAATTTAGCAGTTCAGTAGAGGCTATTATTTTTGTAATCCTTAAATAAAATAATAAATAAACGATGTTATTGCTACACATGATGGTTATGTATGAAAAGATATAAATTTTCTGTTTTGGAGAATAAGTAAGTATTGAGTGAGAAACTGATGCTGCTTGACACATCTGGTACCAATCACGTTATTAGGGCTGACAGTTGGAGTTTTAATTTTGAACAATGCGTGTACCATCAGACGTTGCTAAATGCATTTTATTTTGCACCAACCAAAAAATATATTTCCCAGCAATTAGGTCCAGCAACTTTTTAATTCATTGTGTAAATTTTAGTAATAAAAATATGCAATGCTACTCATTTCAGTTTATCATTTAAATTTTACTGTCACTGATAATATTTTATTTGAAAATACTTACCTTTTTATAATGGAATCTCATGGCCACCGATTCAGGAAAGGAGAACAAAGCCAAAAGAAAGATAATAGTTTTTCTTTTTTTAATTGTTCTCTCATGTTATATTTTTTTCTTGTATATTCAGCCAATTGGGTAAGAAACCAAGTGAAAAACTACTCAAATTAGACAAGCGAACCAATTGGGTAAAAGTGGTTGAGTGATCCGAGTCTGCCAACATGACTCAAATATCTTTCTTATCTGAGATTATGCCAAATTGGGATTGGCTTAAATACAAGCACTGACCTGAATACTATGAGTAAAGATACCGAAATTGCCTTCCGAATCAACCAGAGAGGGACTAGTCCAGATGGAGCAATACCACAGTGGCACCAACGGGTCAAAGGTGACTGACCTAAAGGGTGAGCTAGGCACTTTTGGCTTGTGTGGCATCATCATTACGACTCGAAGGATTGAACCACATGTCCTGCAGTGTTTCACCATCTACCTGTGTCCCTTCAGATACCAACAATGTCACCTTTGATTAGGTGATGGGGTATGAGAAAGCGAAAGAGAATTGCAAATTTGGGAATTTCCTTTATCTGGTAGACACTGCCAAGTAGAGTGCAACTCTACAGATAAAAGTACGGCTGACTGATATCTCTATAAAACAGTACAGCCTTGCATTGACGGTGGCTGATCGTCTCTCTACAGAGCCAAATGTGGAGTTGGTCAGTGTGGCCAGATATGTGTTAAGAGAGGCCAAGTTAAGCAAAGAGCAAAGTCGTTAGAGCCAGAGCCTGCTCAACAATCACAAGTTGCCTGTTTTCAGCTAAGCCACCTTAAGCGGCAGCCGAAAGCCATCCTATAAAAAAGAAGATGACTAAGGAGCAGACCAGCAGCCTGCTGACTCGGCACTAAGACCGGACTAGCCAAACCACAACGTAGGTCAATTCAGGTGCTGAGCAGTTATCCTGTCCGCTGAAAGGGCCAATAGTCAACAAGCCTTTCTATTGTCGGCAGAAACAACAAGCACTCAAGCTGCTTTAAGACAGCAACGGCTGTCAGCAAGTAGCCTTTTGCACTGCCTACCCGCCCAACAACTTGCCGGAGATGACCGGGCATATGCAGAGCTCGTGGTCTGATGCTTAGAATTTGGAGCATGTTGATGATGATATATATTCATATATATATATATGTAAATATGTATATATATATATATATGTTGATGAAATATATATTTATCTTATTGCCTTGTACTCTGTTTGGCGAGATGTAACCGTTTGTAAATGGTTTGCCGAGATTATTTCTTTAGGAAGTGGTATTGCTATGGTAAAATATTATGTAAATCAACATGAGCATTTTTATGTCATCCAGTTCATCAAAACTTCTTTTCTCTGCTCAATGATTACTGACCTAATAGTAGTCCAGGCTTTCCTAAGTTTTGGTAACTTGAGCATTTTTAATTTGGAGCACTATTATAAAGGATCAAGATGTGCAGCCCTTGTTACATGTTGCAGCAAACTGCATGGCTATTGTTAAGGTCAGATGTTTGAGGTAGGATCTCACAAGCGAATCCCTCACTACTGTTAGTTTGTTAAGTTGTGCAGTATTTGGAAAATCAACATATTCAACTAATCATAGTGTACTACAAATTTTGCTGAATATAATTTTTTCAGAGACAAAATTTTGAAACGTTTTTAGTTAAAACCATAATTAAAACCTTTCAAAAGATATTCTCTTGTAATATCAGTTGCAGCACAATATTGCTAAGAAAAAATGATTCTTTATTTTAATAAATTGATTCCTTGGCTCTCAACTTAAAATTTGCAATCACTAAATAATTGTATTTGTAATAACCAGAAAATCTTGAATGTATTTAAAAACGGTATTTTTCAAAAGGAACCTGTTAAATTTTAACGTCAAAAAATGCTTATTTAAGCAATGGCTCTTATTTGAAAGGAAGCAGAATTTTTTTCACAGCCATCTTTTAGATTAACAAATTGGGTCATTTTACATTGACAACGATGGCTTCTCAACCCTTTCATCTTCATCAAAGTGATGAACAATCAAGTGATCAAAGGTAATGAATAGAAAATATTCTGATGAATTCTTATATAAAGAATTTTCCTTAAAAGGTTTCTGAAAATAAACAGTCTTATTTTTTATTGTTTTTGTTTTCTCATAATTAAAAACTTAATGTTTCATTTTGGCAAAAAAAACACTTTTCTAATTAGTCATTTGTCAGATTTTAGCAATTTTAATGTTGGTTTTTCAATTTTTAATGTTTAAAACTTGGTACATTTCTATATAACCTACAAAGTAGTTTTTAAATGTTTTAAATTGATAATTTCAATAGTTTGTTTTACCCTGAACAAATCCAGTTTTTTTGTGATTCCGATGGTGCTGCAAAGAATGTTTGATAGGTTGAACTAACTCCAAAACTCAATATGATACACAAACCAGTGCTATAAAAATTTTTTCTATACAATGTATAGCATCAGGCCTCTCTAATGCTGCTATTTCCGTGGCAACAAATCAATTTAGCTAAACACAGAACATTCTTTCTTTCAGCTTCTTTTTTCTCATTAATTTTTATTTCCATTGCAGGTTACAGTTTTTGTGAAACAAGTAGATCTGGTATTACTTAAAACAACTTTCTAAATCATAACGTTAAACAAGTTCAAACCAACAGCAAACCCCATATTGATCAATAAGCTTGTATTTCTATCAAAAATAACAGACGTTGAACACATGTCAGCATCTTATCCTCACAGTTTACAAAACCAGGTTCCCCATCATCTCAGATCCTTTTAGCAGCATCAGCATCTCATAGCACCCTGGCTGAAAAATCCAGTGATCATCAATCCTAAAATAAATAGTCATCAGCACCCTCTCCCTAAATCTGATCATAGGGATTTCACGATCCAACATCCTTGTTGCCACTCTGCTCTTCAAATATTTTTTGAATCAGACTGGTAATATAACAAAAAAGTTATTACAGTTGTTCAGTCTACAAAAGAGCTCTATTAACTCTACATTTATTATTAGTTTTTAAAGTCTAAATACATCAAAAAAGATTTTAAGCTGCAAGCACAATTGACGTTTCTTAAGCAACTGTAGACTCATCTAAAGGAAGTGGCATACATAGAAAAATTAGATAACTACACAATATACGGTAGGCCTATATATGTTGTACATAAGTCAGTCAGACACTTGAATCTATACAAGGAACAAGGAAAATACTTTCTACACATAATTAGGTTGTGCATCATTGTGGTCTGTAAATATGTGAATAAATTTTCTAAATAGTTTGGGTTCAGATGGTTCGATCTATTTAAAAATGTGGCAAAACTTTATTAGATGACAGGTACTTTGCATTCTTGAGAAAATTTACATACCATTTTATTTATTGATGCGCTCGGCACGTGGAACTGTCACAACAGATTGATCATTGAAGACATATCATGCATAACCACGGAAAAAGCGTGGCAATGCAAAGCTAGTAGAAATCACTACAGTTGAAGTAAACAGACTAGACACCTGTCTCACTTGTCAACCGTAGTGATGTTACATCTTAATATAACTACAATTGTTCTTTTTCTATTATGGAAAAGATGTTCTAAATCATTTTTAATATAAAATACTCGTATATACGTTGTTAGCTGCGTGTAGGTTCACTTCCAGCTAGGATCTTTTTCCTGTTTAACTCATTATTTTGCGTATTTATGTAAATAGCTGAATAAATTTATAAATGTGGGTAGAAAGCAAACTAAGTGAAGATTTCATCTATAACCCCTTGAAGTGATTACAAATATTTTACTCCCAAATGCATTTGCTCAACCACAAAAAACAGTTTTATATGGTTATGCTACAATATGCTTTTAGATATTTACCTTTAAGTGTATACACTAATATTTTACCTAGTTCCTCCATTTTACTTGACACATCAAAACAAATATACATGGTTGACTAAATTGGGGCCTGCTGGGTACTTTCTATTTCTACATACATGTACTACATGCTAGCTAATTCCCATTCACATTATATTACTTACAAGTGGATACAAATCACCAGTGTTGGTAAATTTTTTTATTTACATTGTTTGGTACAGAGGTTATCTCTGTCAAGTATACCCTAACTTCACACTTTTACTTCATCAATCATAGTAAAGACGGAACATAAGCTTATCTTTCAGCCTTTTCCTTCGGAGGTTGGGCTACTCAAACAAAGATGTGTCATAGTCAGAAATTTATGCTAAATTCAATTATAATGTTCCTACACCAATGTGGTTGCACATTTCTGAGCTAGAGAGAATTTTTGAAATGGGAGGGGAAAACTCCAATTTTGCTTGAAAAACCTTACATATCAGAAAAAGAAAATTTTTTTATAATCTCGAAAATTAATAGCTGCCTTTTGCTGAGGTTTGGTGAGTCAACTCTCAGCATTTTTTAACCCATGCCAAGGATGCAGCAAGACTGCTTTTTTCACTGTCTTGATCAGTTTGTGAATGAAACTCTAGTCAGAGTGACTAAACTTCAATATGAGACAGCCAAGCATTATTCAAACAGATGGTTGATATTGGAAGAATAGAGCATTCCATGTGAAATTGCCCAAAAAGTGCTAAGCATTGAAAACTTTGATGAGAGTTCAGACTCGCTATTTCATTACGCCTGTTATAAAAAATATTGTAACAAACCTGTTATGGAAATAGCTGAGAAAAGACATGAGGAGAGACAGAAAGAATGTGATACATCAGAAGAAGTGAGACTAGATATGTATTACTTTACAAATACATGATTATTACTCCATGATGATGGTACTTTGGTAGGAGAAAAATAAAAAATTCTCATTTTTGTCTGCACATTTTGCGAGCAGCAAAACTAACACTTTGCAGTTTACTTTACTTTGCGTTATAGCCTACAATTTGGACATAAATGTATAGATAAGTTACATGTATGATCCTTCCTTGGTTTTTTGCATATGACTACACAACTATGCTAGATATGACACGCTGTACTATTCCGATATGACTAATCTAAAAGTATCGCATAGCAAGGTGTATGAGGCTCTTATGAAGAAGGTGTATTTTACTTATCAATCATGACATCACTGTTCATTCAGCTCGGTTGCTTGTGATCAATCTATTGAGCAAACAATTAGAATAGACTGAAAGTCTATTGTTGGAATCATAAGATTTACCAGGAAGTCATCGGCCTCTCAGCACTGAAGTCTATCTCACCCGGAACGAACAGCTGTACATACAGACATGAAGAAGATGCTAGTGCTTGGTGATTTGGATACAGCAAGTTATGAGATGCGTGAAAAGGCATGGAAGGCTGATGAAGAAAGGAGGAAAGTCATGAAAGACTCATAACAGCAAGAATAAATGTGTTTGTGTTTCAAACCACCAAGCTAGTACATATCACCAGTGGTGCAAAAGCCTCCATTGAAATGAAGCAAGATCTTGAAATGGCAAACATGATAGGAGAGAAACGGCTTTCATAAATTGTCCAGAAGAGTTTAACCACCCAAAAACTTAATTTCAATGCATCCATCAAGTCAAACAAGCTCAAAACCTTAACCGCATTACAATCAGCTAAACAGAAACAAAAAAAGTCCTAGAGTGTTCACACAGACTGATTGAGAATTTGTTAGTGATCAACCAACAGCGTACATTGGATTTGAGAAAAGTGCTATCATTCTCTCTTAGCAATATCAGCCGGTACTTGTCTAATGCTAATGAATCTATATTGAAGATTGCTAAATTTGCTATGATGGGTGCTGTTGAGTAAGATGCTGATGATGAGCCATAAATCTATGTTAACCAGGATCAGCTACTAGCTTTTGTAGCTGTTGTAGTTGATGCTATGGCCGAAACTCAGACTCTGAAAACTCCTCCAACTTTTGGCATGGTTGCAAGTCAGCTTTTGCAACGAGTAGTTAGTATTTTCAGGGTGTATCAAACATGTTGTGTGGATTTTTTTTGTGACACATACCCTGATATCAGCATTATTAGAAATGAGAGAAGTCATAGAAGTGTGAAAGGAAGGCAGAAGGTTGCTGTGTTTAGTCCGACCGAATCAGTGCCAAAGTGGTCTAAATTTTTAGCAGATGGCTCAAACAAGACTGCCCTAGTGAACTTTTGAACGATACATAGAGCAAGCCAACTGTGAAACAGAAACTAGATATTGTAACAGCTTTTTCTCAAGAATGCAACATGATCAGCTATGAACTTGATGGATCAATTGCTGTAAGCCAAAAATATAGGTTGACATCAGACCATGAGGAGGCATATATGCGCGTGTTTTCACATATAGCAGAGATAATAAAAAACAAACCCAGCTCAAAAGTTCTAGTCAAGTGCCAGGACACAGATGTTTTCTTAAGTTTTCTATTTCTAGTGGATGAGCTGCTATCACAGAAACTCCTTTACTGCTGTGGTAAAGAGCAGTTGAGCTATGTAAACATAAGCTGTCGGTCCACCGTCCTCACACCCGAATGATGGAAAACACTGCTCGGGCTTTATGCTTTAAGTGGATGCGACAGCGTAAGCACATTATATTCCAAACAGAAGATAACTTTCTTAAAGCTGCTAAAGAACAATTCTGAATTCTGTACTACACTGAAATCATTGAGAACAGATTTGGAAGTTGATGGTGCAAAAATAGAATCTATTGAGACATTCATACACAGATTATATGGTGAAGCGACAAATTCTATCAATGAAACACGATATAAGATCTTATGCTGACCGTCTCGCAAACCACAATCAAACTTACTACCCACACTAAATGAGTTAAATCTCCATATATCTGGGGCTGCCTATCAGGCCCCAATATGGAGAAGAGCCAAGCAAATCATCATCAATACCCCATCTCCCAGCAACATGGATGGTTTACAGAAGGTAGAGAGCTTAAAGCTAGATGGATGACACAACAACCAGCACCTCCTGATGGGCTCATAACATGTTTTGTCAATGCCAAACTGGGTGCCAGTCTCGTTGCTTTCAGTGCAGCAATACAGATATCAAGTGTACAAACATGTGCAGATTCAGCTGCTGTAGCAATAGAAATAAAGAAGATGGAGATGAAGGTAGTTATGCAGAAGTCTCAGATGACTGTGAATTCAAAGGTTAGAATTTTAGTGGTATTGCAACTAGAGAATACATACAGTATATGTCATACCATATAAAAGACTGACTAACTACGTGTTCACTTGCATAATAAAGTACACGGTTCTACATAGTAAGCATTAATGATGAATATATGTATACTAAAATATTATATAAACACGGTCTAAGTTTTTAAAAAATACTTCTCATTTTGTTTTGCAGATCTACAATTACATAGGAGTTGCGGAATAACAAGGACAAACTGTAAAGCTGCCACAATGTCAACCAAACTGAAAATACATGGTAGTATATAATACAATTATAATATTATTCTAATATTTGAATAACAAATATTTTAGTTTTATAAAGATTGATTCCAACTTAGGTTATTGCTAATTATTTAGTATTATATGCCATTTTCATTATCACATTGTTGGTAAAAGCACATAAAACACTACAGACATTTATTTAATTAAAATAATATATTAATTAGATTGCCCGCAAATGAAAAATCTGAAAGGTGTAGAAACCAGATATTTGAAATCAACATGAAATTCTTATCTAGATGCCACCCTTATCACATAGCCCACCTTCAAAAGGAATGAATCACTTTTTTGACAGCTTTTTGATGCCCTCCTGCTCTACTATCAAAGTTGACAAACATTTTAAATGCTTCCACTAATACTGGCGATTACTATTTATGAGTGTGGGAAGTTGTGTCATTTTTTTGTTTTAATTACCAAAAATATCTTTGTGATGAACGCATGTTGCTGGTGTGTCTTCTTTTCTTCTCTCATTATAGTCATGTTAAATTGTTGAAGTTATCTTATCCTTATAATCATGTAATTTCTCACTGCACTTAGGCATCCTCAGGTAGGCCTCTTGTTCTCCATAGAAAGTAAACAAGAAAATTTGAAAAATAAGCCACAACTTACATTTGCAAATAGATTTACTACTAAGTTTCAAGTATTTTTTCCGTTTTGCTCTTATATCAATGTATTTATTTGAACACAAATTTTATCGTAGTGGGTAAAACAAACAATCACATTTGCAGTTAAACTTGTTTTTTGTTTCATCCTAGTTTTGCGGGTTTATTGAAATCTATAACTATGAGAAATACTACTATAACGCGGCTTCGTACTTTCTATAATGTGAGCAATCAGGCATTAACCAAGTTACAGTCACAATCATAAAAAATGCTTTGAATGTCATTTAAATCTTTGCAAATGCGACAAAAATTTGAATCGTTTCTTGAATAAAGACGTTTTGGCCGTCAATTTGTAAATTATGTAATTAAAATATGATATGTGGTTTTTGGAAACCAAATAATTCAAATAATCCAAAACTTATTTCCTTCATTATGAGTTAACTGAAACGATTATTCAAAATATTTAAACAAGTTTTACTACATATCTAACTTCTAGCAAGTTCACAGACTCGTACTGAAAACCCAATTTCTAGCAGAAAACATTCACTTTCTTGAAACAATATCGAAAGGCATGTTTTTAATTAGACACATACATGTAGATGATTTTAGAAGTAATAAGAAAAACTCTTAAAAATTACAGTCAATAATTCTGACAATAATTTCTTTCGTTCTCTTCCAATTCACTACAATAGCCATAAAATCTTATACCAGCCCGGTGTGAGCCTCGTGTCATGAAACCTTACACATGTGCCTTTGGGTCATGACAACAGTTAATTTCACTGCAAATATTTAAAAGAATATTTTACAAGGCATAAACATGTTCTTAAAAAGTAGTATTGGTCATTTGATTTAGGACAAAAAAGATAGTGAAGTAGACTGTCACAGAGAAGATAAATCTTTCTTGTGGCTGATCATCGTTATAGAAAGCACACTAAGTGTGTAAAAATGACAAAACCTAAATACCTGTTTGAATCTTTTATAAAACAAAGTTTATGAAGAGCAATCTTTACTATTTTCTTGTAAAAGTTAATAGTTTGTTATTACTCAAAAGTGTTACTCATTTTTTATGGTTATTAATTAGATGAGATGAAATGTAGGAAACTATAAACTATTTATATATATATATATATGTTTATACATATATATATGAATACATATACATTTATTTATATATACGTACATATATATATATATACAAATATAGTTTTTTTAAATGTATATATATATTTATACAAATACAAATATGTATATATATATATATCTATACATATATAACGATATATATGAATTTATATTTACATATGTACAAACTTATTTATCATATATATTTTTAAAAATATATATCTATATATTCATTTATACACATTTAAATATTTGATATATATACATGTATATCAATGCATGTATATCAATAATATATAAATATAATAAATATAGGTATACAAGACAATATATATTAATTATGCCTATGTAAATATCTATATATATAATATGTGTTTATATATAAGATATATAAAAATATATTATATATATATACTAGTCACGAAAACTAGTTGCACTTATCTTTGCAGCTACTGGAAGTTTCATTACCTCTCCTGTCAATTACCAGGCTGCTCTGATGATTGACCGAAGAGGTCATGAATCTGGTAGTAGCTGCAAAGATGAGTGCAAACATTTCCTTTAACTGGTACTGTTTGCTTCCATTTCTTGTGAAGCTTTTTTATTTTAGTATTAGTTCACTGTATTAATTTAAAATATAGTGCACCCGTAGTGTTTTTTATATAAATATATATATATTTATATATATATATATATGTATACATATATATATATATATGTATACATATATATATACATATATATATATATATATATATATATACACCCAATTTTATGAATAGCTCAGCACATGCTTTGAGCACTCTACAGCTAACGCTGGTACCAAAATCATATGATCTACTATATAAACGGCAATTGTTGTCTGTCTATCTATCTGTGTATCTGTCCGTTTTATAGAGCAGTCTTTTCTTTTATCGTCGTACGAATTTCGGTCGTACGAAGCGAACTGAATTAATATGTGTAGTAACGGTAAATAAATTATAGAGCGGTCTTTCTTTTTCCATTCGGTCGAACGAAGCCAACCGAATTAATATGAGTACTAATTATCGTAATTTCGTAATATGGACTATTAGCCGCTACTTTTCTCTGACGATTTGAGCCAAGCGGCTTATATAAAGGTGTGGCAATTCTGTTGTTTTTCTTTCACTGTTCGAGCGCATTAACCGAAATCCCCGGTTAGCACGCTTTTTAAACCGCAAATTTTCTGCCGTGTTAAAAAACACCTTTCCTGAGTTCTGCGGCCTATACAAAGGTGTCTATACAGCTATAAAAATGTACTATTCATTAAATAAAATAAATTAACGAGTAGTTATTTACATGCAATTAATATTTACTGCCAACGTGTACCGAGAAGGTCACGTAAACGTTTGTTTCTTGGAGCCACTGGAAAAACGCGTTTCTCACCTACTAATTTTCCACATCAAAAAGGTAAATGTTTCTTATATGACGTTGTATTGTCTATGAATTGCCACATCTCCACTACTTAATAACGTTGGATTTGTCGCTGTTCGTGATAGTGGGTCATGTTCATTTCCTTCAGCAAGCGAGTTACTAATTTTTTTCCAGCTACAAGTAGGCCTACTGTAACTTACTATTACAGAACTTTCACGAGTACTCCGAGGGTTGCGATACGCTATTGTGAAAAGAAAAAGAGCAGCTGCTATCGACTTACTGTTACCCTGCATCAGCCATGACCAGCTATACGTCGCCTGCTCAAAAGTAGGCACACGCCGAAAACTGTTTCTTCATACGCCCGACAGAAAAACCAAAAATGTTGTCTATCCGCATGTGTTGCGTTGAACTAAGGGAGAGAGGGAGAGGGAGAGAGAGGGAGAGAGAAAAAGGGAGAGAGAGAGAGAGCGAGGAGGAGAGGGGGGAGAGAGAGGGAGAGAAGGGGGGAGAGAGAGGGAAAGCGAGGAGGAGAGGGGGGAGAGAGAGAGGGAGAGGGGGAAGAGGGAGGGAGAGAGGGGAAAGAGGGAGAGCGAGGAGGAGAGGGGGGGAGAGAGAGAGAAAAGGATAGAAAGGGAGAGAGAGGGGAGAAAGGGAGAAAGAGGGGAGAAAGGGAGAGAGAGAGGGAGAGAAGGGGAGAGAGAGGGAGAGCGAGGAGGAGGGGGGAGAGAGAAAGGGAGAGAGAGAAAGGGGGAAGAGGGAGGTAGAGAATGAGAGCGAGGAGGAGGGGGGGGAGAGGGAGAGGGGGAAGAGGGAGGGAGAGAGAGAGAGGGGAGAGACGGAGAGAGGGGAAAGAGGGAGAGAAGGGGAGAAGGAGAGAGAAAGAGGGAGGGAGAGAGAGAGAGGGGGAAGATGGAGAGAGAGGGGGAAGAGGGAGGGAGAGAGAGGGGAGAGACAAAGAGAGGGAGAGAGGGGAAAGAGGGAGAGAAGGAGAGAGAGAGAGGGAGAGCGAGGAGGAGAGAGGGAGAGATGGAGAGAGGGAGATGCAACTGCATATTTGGAGTTGTTTTACGGTATGAAAGCCAACTCTCAATAAACCTTAGGCTGCCCGTGAATCTGCTCCTGTAGACGGGTAATGCAGGTAGTATATATATATATATATATATATATATATATATATATATATATATATATATATATCTATATGTGTGTATATATATACAAATATATATAATTGTATATATTAATATATATATACTTATATATATATACATATGTATATATATATTTATATATGTATACATACATTATATATATATACATATATATATATATATATAGATAAATTATGTATATTTATATATATGTATATAAATCTATACAAACCTGAGCTTGCAAGCTGAAACTCAAGAAACGAACTTGTGTCAAAGTGCAGGCATTCAAATAAGCACTTAATTTGCAATGCTGTGAAATGAACCAATTAAATTGTTGTATTATATGTAGTCGGCCTTTATTGTTAAGCTACCTGATGTGTTTTTGCGTACAGTCATATGAGCTTCAGATCATTTTAATTTTGTCTGATGAATGGCAAAAACCATGAAACTTTAAGTAGTAAAATGTTTTAAAAGTTTTCAGTTCTTAATATATTTTATATAAATGCTCTATGTAAATATTGAGCACTCTCCTCTAGTGAACTGCAAACTTCCTCTTTATCAGTATATATATATATATATATATATACATATATGTATATATATAATAAAAACTAAGGAAGTATATATATTTACATACATATATGTACAATTATACATACTAATAAAAACACAAGGTACTCCGCTAGATTTAAGGGCATGGATATATATTATGTATAGGTAGTTAGTATCAAGTCAGTTACACATACAGCGCCAATTATTCTTGCTTTGGGTATTATCCTAGCTTCTATATGTAGGAAGATACAATACGGAACCCGCGCTATGTATTTGTTTGTGGACTAGCATCATCCAAGCCAAATTCGACTCAAGATTTCTGACCATACACTAATATCAACCATACTACAGAATTCATTCCCAGAGTTAAGTTTTGCCCGAATTTCCTTTTGCATGCATATTCACGGATTAATTTATTCGGGGCTGAACGCTGTCACTCTCTATTAATAGTTAACTCTATTGTGGCTAGCTATAGAGTTAACCTTACCCCTATGCACACCGCGTGTTTCGGTTTTTATTTAGCTTACAACTACGAGTCGATCATGCTAAGCTATAAGTTTCTTACTGCGTTGAGAGGTTTTCATGAATATTCATCGATTTTTAGGCTTTTGATGAACCAACAACTTGTGGCAAGTAATAATTTTTTTCAAAACCCTTTACTAAATTATTTGGATTTCACTTTGGTTCTTTGGTACAATGCAATATTTATTTTTTCTATCCCTACTGCTTCGTTATTTGTTTTAGTGCTAGAGAGAGACTTTTCATCATACACGGAGGCACAATGTCTGCAAGGGTGGTAGATCTCATTCTCAGAAGATAAGCAATTATTCAGGGAGATCTTGAAATTAAGGTAGAAATTGCAACAGCTGCTAGCGAAAAATATATATCTGTTTTAAAAAAGGAACTAAAAGGCCTTTACGAGCACAAATCTTTGGCAACCGGCAGAACTTTGCAATAGTAAGCCACAAGGAGAGTTCTGATGATAACTCCTTTACCAGCCTTGTAGTAGCGAGAGAATCGCATTTAACATCTACCCAAGACAGTGGCAGTGATATAGCGCTGCTATGACCAAAATAACTAGCCAGAGAGCACCATTACATGCTTGTATTCACTTATCAAGAGTTCCAGTTTAATTTTATTGCTAGAAAACAGACATATGGACTAAACTGTTTATATTTACTTCATTCATCGTTTGTAAATTTTTATTTGTATTGGAAATGTTATATTTGTACACTCAAGTTTGCAATAAATTATATCATATTTATACATGAAATAAAATATATATTACAATAATGTTTGCTGTAGCAATATCAAGGAGTTGTTGTTGATGAAGAGGTCTAGGTTGACTGGTTGCTTCTCTGCCAATACTCCTGCTTTGATGAATATTACTACTTGTCTCTAGTTTTCGTAATTGGAATAGGTTATGTTTCATGCTCAATCTGCAGTAAACACACAAAAAAACAGAAAATATTAATAAGTGTAATGAAAGTACAAAAACCATAGCTGAAGTACTAAATGAAAGCAATCAATTTTTAAACAAAAGAATCAACTAACGCAGTTAGTTATGAAAAAATGAATCTGCACCGCAAATAAAATACATACCATAATGTCCAGATCAGAATCATTATTGTCCTCAACTTCGGTATTAAAGATTGATGGAGTTGACTTAAGTGTAAAAAGACTGTAGGAGAGATTTTGGCAATGAAGAAGCATGCGGAATAATTTGTGAAAACCTTGAATAATTTTGTAAAGAAGATTGATGCAATGGCAATAAAACTTGAAGAAACGGCGATGATTTTAAAGAAGTTTTTGACCTCTGCTATGTTTAGCACTTTTATCTAGCGGCTATTTTTGTGATGTTGCCATTCTGCATATCTTGTGACAACCTTGAATAATTTTGTAAAGAAATGTGATGCGTTGGCAATGGAGTTAATTTATAGCCCCGGCAATGATTTTAAAAAGGTTTTGAAACTCAACTATGTTTAGGATTTATGACAAGTGGTTAGTTTTTAATTTGAGGCAGTAGTTATTCTCCGTTGTGATTAAAAGTAGAACTAATTATTTATTTATTTTATTATAATAATTATATTATTATACATTATGATAATTATAATATATTATTTTATTATAATTTGTTATTTATTCATTCTTTTTTTATAATAGTTTGTAGAATTGGCTGTTCGCGAAATAGCGAATTTTTATATCCATCAAATATTTTCATCCTGAAGGGTGGCTAAAATGATTACAAAAATAGTTTATAAGCACTCAACAGTAGCAGGTATCGCACCAAATCTCAATTACTAAATACTAGCGGTTATCTTAACAGCTTAAGACATAAACTTTCTTTGGTTTGCTTTACGATTGCTAAGCTTAGTTTTTATTTTCATCTGAATAAAGAAATTATAAACAAATATCTAGCAAAGAAGAGAAGCATGTTAAAATTATCTCACATTTTGGCTATAACCAACAAGTTGAATATGCAAAAAATACAATTAGAAAAACTCTAAGTTAGTGATCAGGTGACAATACAATGAATTTAAAGAATGTTTAAATATTTGCAATTACGGTTTATTTTAGTTAACTAAACTGGATGTCTGCTCGCATTGGCAAAGTGAATGTAAGTTTTCTGTTTGATATTTGAATGATTACCATACTGAGAGTTTCAAAAGTACACCCCCAAAATGTGGCCAAAAAATTTTGAAATTAAAGAAGCGACTGAATTGTTTATTAGTATTTTGATTTCTCAATGCAAAATTTAGCTCTAAATAAAATGCTTGTTGTCACAGAACTGAATAAGTTTACTGGTTCTTAGGAATATCATTAAGACTGATCAATATGACTATAGCAAAATTTGAATAACAAAGAAATAAATTGACAGGGATATTTTAAACTAATACTTTCTCCTTTTACACTTTATCCCACTTGCATGTAATTTATTGTGACCGCTCAAAAATAGCATTGATTTAACAATAGCATATCAATCATCTATAAAAGGAAGTCCTATTCTCCTGACATACGACTTGTTAAGAAGGCATGGTAGATTCATATGATCTCTACTGCTCTGGAAACCAGCACCCAAGATATGCTTATCAAAGCTATTTCATCTCCAAATAGCTAAAAATTAAGAATGCCCACTCAATGCACTACCAAGAAGCACTGCTATTTAAGTATTACTTGACTACGTTTGTACTGACAGGTCAGCATGATGAAATTTACTTTATTTATAATAAGATAGCTTGCAATGTACCTGTAACTTTTTCAACGCAAACTGCTACATTGATTTTGTGACAGCTTACCTTCTTTATCAAAAGCAGATGAATGAGTGGGTGCTCAAACAGTTGATCCAAAAGTAGCCGCTAAGTTTTAAAACAAAACATTTTTGGCTGTCTGTAGGAAGGCATGAAGGACATTTGTGTGAATTTTTTGGATCAAATCGACAAAAAAACAGGAAAACCATCTTATTATGGTCTAAGTCAAACTCAAACTCATACTTACTTACACTTAAACTCACACACATGCACTCACACACTCACACAAGCACAGACACACACACGCTCACACATGCACACACAAGCTCACACACGCTCACACACGCTCACACACACTCACCTACACTCACACACACTCACACAAGCACTGAAACTCACACAGACACTCACACACACTCACACACACTCGCACACAATTGCACACACTCGCACAAACTCACACACACACTCACACACGCAGTCTTGTAAACGCATGCAATTGGGGACGCGATATTTTTACCATCACTTTGAGGACATTTTTCATCTATCATTAAGAGCTTTAAAAAATAACATATTAAAACAGTTTTTGTTGGGTTTACAAATGCACTGATTTTTGGAGCTGTCATCTTATCCGTTTTTCAGTTATAGCTCATGAGAATTTAACACTAACTTTGGGGACATCACATCACACACATGTATGAATTTTTTATCTAATAAACGGGGACTTTTGCGTAGAGAAGATAACTCTGGCTTATTTTTGTTTTTTTCAACCATTTTGGAGTTGTCGGTATGTGATAATTTTCCCACACTTTAGTAAATGTACTTGTAAAAGTTATCCATCACTAAATTTTTCCCCAAATGTCAACTTAGAAGTTTAATAGTTCTTTATTAAACCTATTTAAAGTACTAATTCTACATATGTATGGTGCGCAAAGGTTGAATCGACCTTAGACTTTTTATGTTTAGTAATAAATTCAGTGTAATCAAGTGCTTCACAGAATTTACGGTGATCTGTTCAAGTTAAGGTTTTGAATTGCAAACAGCCAGGCCTGGGTTGCAGGCTGATGTCTATCTAGATTTAAGACTTTTCAACATTTAACGCGAGTATGTTCAAGGTAAACATTTTAACATAGTTTTCATAGAACTCTTAAGCCCTGAATAGGCAAGAAATTTAATTACTATAATCGATAAAGTATTTTGCTACATCTCATTTTATCACTACCAAAAGCAGCTATCAGAAAAATTACATTGCGCGATCATGAGTTAACTTTTTTTTTAAAAAGTAAAAATAACCAGGCAAGCAAATGTGAGTAATTTTTTTTAAATCAGGAAGCCAAATAAATTTGGATACAGTTAATTTTAGTCATACTTTTCTGTTTGGTTGCACACGATGATTACCACTTTTAATTTAAACTTTTGTGCAATTCTTCTGTTTGTAAACCATGCATAAAAAGCCAAGCATAGGCGGAGACATATTAGAATCAAGCTTTGGAAATGAAGCATTGGTATCTCCAATATGCCTAATGTAAGCCCAATAACTTTTACCTTATAAAAATATCATTATGTTTAATAAAACGTGTTATCCGTACCAAAAATTTGCCTTCTATTACATTTTCTTAAAAATATATTGAGTTGCCTATCTTTGCAAAAACCATACATTTAATTGTAATTCTATTCAAATATTTAATAACAAGATTGACTGAACTTTTAGTGCAGATTTGACCAAAAGTATGCAAAATATTTTAACCATTAGCTTGGGAGTGTTAAATAAATACTATCACTGCACACACTGATTTGAGCTATCTCGGTACTATTGAAATAAACTTTGTTCCATTTGAAGGCGTGTACGTCATTCAAATTATGTATGATACTACAGACAATGTTTTTTGAAGTACTTGGCCAGTTATTGTAACTGCAAACCGTCAAAGATAGTCTCAAATATGTTGTCATACAATTTTTCTGATGTATGATGTAAACATAAAAGAAAAGTGTGTTTGTATTAGTATACAGGTATATTAGTTATTTATGTACAATTGACAAACTATTAGAAGTGCACACGATATCACAAATTCGCTGAATGCTAGTCAAATAGGGAGTCTGTACTTTTCACCATCAACTATTTAGAGGTCAATATGAACACAAGGGAATGTTTGGTATTTTAATCAGCAAGTTTGTAACCATTAGTTTAACAAATTAGTAGAAATATTATCATGAAAATATATCCCAATATTGGTAGTAGAAAAATTATCGCAGGTGTGTATGATATTTTTACTATTGATTTTGGGACACTTACTGATTATTTTATTTGAAATCACAGTCATCATCATTCCTAATACCATTGCTGCTCGATGTTCCAAATTTAATGCCAAAATACCAACTCCAATGAATGTGTTTTTTAAGAAGTTTTCTGAGCACATTGACCAATTAAAACAGAAGAACACAGTCAGTCATAGACAATGTCAACACCATTGCAACAATATGTCCCCAATTTGATGGTAAAATTATTCTCACAGGTGTGTATGATATTTTAACCATTGATTTGGGGACATTGACTAATTATTTTATTTGAAATCACAGTCATCATCATTCCTAATACCATTGCTGCTCGATGTTCCAAATTTAATGCCAAAATATCAACTCCAATGAATGTGCTTTTTAAGAAGCTTTTTGAGCACATTGACCAATTAAAACAGAAGAACACAGTCAGTCATAGACAATGTCAACACCATTGCAACAATATGTCCCCAATTTGATGGTAAAATTATTCTCACAGGTGTGTATGATATTTTAACCATTGATTTGGGGACATTGACTGATTATTTTATTTGAAATCACAGTCATCGTCATTCCTAATACCATTGCTGCTCGATGTTCCAAATTTAATGCCAAAATATCAACTCCAATGAATGTGCTTTTTAAGAAGTTTTTTGAGCACATTGACCAATTAAAACAGAAGAACACAGTCAGTCATAGAATATGTCAACACCATTGCAACCATATGTCTCCAATTTGATGGTAAAATTATTCTCACAGGTGTGTATGATATTTTAACCATTAATTTGGGGACATTGACTGATTATTTTATTTGAAATCACAGTCATCATCATTCCTAATACCATTGCTGCTCGATGTTCCAAATTTAATGCCAAAATATCAACTCCAATGAATGTGCTTTTTAAGAAGCTTTTTGAGCACATTGACCAATTAAAACAGAAGAACACAGTCAGTCATAGACAATGTCAACACCATTGCAACAATATGTCCCCAATTTGATGGTAAAATTATTCTCACAGGTGTGTATGATATTTTAACCATTGATTTGGGGACATTGACTAATTATTTTATTTGAAATCACAGTCATCATCATTCCTAATACCATTGCTGCTCGATGTTCCAAATTTAATGCCAAAATATCAATCCCAATAAACATGCTTCTTAAGCAGTTTCCTGAGCACATTGACCAATTACAACACAATAACTCAGTCAGTCATAGAATATGTCAACACCATTGCAACAATATGTCCCCAATTTGATGGTAAAATTATTCTCACAGGTGTGTATGATATTTTAACCATTGATTTGGGGACATTGACTGATTATTTTATTTGAAATCACAGTCATCATCATTCCTAATACCATTGCTGCTCGATGTTCCAAATTTAATGCCAAAATATCAACTCCAATGAATGTGCTTTTTAAGAAGTTTTTTGAGCACATTGACCAATTAAAACAGAAGAACACAGTCAGTCATAGAATATGTCAACACCATTGCAACCATATGTCCCCAATTTGATGGTAAAATTATTCTCACAGGTGTGTATGATATTTTAACCATTAATTTGGGGACATTGACTGATTATTTTATTTGAAATCACAGTCATCATCATTCCTAATACCATTGCTGCTCGATGTTCCAAATTTAATGCCAAAATATCAACTCCAATGAATGTGCTTTTTAAGAAGCTTTTTGAGCACATTGACAAATTAAAACAGAAGAACACAGTCAGTCATAGACAATGTCAACACCATTGCAACAATATGTCCCCAATTTGATGGTAAAATTATTCTCACAGGTGTGTATGATATTTTAACCATTGATTTGGGGACATTGACTAATTATTTTATTTGAAATCACAGTCATCATCATTCCTAATACCATTGCTGCTCGATGATCCAAATTTAATGCCAAAATATCAATCCCAATAATTATGCTTCTTAAGCAGTTTCCTGAGCACATTGATCAATTATAACAAAAGAACACAGTCAGTCATAGAATATGTCAACACCATTGCAACCATATGTCCCCAATTTGATGGTAAAATTATTCTCACAGGTGTGTATGATATTTTAACCATTAATTTGGGGACATTGACTGATTATTTTATTTGAAATCACAGTCATCATCATTCCTAATACCATTGCTGCTCGATGTTCCAAATTTAATGCCAAAATATCAACTCCAATGAATATGCTTTTTAAGCAGTTTTCTGAGCACATTGACCAATTAGAACAAAAGAACACAGTCAGTCATAGACAATGTCAACACCATTGCAGCAATATGTCCCCAATTTGATGGTAAAAATATTCTCACAGGTGTGTATGATATTTTAACCATATATTTGGGGACATAGAACAATTATTATGTGTGAAATCACAGTCATGAACAATCAAAAAACCGTTGCTGTAAGATGGCCGTTATTTGACAGCCAAATATCTCAGACATGTTTACGCTATTTTAAACATTTGTATGGTCACATTAACCAATTATGATCAAATAATGTGCAGTTTTAAGACATGTAAATTCATCATGCCAAGATGTCTCAATTTGATCACAGAACTATTATCACATATGCATATGACTTTACAATTTTTTGTAAGTTAACTTACAGTCACTAATCATTTCAAAGCATCTGGGCTGTGGGAAAATCTCTCAAATTTAATAGCACAAATATCACAGGAAGTTTTAGTTATATTTGAACCATTAGCTTGAAAAAATTGATCTATAATTGTAAGTGCACACTTATTCGCCAACCATCTTAAAGCGAATGTGTGAGAAGACTTCACCAATTTTGTGCTAAAACTAATATTGCAACTGCGAATGATTTTGCTTTTATTAGTTTGAAACATTGATCAATTATTACCAATCTACACACAGTGATCAAGCATCTTATAGCTATTGTGACAAGATGTCCCCAAATAGATGCTAAAATACCATCACCAGTGTTTATAATTATGTAACTATTCTGGGAAGTTAGCCAATATGCAACTCCGCTCACAGTCGTACAACAGCTCAAAGTATCTGTAATAAAATGTCCCTATTGCTCGCTTCATTATCTCCACAAAGCTTGTATGATTTTTTAACAATTTGCTTGGGGATATTGAGCAATTATTACAAAAGCAGTTTGAGTGATATAGCATCTCAACGCCATTGCGCTATGTTGTTGCTAATTTGAGGCTTCAAATATAACCACGAGTTTGCATGATCTTTTAACCATTGGTTTGAAATAATTGTCAAAATTTACTGGTGCATAAATAGTATTAATTCATATCAAGGATGTTACAAAAAGTTTCCTTCAGTTTGTTGTTACATTTGATGACAAAGAATAAAATATCTCTAATTTGGAAAGATGAATACCGCAACAAATACTTATTATATTACAACCATTAGTTTGGAACATTACACAATGATTATAAGAGCACAATTAGTCGCCACCAATCTCAAAACATTTGTAATAAGATGTTCACAAATTGATGGTAAAAATATCAGTGGATGAACATTTGCTTGTATGGCCATTGGTTTAAAAACATAAAGCAAATGTCATAACTGTACATACAGTCATAAAATTTCTCAATGCTGTTTCAATAACTACGAATATTATCAAAACCGTTAATTAAAATACAACCATTACTTTTAGAATATTAATGAATAAATTAAGTATACTTTCATCCATAAAAAATTCATGAAACATTGAGAAATTGGAGGTGTGTTTGTTGTTTCAACGATTAATTTTGCAAACATTAGTTTAACCAAATAATAGAAATAGCATTGCGATAATATATCCTCATTTCGATTTTGGAATTATTATCATGGGTGTGTATAACATTGAACCTATTAGTTTGGGATTTTTACCAATTCTTGTACGGAAATTATTAGGTGTATTAAAAAATATTTATTTTCTTTCAAATATTTGCATGATAGAAACTATTGAGCCTATAATTGGCACAGATACACAAGACAACAACACTAATGCAATACAAATATAATATAATTTGTGTACAGCTAAAAGACAATTTTGCAACTAAAGGTGATTTGCTGTCCGCTAAGTAGGTATTTGCCAGAATTATTTATCTTCAGAATCTGTGAAACAAAATACAACCTGTCAAACACATTTCACTTGCTATGCCTGTTTGGCTTTTAATTCATATTGAAGTTTTTAAAAATAAAAATAGACAGTAACTATCAAATTCTTTAAGTATTTAATAAATTTTTAAGTATAACATTTCAACGTGAAACCTTCGGCAATATTTTACTAAGTCAGTATTGTTTATGATAATAATCATCTATGTGAGCAACATCCAATAATATGAAATATTTTGAAAAGGTGATTCGTCTTTACCGCTAACTGTTGTTCACTTTACTTTTTCGATTCAAAACGCATGGCATAATTCTTTGGCAACTGTGCAGTAAGTTGATGAATTGTGAAAGCTGTTTAGATTGGCAAATATGTACGCATGTCTTTAAAAAAATGGGCATAGTGGAAACCATGTGATATAAAATAAAAGTGAGCATGACCATCAGATGTTGCAAATAAAGTTTAAAATCTTGTGCCTAGAGAGATTTTCGACAAATTATTTGCAGTGTCTGTGAGATTTACAAGCTACCATTTCATTAACAACATGTCTCACTCACTGAATCTGCTTGGTTTTTAGCTAACCATAAAGCCGCGCACAGAATAGAATATTATAGAACTGCGTAGACAGAAAATGCTAAGTTCATTTAATATTTGTAAAGCGTCTATGCTATTGAGCACAAACTTTATAAGAGTTTAGGATCTTATTTGTCTTTGATTTAGTGTACAAGCAGAAAATGTTATAATCTTGTCATTGTGCAAGAGCAGCGCTGAACTTTACTGATTGCAGTATTGAATAAGTCTCTTTGTTCCCTAAGTTTAATTGATCCTTCTTCAATATTACATAATCATAAGCAGAACAAGACATGTTCAATGTATGACAGGCAAAGTTTCAACAGACATAAACATGTTGGCTCAGAAAACTCTCAAACAGAGCAGAAAGTTTATTAATGCTGTGAGAGTTTTTCAAAGCAATTATTAATAAAAAGGGGTGGCTATATACATGTATGAGCTACGCAAAGTAAAGTGAGATGAGTTTTCCAATCTTTAAAACTATAGGTAAGCTTTCCAACAAAGATAGTAAATAGCCAGCTATAAAATAATTCTAAAAAAAATGTTTAGTTCAAATTAGCAATCACAATAGAACAATAAGTAGGTTATTTCACTATTGCTATTGATATCTAAAATTATTTTGTTACAATGCAATTTCTAAAAAGACTTGTGTAGTTTTTCAAACAAAATTACAAAATGACAAAACAAAAGTTTTGGCTTGTGACCTTCCTTGAGTAAAAGACCAAAAGTAATAACTTTGTCAGCAGTAATTACAAACAGTTGACAAGGATCTTCAGGCAATTTTGCAAGTGTGCTTGTGCGAATTTTTAACAAGGGATCTACCAGTTGGTAATTATTGGTGCTCAACACAAGTTTTTGTTTAACTTCGTGTCTAAATTATCAGAAATATTTTTGCAAATTGGTATCATTCCTGCAGACTTTTTATTATTATGAATTTTATAAGCAATTATCAGCCTCTCTTGCTTCATATAAAATTAGCATTGTAATTAAAACCGTTAAATATTTTTAAGTGTAGTATGTTATGGAGAGCATATCTTTAAAGAAAAAATTTCTTCTCTGGATGAGAGGCTGTGTGAAAGTCGCAAACCATATGATCTTATTATTGCCTGCAAGTAACCGTATTGCATAATTTCCTTTGTTCTATTAATAGATCTTGTTGCTGTTTGATGTTGCATCATGATTACCTGGACCCTTGCTGCTTAATGTTTAGCAGAAAATAAGTGAAAAGTAATAATATTTACTTGGTTCAGGAGATTCTCTACCAACACTGAAAGTATACCAAAACGACGGATATTAAACAAAAATTATTACAAAAACAATGACACTAGAAAACAACTTTGCAATAATCACTCACTATTAAAGTTCTTGCTGTGCAAGCCGGTACATCAACCGAACTATCTAATGTGATGCAAAAGAAAAAAACTTTGAAAGTGTGATATTCCAGCAATCAACTTTGAGAATCATGCATTTTGGGTTTAAAAGATTTTTTCCAATTGCAATTTAAATTAAAAACTAAAGTAAATCAGTAAATACATGACTTCAAACCTTCTATAGTTAGGGTGATATAATTCTATTGACTATCATAATTTTCTTCTGGTATAAGTTGCTCATGGTTAAATTGCATTAAAATTGTCAAAATACTAAATTTCTCTTGAGAAATTGAAAAAGGTTTTATAAGAAATACCCTTCATATTTGTTTTAAAATGTAACTGTTCAACTCTTTGTAAATTCGAGAGTCCAATTAAAGAATTAATTTGTGTTCCATATTACGTTTTGTTTTTCATAATGTTATCAAATAAATCATTTGACAATATTGCCCTATGTCAGTATAGCGTATGATAATAGTAGTCTATGGGAACAACATCAATTTAGATGAAATATTTTAAAAATATGATTTGTCTTGATTGTTAGCTTTTGTTCATTTTAATTTTTCTATTTAAGATGCATGTGATAACTCTTCGGAAACTATGCAGTGATTTGATGCACTGCAAAAGCTGTTTAGATAGGCAAATATGTACGCATTTCCTTAAAAGATGGGCTTAGTGAAAATCATGTGATCTGAAATGAACGTGAGCACGACTATCATTAATCCAAAACAAATGTAATATTTCCTGTTTGAGGCTAGCTAGGTGATGTTGCAAATAAAGTTTAAAACCTGGCACCTGGGTAGATTCTTAAAAACTATTTGCAGTGTCTGGGGATTTTGAAGCCACCATAGCATTTACAACATGTCTCACTTGCTGAGTCTGCTTGCATTTTAGCTAACCATAAAGCTTTGCACAGAATAGAATACTGTAGAGCAAAGTAGATAGAAAATACTAAATTCATCAAATATTTGTAAATTGTATATGCTAGCAAGAGCAAACTTTATGAGAGTAAACATTTGATTTGTCTTTGATTGGTGTATAAAGCATCAAACGTTATAATCTTGTTATTGTATATGACCATCAGTACTGAATAAGTTTCTTTGTTCTCCAGATTTAACTCCTGATTCTTCGATATTACATAATCATAAGCAAGACACTACAGGCTCAAGGTATGACAGGCAAAGATTGAGAAGCGATAACATGTTGGGTCAGACAAATCGCAAACAGCATCAAATATTCACTAATGCCGTGAGACTTTTTCAAAGTAATTATGGAAAAAAGAGCAACTATCAGTAACACAAAATACAATTAGATGGGTTTTCCAAACATTGAAACTGTAGATAAAATTTACAACCAAAGTTGTCAATGACCAGTTATAAAATAATTCTCATAAAACTGATTAGTTCAAATTAGCAATCACAATAACAATAGAACAATAAGTAAATTATTGCACTGTTGATATCTAAAATTAGTTTGCTACACTGCAATCTATAAAAAAATTCTTGCGAATGTCAAATAGGATGTTTCCATGGGAAATATTTGACAACATTGATCTATGTCTGTATAGTTTATGTTAACAGTGATCTTTGTGTGCAACATCAATTCAGATGTAATATTTTGAAAATATGATCCGGCTTGATTATTACAGGTGGTTCACTTTATTTTCTCTATTTAAAACATATAACATTTCTCTTTGGGGCCTGAGCAGTAATTTGATGCATTTTGAAAGCTACTTATATTGGCAAATAAGTACGCATTTTCTTAAAAAGATTGGCATAGTAAAAACAATACGATTTAAAGTGAATGTGAACATGAGTATCATTAATACAAAACAAATACAATTTGTTCTGTTTGAGGCTAACTGGGTGATATTGCAAATGAAGTTCAAAATCTCGCGCCTAGGTAAATTATTGACAAATTATTTGCAGTGTCTGTAAAATTTACAAGCTACTATTTTATTAAAAACATGTCTCACTCACTGCATCTGCTTGGTTTTTAATTAACAATAAAGCCTTGTGCCAATAGAATATTATAGAACGGAGTAAATGGAAAATAATAAACTCATTAAATATTTGTAAATTGTATAGCACAAATTTTATGGAAGTAAACATCTTATTTGTCTTTGATTTGGTGTGTAAAGCATCCAATGTTATAATCTTGTTATTACAGATGACCAGCAGTACTGAATAAGTTTCTTTGTTCTCTATATTTAACTTGTGGTTCTGCAATGTTACATAATCATAAGCAAGACACTACAGGCTCAAGGTATGACAGGCAAAGGTTGAGAAGCGATAATATGTTGGCAAACAAATCTCAAATAGCACGAAAATTTTACCAATGCTGTGAGAGTTTTTTAAAGTAACTATTAGAAAAACAAGCAACTATGACCAACAAAAAGTTAAATGAGTCGGTTTTTCAAACATTAAAACTGTAGGTAAGCTTTCCAACAGAAGTAGTCAATGGCCCGCTATAGAATAATTCTCATAAAACTGTTTACTTCAAATTAGGAATCACGATAACAACAGCACCATAATTAGTTTATTGCCCTATCGCTATTGATATCTAAAATTAGTTTGTTACAATGCAATCTATAAAAAATAATTGCAAAGTTTTTGGAACAAAATTAAAAATAGCAAAATAACAAACGTTTACCTGTAAACTTTTTTAATTAAAACAGCGCAAGTAATAACTTTGTCAAGAATAATTAAAAAAACAGTTAACAAGAAATTGCTAGCAGTTTTGCCAGTGTGATTTTGAAAATCTTTGACCAGGGATCTACTATTTGGTATTTTTTGGTGATCAACAAAAGTTTTGATTTCATTTTGTGTTTTAATTATAAAAAATGTTTTTCTTTATATTGGTCTAACTTCTTTAGATTTTTTATTGTTGTGAATTTTAACAAATAGGTAGCAGCCTCTCTTGCTTTATATAAAACAAGCAGATTGCCCGATTTTGCACGGGTAATAAAAATGACGGTTTCAAATGAAGGTGTTTTTTTTTATTTCTGCGTACTGCATTTATTTCTGTGTACTTTTTATATATTTGTGTAATTTATACTGTGCCTGATTCAGTTCTACTACAGCTCTCTACTGATTGTAATATTCTTGCTTATCATATCAATCAAGCTTATGAGAGAGTCATGTAAGTTATGCATTGTTATGTTAAAACAATGCATACTTATTATAAATGAACATACAATAAAAGACAAAAAGACACTGATATTTATATATAGATTTTCAGTATGCATTGCTTATTTGCTGAGACGTTAGCTAAGCGCATTTGGCTTTGTATCGTATAACAAACAAAGTTTCATGCATTCACTGAACCGTATTAGGCTCTTACATATATACACTACTAAAATCCAGCTAAAATTATATATGATGAATACTACAATAAAATTTAAAAAAAAATTTAATCTGTTGCATTCCCATGAACGAAGTAAAAATAAACATTAAAAAAATCATTCATGTTGACGATTATTTGCGGTCAGTATTTCACACCCATTTAACACCCCAAAAAATATTTTTATTGTTTGCGAGTATGCAAAAACACTGCCTTTTTGTATACCTAATTTTTTGCCAATTTCATGTGCTTGGTGGACAATTTCATTTTTCATGTGCACACTTTCACAATTATGCTATTAAAAGTTATGCATGACTTCATTTCTACTTCAAACTCAGTTCAAAAGTTCTATAGTTGCCTATGAAATCTTTGTTGAGTAATAAATATACATATTATGACACTTTTTTAATTTACTTTTAGGAACTATTAATGATGATACACATGTATGATGTACAAAGGATAACTCAGCGTTAGGCCATTAGCGATTGACATAAACAGACAACAAATTTAATTACGTTACTGAATTAATTTTGTTGCCGTATCTCATTTTATACTGCTAGCAATGCCAGTTATCAACATATTTACATTGCGTCAGCATGAGTTAACTATTATAAACAAAAGCAAAAAGAACAGGTGAGGTGATGACAAGCACTTTTTCAAAAATCCAAAAGCCAAAAAGAATTAAATATATTCATTAAATGTTGACACTGCTGCTTAGTTTTACACATTGATAACCGCAATTGATTAAACTAGAAACTTGTATAATTCCATTGTTTTCAAGCCATACATGAAAAGCAAGCCTAGGGACATAGGAGTTAAATTACAATCAAGCTTTAGATAAAAGATTGGTATTGTTAACATACTCAATATAAACTTGATGAAATATATATATTTTCTAAAACAACTATAAGTATTTTCAATGAGGAGCGATAAATGTATGGCAGAATTTTACATCTAGCTGTTTCATTCTCTAAAGATATACTACCTTGTCAAACAGCAACGAAAGTTTTTTAGTGGAGCTGATGAAAGAATACTACATAGTAAAAAAGTTCAATGATGGACCGTTGGTCTGAGAAAGAAAAAACAGAAAATTTCATTGAATTCTAACAACATACAGATCTCAGATTACAAATTTGCAGAGACACTTGAAATTGGTTTAATAATGTTTGTTTTAAATGTTTTGAACCAAAATTATCAGACATTCAAATTAACTTTTAAAATATATTTTAAATCAGAATTTTGACCATTATTATTCATAGATATAGGAAAAATGTAAACGAGTTAGAGAAAGCATTGGAGGCTACATGTTTTATTTTAATATTTTATTCAGTCTAAAAATATCAAGGAAGGATGATGTAGTAAAGTTTTTGCAAAGACATACAATGGATCAAGATTTGAAGTCAATAAAGTACATGTACAGAGATCTTATGCTTAAGACTATGTGAAATTAACCTGAGATTTTATGCAGCTATTACTTATGTAAGAAATGTACGTAATGAATTCAAACAAATCTTATGAATAATAAAGCGCAATTTTTTTTAATTGCGTATAAACTACAACCATACTAAAAATAAAAGCTAGTAAGTAAAGAAGGATGCATATGTGAGAATATTTGAAAAAAGTACAAGAGCTCTCAAGGATTATTAAAGGCCTGAACTATTGAAGGAAGCAAACGAGACACACTTTCAAATGTCTTCTAAGCGTGTATAACTGCTGACCAAATACATTATATTGTAAAAAAAAACTCTGCAAATGCTAAACTACAAAATACATTTGTAATGCAGAAGAGCAAATATAGCCTTTAGCTAAACATAAGTTCAAAAATAGTTTAAACGCTCAATTTGCTTCTGAAGCTACATTTAAAAAAAAACTCACAAATATTGTGACTTTTCACTCACAAATATTGTGAGTTTTCATCTCTTGTAATTTCATTCTTGTAGCAACTCGCAAATATTGTGAGTTTTTACAAGGTAGAAATTAGCTCCCCAAAAAGATATAATGTCCCCAATTGTTAGGTAAAAAGTTTCTATGAGAAGAAAACTCCGAAAATATTTGCCTACTAACAAATGGAAACAGGTCAAATGTGTGTAAGAATTTAACAAACTTAATGGGGACTTACATATTTTTACACACACCCACACTCACAGATGTTCTCGTACAAATGCAGGTAATTGGGGACAGTGCTCAGATTTTGTCGGGAGTTGGATTAAACTATATATTTTTTAGTTTTTTATAAGAAAAAAGGGTTTAAAAGATTGGGGACGTCCCCAATTTCCGAACGTCCCCAATTTGTTAAATTCTGGTGTGAGTCCCCAATTGCATGCATTTACAAGTTTGCAGTTGCGCGCGCACACACACACTTGCACACACTTGCACACACGCACACACTCAGACACACTCACACAGTCTTGTAAATGCATGCAATTGGGGACGCAATATTTTTACCATCACTTTGAGGACAATTTTCATCTATCATTAAGAGCTTTAAAAAATAGCATATTAAAACATTTTTTGTTGGGTTTACAAATGCACTGATTTTTGGAGCTGTCATCTTATCCGTTTTTCAGTTATAGCTCATGAGAATTTAACACTAACTTTGGGGACATCACATCACACACATGTATGAATTTTTTATCTAATAAACGGGGACTTTTGCGTAGAGAAGATAACTCTGGCTTATTTTTGTTTTTTTCAACCATGTCGGAGTTTTCGGTATGTGATAATTTTTCCACATTTTCGTAAATGTGCTTGTAAAAGTTATCCATCACTTAATTTTTCCCCAAATGTCAACTTAGAAGTTTAATAGTTCTTTATTAAACCTATTTAAAACACTAATTCTACACATGTATGGTGCGCAAATGTTGAATCGACCTTAGACTTTTATGTTTAGTAATAAATTCAGTGTAATCAATTGCTTCACAGAATTTACGGTGATCTGTTCAAGTTAAGGTTTTGAACTTCAAACAGCCAGGCCTGGGTTGCAGGCTGATGTCTATCTAGATTTAAGACTTTTCAACATTTAACGCGAGTATGTTCAAGGTAAACATTTTAACATAGTTTTCATAGAACTCTTAAGCCCTGAAAAGGCAACAAATTTAATTACTATAATCGATAAAGTATTTTGCTACATCTCATTTTATTACTACCAAGAGCAGCCATCAGAAAATTTACATTGGGCGATCATGAGTTAACTTTTTTAAACAAAAGTAAAAATAACCAGACAAGCAAATGTGAGTAATTTTTTTTAAATCAGGAAACCAAATAAATTTGAATACAGTTAATTTTAGTCGTACTTTTCTGTTTGGGTGTACACGATGATTACCACTTTTAATTTAAACTTTTGCGCAATTCCTTTGTTTGTAAGCCATGCATGAAAAGCCAAGCATAGGCGAAGACATATTAGAATCAAGCTTTGGAAATGAAGCATTGGTATCTCCAATATGCCTAATGTAAGCCCAATAACTTTTACCTTATAAAAATATCATTATATTTAATAAAACGTGTTATCCGTACAAAAAATTTGCCTTCTATTACGTTTTCTTAAAAATATATTGAGTTGCCCATCTTTGCAAAAACCATACATTAAATTGTAATCTATTCAAATGTTTAATAACAAGATTGACTCAATTTTTAGTGCAGATATGACCAAAAGTATGCAAAATATTTTAACCATTAGCTTGGGAGTGTTACATAAATACTATCAGTGCACACACTAATTTGAGCTATCTCGGTACTATTGAAATAAACTTTGTTCCATTTGAAGGCATGTACGTCAATCAAATTATGTATGATACTACAGTCAAGGTTTTTTGAAGTAATTGGCCAGTTATTGTAACTGCAAACCGTCAAAAATAGTCTCAAATATGTTGTCATACAATTTTTCTGATGTATGATGTAAACATAAAAAAAGTGTGTTTGTATTAGTATACAGGTATATTCGTTATTTAGGTACAATTGACAAACTATTACAAGTGCACACGATGTCATAAATTCGCTCAATTCTAGTCTAATAGGGAGACTGTACTTTTCACCATCAACTATTTAAAGGGCAATATAAACACAAAGGAATGTTTGGTATTTTAATCAGCAAGTTTGTAACAATTATTTTAACAAATTAGTAGAAATATTATCGTGAAAAGATATCCCCATATTGGTTGTAGAAAGATTATCGCAGGTGTGTACGATATTTTTACCATTAATTTGGGGACATTGACTGATTATTTTATTTGATATCACAGTCATCATCATTCCTAATACCATTGCTGCTCGATGTTCCAAATTTAATGCCAAAATATTAGCTCCAATGAATATGCTTGTTAAGAAGTTTTCTGAGCACATTGACCAATTAGAACAGAAGAACACAGTCAGTCATAGACAATGTCAACACCATTGCAACAATATGCCCCCAATATGATGGTAAAATTTTTCTCACAGGTGTGTATGATATTTTAACCATTAATTTAGGGTCATTGACTGATTAGTTTATTTGAGATAACAGTCAAGATCATTCTTAATACCATTGCTGCTCGATGTTCCAAATTTAATGCCAAAATATCAATCCCAATAAATATGCTTCTTAAGCAGTTTCTTGAGCGCATTGACCAATTACAACAAAATAACTCAGTCAGTCATAGAATATGTCAACACCATTGCAACAATATGTCCCCAATTTGATGGTAAAATTATTGTCACAGGTGTGTATGACGTTTTAACCATTGATTTGGGGACATTGATTAATTATTTTTTTGAAATCACAGTCATCATCATTCCTAATACCATTGCTGCTCGATGTTTCAAATTTAATGCCAAAATATCAATCCCAATAAATATGCTTCTTAAGCAGTTTCTTGAGCGCATTGACCAATTACAACAAAATAACTCAGTCAGTCATAGAATATGTCAACACCATTGCAACAATATGTCCCCAATTTGATGGTAAAATTATTGTCACAGGTGTGTATGACGTTTTAACCATTGATTTGGGGACATTGATTAATTATTTTTTTGAAATCACAGTCATCATCATTCCTAATACCATTGCTGCTCGATGTTTCAAATTTAATGCCAAAATATCAACTCCAATGAATATGCTTTTTAAGAAGTTTTCTGAGCACATTGACCAATTAGAACAGAAGAACACAGTCAGTCATAGACAATGTCAACACCATTGCAACAATATGTCCCCAACTTGATGGTAAAATTATTGTCACAGGTGTGTATGACATTTTAACCATTAATTTGGGGACATAGAACAATTATTATGTGTGAACTCACAGTCATGAACAATCTACAAACCGTTGCTGTAAGATGGCCGTGATTTGACAGCCAAATATCTCAGACATGTTTACGCTATTTTAAACATTTGTATGGTCGCATTAACCAGTTATGATAAAATAATGTGCAGTTTTAAGCCATGTAAATTCATCATGCCAAGGTGTCTCAATTTGATCACAGAACTATTATCAAATGTGCATATGACTTTACAAATTTTTGTAAGTTCATTTACAGTCACTAATCATTTCAAAGCATCTGGGCTGTGGTAAAATCTCTCTAATTTAATGGCACAAATATCACAGCAAGTTTTAGTTATATTTGAACCATTAGCTTGAAAAAATTGATCTATAATTGTAAGTGCACACTTATTCGTCAACCATCTTAATGCGAACGTGTGAGAAGATTTCACCAATTTTGTGGCAAAACTATTATTGCAACTGTGAATGATATTGCTTCCATTAGTTTGAAACATTGACCAATTATTAACAATCTACACGCAGTGATCAAGCATCTCATAGCTATTGTGACAAGATGTCTCCAAATAGATGCTAAAATACCATCACCAGTGTTTATAATTATGTAACTATTCTGGGAAGTTGGCCAATATGCAACTCCACTCACAGTCATACAACAGCTCAAAGTATCTGTAATAAAATGTCCCTAATGCTCGCTTCATTATCTCCACAAAGCTTGTATGATTTTTTAACCATTTGCTCGGGGATTTTGAGCAATTATTACAAAAGCAGTTTGAGTGATGTAGCATCTCAACGCCATTGTGATATGTTGTTGCTAATTTGAGGGTTCAAATATAACCACGAGTTTGCATGACCTTTTAACCATTGGTTTGAAATAATTGTCAAAATTTACTGGTGCATACATAGTATTAATTCATATCAAGGATGCTATAAAAAGTTTCATTCAGTTTGTTGTTACATTTGATGACAAAGAATAAAATATCTCTAATTTGGAAAGATGAATACCCCAACAAATACTTATTATATTACAACCATTAGTTTGGAACATTACACAATGATTATAAGAGGACAATTAGTCGCCACCAATCTCAAAACATTCGTAATAAGATGTTCCCAAATTGATGGTAAAAATATCAGTGCATGAACATTTGCTTGTATGGCCATTGGTTTGAAAACATAAAGCAAATATCATAACTGTACATACAGTCATAAAATTTCTCAATGCTATTTCAATAACTACGAATATTATCAAAACCGTTAATTAAAATACAACCATTACTTTTAGAATATTAATGAATTAATTAAGTATACTTTCATCCATAAAAAATTCATTGAACATTGAAAAATCGGAGGTGCGTTTGTTATTTCAACGATTAATTTTGCAAACATTAGTTTAACCAAAATTAATAATAGAACTAGCATTGTGATAATATATCCTCATTTCGGTTTTGGAATTATTATCATGGGTGTGTATGACATTTAACCTATTAGTTTGGGATTTTTACCAATTCTTGTACGAAAATTAATAGGTGTATTAAAATATATTTATTTTCTTTCAAATATTTGCATGATAGAAACTATTGAGCCTATAATTGGCACACATGCACAAGACAACGATACTAACGCAATACAAATATAATATAATTTGTGTACAGCTAAAAGACAATATTGCAACTAAAGGTAATTTGCTGTCCGCTAAGTAGGTATTTGCCAGATTATCTTCAGAATCTGTGAAACAGAATACAACCTTTCAAACACATTTCGCTTGCTATGCCTGTTTGGCTTTTAATTCATATTGAAGTTTTTAAAAATAAAAATAGACAGTAACTATCAAATTCTTTAAAAATTTAATAAAATTTTAAGTATAACATTTCAACGTGAAACCTTTGGCAACATTTTACTAAGTCAGTATTGTTTAGGATAATAATCATGTATGTGAGCAACCTCCAATAATATGAAATATTTTGAAAAGGTGATTCGTCTTTACCGTTAACTGTTGTTCACTTTACTTTTTTGATTCAAAACGCATGGCATAACTCTTTAGCAACTGTGCAGCAAGTTGATGGATTGTGAAAGCTGTTTAGATTGGCAAATATGTACGCATGTCTTTAAAAAAATGAGCATAGTGGAAACCATGTGACATAAAATAAAAGTGAGCATGACTATCTGATGTTGCAAATAAAGTTTAAAATCTTGTGCCTAGGTAGATTTTTGACAAATTATTTGCAGTGTCTGTGAGATTTAAAAGCTACCATTTCATTAACAACATGTCTCACTCACTGAATCTGCTTGGTTTTTAGCTAACCATAAAGCCGCGCACAGAATAGAATATTATAGAACTGCGTTGACAGAAAATGATAAGTTCATTTAATATTTGTAAAGTGTATATGCTATTGAGCACAAACTTTATAAGAGTTTAGGATCTTATTTGTCTTTGATTTAGTGTACAAGCAGAAAATGTTATAATCTTGTCATTGTGCATGAGCAGTACTGAATTTTACTGATTGCAGTATTGAATAAGTCTCTTTGTTCCCTAAATTTAATTGATCCTTCTTCAATATTACATAACCATAAGCAGAACAAGAAATGTTCAATGTATGACAGGCAAAGTTTCAACAGTGATAAACATGTTGGTTCAGAAAACTCTCAAAGAGCGCAGAAAGTTTATCAATGCTGTGAGACTTTTTCAAAGCAATTATTAATAAATACACGACTAATACACTCACAATAAGTGCACTCAAATACACTCACTCAAAATTACACAAGCACCTACATACACAGGCATCTTCACAAGCAACTTCACACGCATCTTTACACACGCGTGCGCGCACACACATGTACACATGCATGCACACACGCACACACACTCGAAAGCCTGCACACACAACAACAGAACAGATTAATCAGCTTCGATAATTTTGAGAAGATTGTTCACGGAGGTTCAAGACTTACTTGAAAAAAGGTTGAGCTGATCTGGTTATTTATGGCTAATGCAATGATGGTGGCCGCATACATGTATATATATATATATGTATATATATATATATATATGAATAATATATATATATATATATATATATATATATATATATATATACTCATGCTACAGACAGTACTGTTTCGGCTATTGAAGCCTCATCAGTGCAGCTCAGAGCTTAGGCAAGGGACACAAATCCCATTACCAATGAGAGTTGATTTCCTGCCATGAAACAACTAGGTTGCCTCACAGACTTTAAGAAAATCGATGTGCTGGCACCAGAGTGCTCAAATCACAAAAGTGATGAGCTTTGCACAAAGGCTAATAGTGCCGCACCTCTCACAGAGTGCTCAACCAAACCGAAGTAAGGGAGCATATACTCATGCTACAGACAGTACTGTTTCGGCTATTGAAGCCTCATCAGTGCAGCTCAGAGCTTAGGCAAGGGACACAAATCCCATTACCAATGAGAGTTGATTTCCTGCCATGAAACAACTAGGTTGCCTCACAGACTTTAAGAAAATCGATGTGCTGGCACCAGAGTGCTCAAATCACAAAAGTGATGAGCTTTGCACAAAGGCTAATAGTGCCGCACCTCTCACAGAGTGCTCAACCAAACCGAAGTAAGGGAGCATATACTCATGCTACAGACAGTACTGTTTCGGCTATTGAAGCCTCATCAGTGCAGCTCGGAGCTTAGGCAAGGGACACAAATCCCATTACCAATGAGAGTTGATTTCCTGCCATGAAACAACTAGGTTGCCTCACAGACTTTAAGAAAATCGATGTGCTGGCACCAGAGTGCTCAAATCACAAAAGTGATGAGCTTTGCACAAAGGCTAATAGTGCCGCACCTCTCACAGAGTGCTCAACCAAACCGAAGTAAGGGAGCATATACTCATGCTACAGACAGTACTGTTTCGGCTATTGAAGCCTCATCAGTGCAGCTCAGAGCTTAGGCAAGGGACACAAATCCCATTACCAATGAGAGTTGATTTCCTGCCATGAAACAACTAGGTTGCCTCACAGACTTTAAGAAAATCGATGTGCTGGCACCAGAGTGCTCAAATCACAAAAGTGATGAGCTTTGCACAAAGGCTAATAGTGCCGCACCTCTCACAGAGTGCTCAACCAAACCGAAGTAAGGGAGCATATACTCATGCTACAGACAGTACTGTTTCGGCTATTGAAGCCTCATCAGTGCAGCTCAGAGCTTAGGCAAGGGACACAAATCCCATTACCAATGAGAGTTGATTTCCTGCCATGAAACAACTAGGTTGCTTCACAGACTTTAAGAAAATCGATGTGCTGGCACCAGAGTGCTCAAATCACAAAAGTGATGAGCTTTGCACAAAGGCTAATAGTGCCGCACCTCTCACAGAGTGCTCAACCAAACCGAAGTAAGGGAGCATATACTCATGCTACAGACAGTACTGTTTCGGCTATTGAAGCCTCATCAGTGCAGCTCAGAGCTTAGGCAAGGGACACAAATCCCATTACCAATGAGAGTTGATTTCCTGCCATGAAACAACTAGGTTGCCTCACAGACTTTAAGAAAATCGATGTGCTGGCACCAGAGTGCTCAAATCACAAAAGTGATGAGCTTTGCACAAAGGCTAATAGTGCCGCACCTCTCACAGAGTGCTCAACCAAACCGAAGTAAGGGAGCATATACTCATGCTACAGACAGTACTGTTTCGGCTATTGAAGCCTCATCAGTGCAGCTCAGAGCTTAGGCAAGGGACACAAATCCCATTACCAATGAGAGTTGATTTCCTGCCATGAAACAACTAGGTTGCTTCACAGACTTTAAGAAAATCGATGTGCTGGCACCAGAGTGCTCAAATCACAAAAGTGATGAGCTTTGCACAAAGGCTAATAGTGCCGCACCTCTCACAGAGTGCTCAACCAAACCGAAGTAAGGGAGCATATACTCATGCTACAGACAGTACTGTTTCGGCTATTGAAGCCTCATCAGTGCAGCTCAGAGCTTAGGCAAGGGACACAAATCCCATTACCAATGAGAGTTGATTTCCTGCCATGAAACAACTAGGTTGCTTCACAGACGTTAAGAAAATCGATGTGCTGGCACCAGAGTGCTCAAATCACAAAAGTGATGAGCTTTGCACAAAGGCTAATAGTGCCGCACCTCTCACAGAGTGCTAAACCAAACCGAAGTAAGGGAGCATATACTCATGCTACAGACAGTACTGTTTCGGCTATTGAAGCCTCATCAGTGCAGCTCAGAGCTTAGGCAAGGGACACAAATCCCATTACCAATGAGAGTTGATTTCCTGCCATGAAACAACTAGGTTGCCTCACAGACTTTAAGAAAATCGATGTGCTGGCACCAGAGTGCTCAAATCACAAAAGTGATGAGCTTTGCACAAAGGCTAATAGTGCCGCACCTCTCACAGAGTGCTCAACCAAACCGAAGTAAGGGAGCATATACTCATGCTACAGACAGTACTGTTTCGGCTATTGAAGCCTCATCAGTGCAGCTCAGAGCTTAGGCAAGGGACACAAATCCCATTACCAATGAGAGTTGATTTCCTGCCATGAAACAACTAGGTTGCCTCACAGACTTTAAGAAAATCGATGTGCTGGCACCAGAGTGCTCAAATCACAAAAGTGATGAGCTTTGCACAAAGGCTAATAGTGCCGCACCTCTCACAGAGTGCTCAACCAAACCGAAGTAAGGGAGCATATACTCATGCTACAGACAGTACTGTTTCGGCTATTGAAGCCTCATCAGTGCAGCTCAGAGCTTAGGCAAGGGACACAAATCCCATTACCAATGAGAGTTGATTTCCTGCCATGAAACAACTAGGTTGCCTCACAGACTTTAAGAAAATCGATGTGCTGGCACCAGAGTGCTCAAATCACAAAAGTGATGAGCTTTGCACAAAGGCTAATAGTGCCGCACCTCTCACAGAGTGCTCAACCAAACCGAAGTAAGGGAGCATATACTCATGCTACAGACAGTACTGTTTCGGCTATTGAAGCCTCATCAGTGCAGCTCAGAGCTTAGGCAAGGGACACAAATCCCATTACCAATGAGAGTTGATTTCCTGCCATGAAACAACTAGGTTGCCTCACAGACTTTAAGAAAATCGATGTGCTGGCACCAGAGTGCTCAAATCACAAAAGTGATGAGCTTTGCACAAAGGCTAATAGTGCCGCACCTCTCACAGAGTGCTCAACCAAACCGAAGTAAGGGAGCATATACTCATGCTACAGACAGTACTGTTTCGGCTATTGAAGCCTCATCAGTGCAGCTCAGAGCTTAGGCAAGGGACACAAATCCCATTACCAATGAGAGTTGATTTCCTGCCATGAAACAACTAGGTTGCCTCACAGACTTTAAGAAAATCGATGTGCTGGCACCAGAGTGCTCAAATCACAAAAGTGATGAGCTTTGCACAAAGGCTAATAGTGCCGCACCTCTCACAGAGTGCTCAACCAAACCGAAGTAAGGGAGCATATACTCATGCTACAGACAGTACTGTTTCGGCTATTGAAGCCTCATCAGTGCAGCTCAGAGCTTAGGCAAGGGACACAAATCCCATTACCAATGAGAGTTGATTTCCTGCCATGAAACAACTAGGTTGCCTCACAGACTTTAAGAAAATCGATGTGCTGGCACCAGAGTGCTCAAATCACAAAAGTGATGAGCTTTGCACAAAGGCTAATAGTGCCGCACCTCTCACAGAGTGCTCAACCAAACCGAAGTAAGGGAGCATATACTCATGCTACAGACAGTACTGTTTCGGCTATTGAAGCCTCATCAGTGCAGCTCAGAGCTTAGGCAAGGGACACAAATCCCATTACCAATGAGAGTTGATTTCCTGCCATGAAACAACTAGGTTGCCTCACAGACTTTAAGAAAATCGATGTGCTGGCACCAGAGTGCTCAAATCACAAAAGTGATGAGCTTTGCACAAAGGCTAATAGTGCCGCACCTCTCACAGAGTGCTCAACCAAACCGAAGTAAGGGAGCATATACTATATATATATATATATATATATATATTGTGTTGGATCCTGCGACCAACACGTAGAGGCGACTAGGTCGGCTTACTCTACCGGTCTGCATTCACTCTTCACAGGGGCTGTGTAAGGGTTGCCCGTGACCAACACGCGGAGGCGACTAGTTCGACTTACACCACCTGTCCACATCAACCACCTTACAACAGGAATTGCTCCCTGAGTGGTACTATACTAGTTCGACAAGGTCGACCTGAGGTCGACGGGGTCGACAGTGTTTCTGTGGCTTTACTCCCAAAGTACAGTCCATAGACTGAGTCTTGGAGTAAAGTAAGTGCTCAGTGTGGTTCTGCTATTGCGCAAAGTAACAGAAGAGTGTGGGTCCAAATGCAAGGCATGTATTGAACAACGTAAATGAGCCGAGGCTCTGCCTTAAATACAGCTGAATATGTAAATAAGGTAGCAAAGGCCAGCCTCCTTTAGGGGCGTGATTACATAAATGAAAAAGAGAATACAACTCCAAATGATATACAGAAAAAGGAGATGGCAACATACGTTTCCATCACACACGCCGCCCCTATAGACGACCATCGGCTATGTAAAACAAACCAAAAAGAAAAGAAAAATAGAATAATATGAGAGAGCACCAACTAACTAAAACACACCAAAAAGAAAAGAAAAATAAAATGATATGAGAGAACACCAACTAACTAAAACATACCAAGAAAAATAGGGATAAACAATGTCTTTCGGTCGCACCTTCTATGGGGTCGACATTCGGTTCGCCAGGTCTTCTAGACGGCGAGCCGTCTGTCTGAGATTGGAGGCCTCTTCCCGCAGGACGTCCACCGTGACTCGGGGTCCAATATTCCCCAGTCGGTTCTGGACGCTTCCGACCGTGGTTAGTTTCCTGGGAGCTGGGATCGGCCGTTCTACCTTGAGCGGACTACACCACTTTTTCTTCGGGGGAGAGGGAAAGGGCGCTTGGGGCCCTCTTCGCACAGACGGCTTCGCTTTAACTGGTCCGTAGGGTGTGGGCTTCTCGAATGCCGGGGGGTTAGTCAGTTGGACCTTCTGGCTCCATGCGGGGTAACTAGTGCGGTCGACTTCATAAATAGTGATGCCCTTTCCGCCGTGAGCTTTTCGTGTCTCCGCATCTTTAATTCGTGACTGATGCTTCGAAATAGTGTCTCTGGACGTGGAATTCCTCCCACATTTACAGAAAAATCGGGTGAAATGCTGAGCTATATGTATCCGGCGCCGTCGAGGGGTAGACAATAGCTGTTGACATAGTGGGCAGTTAACACCCTTTTCCCGGCATAATCTTGAGATTTTCTTGGCCGTCTCCTCAGAGATCCATTTTGTCGGCAGGTGGGGGTGTGGAGAGGAATCCTCCTTCAATGAGTCCGGCTCCGTGTCGTCTAGGGTCTTGTCAGGAGCTGGGTGGAGCTCCAGTGGAATGGTCACTTCGGATAATAAAGGCAAGGCTCCGATGATTGGCGAAGCCTTCTTTACTGTCTCTTTCGTTATTTCCATGTTTAGAGGAGGTGTAGATGTGTGCGCTTCGAGTTGACAGCAAGCAATGAGCGCGCTCTTTCTGGGGTCCAAGATGGCCGCCTTCCGCCCTTGACCTCTGATGGCTTCTCCTGATTGGACGGCGCTGGTATCATAGTCGGCCAAATACGCGGGAGGCCTTCTTATTCGTTGGGGCCGTGATGTATTCCCACCCCCTGTGTTACTAGACTGGGCTCCTATATTTCCCGTGGTTCTTGCCTCCTCGGTCGTCAATCCGCCTCCAGGGTCGGGGTCAGCCCTCGAGTTAGGGTTGCGTTCCCCTGGAGAGACCAAGGAATCTTCGCAGGGAAACCGAAGTGCTTCCAATCTTCCCGGCGACTGGGGTATTGGTAACTCCGTTAGTCGGCTAGGCAGGAGTGGTTCTAGAATAACGGCATCCGGATTATTGTTTCCTCGTGAGACTCGTCTCCGGGGGTGACCTCTCATGTTAGGACATCGGGCAGGCTCGACTTCAACTGGGGCTCGTCCTTGTTGCACCGGACTAGGGCGACAGAGTCTTAGCCTTCCTTCAGCTTGAGTGGATCGCTGTCCATACCTTTCTATTTTGTAAGTATGATTTTCGTGACTCCTTAGTACGCGATAGGGTCCCACATACTTGGCCGCTAATTTTGGATTTTCCCCTCTTCTCCGCCGCTTGCTTAGTAACCATACGAGGTCACCCTCATTAAATAGCGGAGGCTCTCTCACATCGGTTGACACAATTTCCTTCTGTCTATCTCGGAGGAGAGTGTGGGCTTGCATCAACCGGTCGTGAACAGTCTGGACATACTCGTGTATGCTTGTAAATGATTCCAGCCTGTTTCCATACAGCAACTGGTCAGGAAGACGAAGCTCTCGACCCAACATCAAGTAATTGGGTGTTTCCTTAGTGGCGGAGTGTGGTAAACCTCCCAGCGTCCGCATGATTTGTGGCAGTAACTGATCCCAATCTTCCTGTCCTCTGCCCAGTAAGAGGGCTCGTAGCGAGTCACCCAGTACACGATTATTTCTTTCAACCACACCATTCCCTTCGGGGTGGTACGGAGTGGTCCTAGATTTATCGACTCCCCACAAGTCACAAAGCTCTTGGAATAAAGAGGACTCGAATTGGCTCCCCTGGTCGGTGTGGATAATTTCGGGCAGACCGAAGTAGCTAAATATTCTCTCGTCCAGGACCTGAGCTACCGTTGGGGCTGTAGCGTCGGGGATGGCTAAAGCATCTGACCACCGAGTGAAATGGTCAGTGAGCACCAACACCCAGCTATTTCCTCGAGGGGTCTGAGGTAGGGGTCCCACTAAGTCTACGGCTAGGCGTTGCCATGGCCTCCCGGCGTACAGCCGTTGCCTGTTCCCGGAGGTCCGGCCTTTTCCCGTCTTGGCCCTCTGGCAAACTTCACAAGAGAGAACTGCCCTCCGGATATCTCCAGCCATGCCCGGCCAGTACCAGTCCAATTGGACGCGTTTCAAGGTCCTCTCCACGCCGCAGTGCGTTTGTTCGTGGGCTTTCCACAGGATTTCCTGTCTCAGCGTTTGCGGGCATATCACCACCACCCTTTCTCACCCATTCTGAGTGAGATGAAGGGTCAATACACCTGACTCATCGAGCTGGAGCTGGTGGAACATCCGGGCCAATCGCTGCAGCTCGGGGCTGCCTACTTGCAGCACGGCCTCTTCTATTCTCTTCCGGTTCCTGACGGCCTGGTAAATTATCCCTAGGTCGGTGGCGGGTCTCTGTTGTAATGCCCGTACTTCATCTAGCGAAGTCTGCACCACTGTCAACCGTTCTGGGACCTTTGGGACCGTGCTTTCACCAGCTCCCTCAACGACTCCGGTTTCACTTGCCATCTTGATGGCCCGTAACCGAGGGTCTTGAAGCCTTCTGGGAGGGTCGTCCAACACTCCCGGTGACCCCGCACCGCCTGGCAGCCGTACTGAGACTGGACTGGCTGGTGTGGGAATCGGGAGGCCGGGCCCTGAGGCATGTCCGCTGCTGGGTAGTCGAGGCCATTCATCTTCATCCAACTGGCGGATGTTGGGGCTGGGTGTTCCTGTACCTCTTGGTGGTTGTACCGGAACCTGGTCCACTGGCACAGCAGTTTCCCAATTTGTTCCTGAGGTTACTAGAGAGTCACACACTTGTGACCTCGTTGGCCCCTGATCCCGCTTCTCAATGGCAGCACACTGCCGGCAGTCGATGCACTGTCGTCGACTCAATCCATCGGCGTTACCGTGCTTATCGCCTTTTCGATGGATAATTCGGTACTTGTGCTCGGCCAGGCTCTCCAGCCACCGGGCCACCTGGAAAGAGGGTTCCTTCCTCCGGTGCAACCAAACCAAGGAGGCATGATCGGTCCGGATTGTAAATTCTCTGCCATATAGGTAGGGCCGGAAATGCCGGACAGCCAGCACAACTGCCAGCAACTCTCTTCTAGTTACGCAGTAATTGCGTTCGGCGGAGGAGAGGGTCTTGCTATAGTAGGCTATGGGTCGCTCCTTGCCTTGCTGGACCTGGGATAACACAGCCCCGGTCCCTACGTTACTAGCGTCGGTATCTAGCACGTAGGGCAAGGAGGGATCGGGATATGCCAGTACTGGAGCGTGTGTCAGTGACCATTTGAGCCTAAGGAAAGCTTCCTGTTCCTCTTCCTCCCACTTCCAGGGGACCCCTTCGCTTGTCAACAAGGTGAGAGGTTTGGCGATCGAGGCGTAGTCAGGTACGTATCGGTGGTAGTACCCAGTGGTACCCAAGTATGACCTTAACTGCGTCACATCCTGGGTTGCTGCCCATCCACTGATGGCCTGAATCTTCTCAGGGTCGGTAGCCACTCCAGTGTCGCTGACTATGTGGCCCAGGTACTTGACTTGGGTCTGGAACAGACTGCATTTAGAGGGTTTTAGTTTCAGCCCGGCCTGTCTCAATCGCTCCAACACCTCTGCCAGCCTAGTGACATGACTAGAGAAGTCTGCTGACATGACGATGATGTCGTCCAGGTACAACAGCAAGGTTTTCCAGTGTAGCCCTTGGAGGACGCGCTCCATTAGCCGCTGGAAGGTAGCCGGGGCGGAGGTCAGTCCAAAGGGGAGCACCTTCCACCTCCATAACCCACTGCGTGTGGCGAACGCTGACCGTTCCTGGGCCTCGGCGGAGAGGGGTACCTGCCAGTATCCGCTCATCATGTCCAAGGTACTGAAAAACTTGCTGCCGGACAAGGCGTCCAAACTCTCGTCAATCCGGGGGAGGGGGTAGGCGTCCTGGCGAGTGACACTATTAAGTTTTCTATAGTCTACACACAATCGCCACGCCCCGTCCTTCTTCCTCACCAAGACCACCGGAGAGCTCCAGGCCCCGTGAGCGGGCTCAATCATGCCTTGTTTCTCCAGGGCCGAAACCTGTCGTTCGATTTCGGCTTCTTTCTCGTGTCCTACTCGATATGGGTGTTGACGGATGGGTTGTGCCTCTGGAAGGAGGGAGATCTCGTGTTGTACCAGGGTGGTACGCCCCACGTCCTCGCTTTCTTGGCTAAATACATCCGCATAACGGACCAAAAGGTCTTCCATCCTTCGGTACTCGGTAGGGGACGAGCAATGTGGTGCCGCCTGTTTGAGCAAGTCCAGCATGTGGGGAGGTACGTTGGAAACAGAAGGGGGAGGTTCCTTAGAAATCTCGGCCTCTCCCTTCGCTGTCCAGGGGACCCCTATTTCGTCCGGCCCGACTCCAGTGTATTGTCCCACGACCGTTCCTGCCGTCACGCTGACGGGATGGTCGGTGGGATTCATGCAGCGGATGGCCACTCTCCCCTTCTCACCGGGTTGATGTAGGCTGGCGGCCACCATATAACCGTTTCTTATTCCCTCGATTAACCCGACTGGTTGATAGGATGAGGACGTGAGACGTCCGGCAACCAGGACCTCGGTTCGAGGGGGAAGCGTTGTGGCTCGCATTATTTGAACTCCACTTGTCAGAGGTCGACCCTCTCGGTCAGTGCAAGTCAACTTTTGTCCATTTAACACCAACGTGGGTTGCTGAAAGTTCATCTCACAGTGGTGGTCGACCAAGAAGGGCATGCCCAGGATGGCGTCTTCCTTCAGGGCACACACCACGAGAGATACAGTAACCTGGACACTCCTGACTCTGACTGGGAGAGTGATGAGTCCGTGAAACTGCAGCCGGGTACCATCTGCCATCCGTCCATAGTCTTCCCGAACCTTTAATTGGCTTTTGACATCCTTAGGTAAACGCTCAAAGACATGTCGTCCCAACAGATTAGAGGTGCATCCGGTGTCCACGAGAAACTGGAAGGGCTGACCTCCGATGCGACCTGGCAAGAAATAGCTGCTATTATGCGGCTTCCATGATTCGTCTCCGTGAGTTCGTCTGGCTTTGCTCATCCTCTGGGGGCCCTTTTTGGAAGGCCGAGACGGCTTTGGCCAGACGTACGTTTCGTCCTTGGCTTCTGAGGGTGTGAGACCTGCACACTCAGGTAAGGGTTGATACTGGTTATGCAAGGGGACCGGTGTCGAGCAGGGGGGATCCTGTGTCGCCTAGTCCGTCGTGGCCGTTGCCACTGGCCTTGCAGGGGTATATTCGATCCACAGTCAGTACTTCCCCCTACTGCTGTGGATGGGAACCGTTTCCCGACCTCGTGGTTTGAGGTGGTCGTCCTTGGGAGACTTGAGGGCACCGGCGTTGGGTGTGTCCTGTCTGGCCGCAACCCCAACAATTCGGTCCCCTGTTCTCCACTCCCCGTTGTCCCAACAGATTTCCTTCCCTTAGTCCATCCGCTAATCCTTTTATCGCCATCAGGACGTCATTCAGGGTGGCTGATGGGGGATCCGAGTGAACGGGGGCGACTGTAGCAGGGGTAGCCTCCTCCTCCTCCACTGTCATTATTATGGGTCGGGCACCAGGCCGAGGAAGAGTGGGCTGGATTTGCAGGAACTCATTCCCTGCCTGCACTGCTTCCTCCAAGCTCTGGGCCTTCATCGCCAAAAGATGGCGTTGGAGGGGCGTGTTTCCCAGGGTCAGGGAAAACGCATCCATGGCCATACTGGATTGGTAGGAGTCTGGAAGGTCAGCGTATGCTATCTTCACCAGACGCTCCATTTCTGTTGCGTGTTCTTGGAGGCTCGTCTTTGGTTCCCTCTTGAGGTGGAGCCTACTCTTAGCCTCTCTCGGGGAGAGCCCGTACTTTGTGCGTAAAGCCGAGAAGATGGAGGCAGGCGAGTCTCCTCGACTACAGCTTCTGGCTCCCTCCTTCAATGTCTCACGCAGGTGGAGGAGAGTGGCCTTCTCACTCCACTCATTAGCTTCCGCAACATCCTCGAACTGGGAGATGAACAACTCTACATCTTCACTCCCATCGAACTTCGGTGGCTTGAGACTAGCGTCCTTCTTAGGTATTTGTAAGGCTCTAGTAATAGCCTCTGTCAGTTGACCAATCTGGTCGACATGGTGTAACTCTGCCTCAGCCAGATCTCTGGTAGCACTCCGTCGGCTGCTTGGCATGGTTACAAGGGTTATCTTAGAAGTCCGTGGTCGAATCCCACCGCTGCCACCAGTGTGTTGGATCCTGCGACCAACACGTAGAGGCGACTAGGTCGGCTTACTCTACCGGTCTGCATTCACTCTTTACAGGGGCTGTGCAAGGGTTGCCCGTGACCAACACGCGGAGGCGACTAGGTCGACTTACACCACCGGTCCACATCAACCACCTTACAACAGGAATTGCTCCCTGAGTGGTACTATACTAGTTCGACAAGGTCGACCTGAGGTCGACGGGGTCGACAGTGTTTCTGTGGCTTTACTCCCAAAGTACAGTCCATAGACTGAGTCTTGGAGTAAAGTAAGTGCTCAGTGTGGTTCTGCTATTGCGCAAAGTAACAGAAGAGTGTGGGTCCAAATGCAAGGCATGTATTGAACAACGTAAATGAGCCGAGGCTCTGCCTTAAATACAGCTGAATATGTAAATAAGGTAGCAAAGGCCAGCCTCCTTTAGGGGCATGGTTACATAAATGAAAAAGAGAATACAACTCCAAATGATATACAGAACAAGGAGATGGCAACATACGTTTCCATCACAATATATATATATATATAGATATATATATATATATATGATATTTAAATTATATACGGTAGCAAGAACATATGACTACACTAAAAATTGTGTAATTCATGTATGAAATAATAATTTAATTAGACATGATTAACCTGATTTATTTTTAAATGCTAAACGATGCACAATTTCTTGGTTTCAAACTGCATGGTAAATTTATGGCAAATTCTTAACCTCAAACGATAAATTAGAGTTTTTTATTATTATAGTTTTTTATTATATATAGAAAAAATTGAAATGTTGAAAGCTTGTAATTCTTATAAATGACTGAAAAAGCAGTATTTACGAACAAAGATTGTTATAGAAAATTTCGCCATACTTATTAATGACTTGATAGTATGCCAAAAGCATTCTGATATTTCCAGGTAGATTAAAATATCACCAATGACATAGGTTTTTGCCTAAATTTCTTTTGATATATTTTTAGTAAATTGATTGATAACGTTTGTATCATCATGCGATGCTAGCTTAAACCAAAATTTAAATTTTACATTTTTTATGTCTAAAGAACAAACCATTGTTTAATGCATATCATTATAGGCATAAATGCTACCTTAAAAATAGCAGAAATATAAAACTATGTTTAAACCTTATTTTAAAGCTCATGAAAGAGTTAATTGATACCCATATTTAACGAATTTCTGTTGATCAGCCTAAAAGGAAGATACATGTATGTATTATATTTCAAGATGACAGAGGCCAATCAATCCAGTTATTATATTTACAATTGTCAATGCCATATTTTAGATGACATATTTTCATCAATGCTGTAGCAGCTTCATCATTTTTGCTTATATTTAAAGCAAGCATTTATACAAGCGTATCAGAATTATAAATTACTTTACACGTGTCTCCAAAGTCATGCTTCAGCAACTTCATGGTTTCCTGAAAAAACTTCTGAAAAGACAGATCACCACGGCTCAAGCACAAAGATTTGCAGTTCATTTAGTTGCGTCTTTTAAACTAAAATGCTGATTTTGTATTTACACCTTGTCATATTGTTGTTACATATGTGTAGCAGTGCCAATGGAGAAGTGTTTAAAGGCAAAGGGAAGGTACTCGTGTCTTATATCAATAAAGATGATAAAAGCGGCATCAGATTCATATACCGACCAGAAGAGTACAAAAAGTGTAGGTGCTACAAACTATATTATATGCTTATATGTGATGTTTTGTGAGTACTTCAGAGTCTAAAGATTTTAAATAAGTCTAACATTCAGATCAAAATAAGTCTAAAGTTTAGACTTAGTTTGATCTGGAATGTTTCACAGGTTTGTAAACCTTGTTTGCATTACCCTCATTTTTTTAGGAGATCTACTGTTGTTTTTATTGAAATAAGTTATACAATGGGTAAACAATAAACTAGTTAAATGATGATTGATAGTGCTAAAAAAGTTACCATTTCTACCCTGTATTACTTTTATCAAAGACTATTAAAAATGAAAACAAAAACACCGCCTCAAATTTAAATAACACTCGATTTTTAGAGTAATGAAAGATGTTGAAACCGTTCATTTGATGTAGAGCATACAGAAGCTATTTATCTGTTGAATACATGTTAAAAAGCTTCTTCTGAGAACCAGTTGATGACTTTCTATGACATAATATATTTCTGAGATGTCCCTTTTCATTACTTAGTTGACTCGCTAAATCAACTAGTTTTTTACAAGTCGTTGTTAGTCACTGGGTGGGCAGCTCTTTAGATACAACTGATTGTCACAAAGCATGCACATAACTGGAAAGTACTGTTTGGTTGCCTTTAGAGCATTTGGTTTGGTAATTTAAAATTTTCCTTTTTAGCTCATGGTACACAGAGCTAGCTAAATTGTTAGTAATGGTTTTAGTTGCTGCGTATTTAATTTCTGTCAATATCAATCTGTAATAGTTCCACTATGAATTAATAAAATCATTTTGATCCATTTTTTTAATGATTAGTGTCATCATAGTGGCAATTACCTACAAAAAAATTCATAGGTTTGGGTAGAGTCAACCCAAATATGAAAAACTTTTTTTTAAAAAACATGAGGGCTTCAGAATACAAAGAATCGTTGAAATCACATTTGACATTTACCTACAATGATGCATATTTACCAAAACCTATGTGATAATTAAAAAATGTGCCAGTATTTTTAATATTGTGTGCCTTACGCTAAAAAATATTGATTAAAATAAGCAAAATTTTTACTAAAACTTTGTGATTGTCTACTCACTGTGGAACCTGCTATATCGTGATTTTTGTAACCAACTTGTAACATCTACATCTTCGCTTTTAATCATAGTTCATGGCGTTTAAAACTAAGTAAAAGCTTTTGTCTGAATTCGCATTTTTCTGAAAATTTTTGATTCAAACTGTCTTGCAAGCATCTTACTTTTTTATTTACAGCAGCTGAATGTTTTTTTCTTCTGTAAAACATTCTTAAAACTATGCAACGTTAACGAATTAGTTTTCTGATAACCAGTAAATCAAATCACTTTCTTGTAACCTTAAACCACACATCTATAAAATTAGCATGTCATATATAAATTATATCACAAAATGTATATACCTTTTACTATATATAGTACATATAACGAAATGGTTATTGACTGTATATCACTAATATATAAACAGTAAAAGATAACTTCAAGTTTTGAGTTAGATGGAATAAATGTTTCACACACTGGGTGTTTTAAGGTAGGTGTATAGGTTAAACTAAATCTATAATGTGGCGTCAACTGAAGTTTCTATACTGCTTTGAGATAACTAAGAAATTGATATGATAGTAAAATTTTTTTATATTGAGATTTTCCCTGTTCGATTCGGCGCCAAATGGGTTACAAACAAAAAAATGTTTCTCACAGAAGATGAATTTGAACACTTTGTTGCAGATCAACACACTAACTAGATCACTTCTAAGACGACTTGCAACATTTTGGACTAAGCATGCAAACACTTATTACACATATGATCTGTCACAGAACGCTGGACTGCTGGGGTCCTGGTTCTGTATAACAACAGTTTGAACTAGTAACTATTATTGTAGCTAAAGTCTGATTTTTTGCAATTGTGACCACATTAATTTAGTTTCTCTTAAGCTTCTCCCGAAATGATAAGGGATTAGCTGGCTACAGATTGTTAATGCGCCATGACGTCTAGTATTGCTAAGAATAGACATTCATCATTTGCGTTACTCGTATTTCATTGCTTGTCAGCTTCTAACAATTTCAGATGACTAGGTTCTTATTAGCGCTGATAAATAATCATAAATGTTTAACTTCTTATTAATTCAAGTATTTTGATGTTTAATGAAAAAGTTTTAAACTCCATAGTTGACTCTGCTGCTGCCAAAAGTTTATAATGCACTTGAACAAATTTTTCCACCACCAAATGAGTGGAGCGAAGTTTGAGAGTTTTTATGATCAATGCATGTGCACACAACTTATGAAAATTATTCATCAACAACTTCGGAAACCCTTGATAAAATCTCCTCAACCAATTTAACCATGTTTTTGTAGAGCCGTTAAAGTACAATAACGATACAAAACACATATAGTCCTATTTAAATATGTTACTAAGTCTTGGAAAGGTTACCGCAATATCTTAAAACTAACCCATCTGATCGGATTATACATAAATAGACAGACTGATTTGGCCAAAAATCTTTATTAAAACTGGCCAAGCCTTATTTTTATCAAAAATAAGACCGGCAAATGAAATGGCGAGTGACAGAGAATAGAACCATTAAGTCGTGCGCATTTCATGAAAAAATAGCATGCACATTTCATCGGTCTATTATAGCATTGTCGAAATGCCAAAGGTCTCTGGAATTAACATAGAAGTAGAGAAATCGTTTCTTTTTTTGCAGATTTCAAAGTCTCTGATGTTTTGGAAACTTTTGAGTACTTCTGTATTCTAACTGTTGTCCAAATCTGTGAAAGTAAAGGAAATGACAATGATATTTTTTTCTAACGATTCTTATGAGATTATTACAATATTTAATTATAGGTTTGGATGACTAATTGAAGTCTTATAGTCATACTAACAACACCGATGATGAACAATATGTTACTGTTATTACTTTTTTTAAATAGTTTTGTTAAATAGATTTTCTAAAAATCTGTATAAATATCACAACTTGTTGACATTGCTTACTATGCCATTTAGAATGTAAACAAAATTATGCATTGTTTTTCCATTATTACTATATTAATAATATTGGTTATTCTAACAATATCAGTGCATTTTGCTTCTAATATTGACCAATATTGCATTTCTCCTACTGCAGGGGTAAAGATATAAACATAATATTTTCCTTTTATTATGGCTGTTTATTGTATATATTAACACCCACACCCAGTACATTACAGCTACCATTGCAGTTCTCATATTGCGCTGCAGGGCCATTTGACTGCTAATATTGCATTTCTAAACCATCAATCCCCTTTCTTTTTTCCAATATCACTTTGGTCGTGGGCTGTATGACATCGGAATTTCTAGTGTTATCATCAAGTATTGACATTTTTCTATCACTTGGGATTTTATTTTATGTTTGAGCTGATCTGCATGCTAGGATATTTTAATGCTCAACTTGATATACCTCGATGGAAGCCACTGCACTCAAATCAATCAAAAGTGTGATTATGATGTCTATAATTGCAAAGAGACACACAAAATAAATAGAGGCAACGTAACGCCTTAACATAGACCCATAGCTGATATCAACTATCGCATCAATGAAAACATCATTTGGTGGTAATTTTTTTTTTAGAGTTTTAATTACGATCAACTTTTAGCAATTTGAATCTTGAAACACTTTTACAATCAGAAAAATTCAAAAATCAAAAACATCTCAAATATTAGAATAATTCCGATACTGTCTGATACAGTCAACATTAAATTTGGAAGCTTCATCGCTAAGTAAACGCTGATAACCATTGTAGACTACTCAGTTAGAAGTTTGATGCAATCAGTAATTACGGTTTGGAAAAATATAAAATACATGTATTTGTTGTGAAAATCATCAGATATGTATAAAATTTTAGTTGTCTGACCTTGTTAGATAATAAACACACTTTTATTCATCACAAAGTTATCAAGTCCGAAACAGTCATAAAAAACACGCAGCAATTATGCAAACTTTCAAGTTTTTGGTGAGGCAGCAAAGTCAATTGATTATATTGGCCCACAATATTGCCGGTTTAGCAGCAATGTTTGGTTAAAATTTTAATTATTATTGCTTATTCGATTGTGTCTAGTTTTTGCCTTATTATGAATCACAAAATATTATTGAATCCACTATGTTCCTTTCACTTCTGTTTATGTGGCAAACCACATTTGAGAAAAGTAAACAACCAGAAATATTTTCAGCTTTAAAATAGACAGGGGTTATTGTTTGTAGAACTAGTCTATCGACATGCCATTATAATATCGGAACTGTAAAATAATTTTTTCAATTCTTATGCTACTGTAATTTAATTCTATTCAGTAATTGCTGGTTTCATGTGGAACAAAGGCGTGTTCATTTTCTAACAATGACAGACCATCCAGAGCTTGATACATATTCAATGATGTTCATAGTAGGCTTGGTTTTTTTAAGACCAGGGCAATTTTACTGCATAAGAGTTCTAACTGGCTAGCCTGTAGTAATAATTTATTTTAAATAATATTCTAGTTTCTTTTTAACTCGCCTAATTTTATGTTGGTTGGTGTTTTACCTGTTTCTATTGCAGTCCACGAATTATAACTTTCTGCAGTTTTGGTAAAACTTAATTAAACGCAACCAAGATATAATTTACTTAAACATTTGGTAACTTTCTGCTTCATAATTTACATGTTTTTTACTTCAGTTGCTTTTTAGTTGGTTTTTCATTGACAAAAAAATGGCTAAACGCGGACTCGGATTTGTTAACTTTTTACAGATCACAACTGTTTAATGTTCTAGAGCTACCATAACTCTTATCAACCATCATTACATTGCAAAATTTACAGATCAAGAAAGAAACTTTACCTGAAACAACTACAATCATTAGTAAATTATCTAAGAGACTTGCATAAACGGCTTACAAGTCGAACAACCGAATATTATGTGCAAGCACCACAATTTTGCTAATAGTTTGATAAAACATTGTTTCTGTTCTAAGCCGCTGAGATTTTTCAAAGTGTTTTTCAAGCGGTTTCAAAGAAAACAATTCTTTTTCCAAAATTCTCAAAACTGAATCATACATGTATAAAAGGGGTTCGTCTACTAACAGTTTTACTTCATAAGGATTTTTTTGGTTAAACCCACAATTTTGCGGCAGCCTCTCCATTTCAACAAACTTACGCATTTGGCATTCAAAGAAAACAATTCTTTTTCCAAAATTCTCAAAACTGAATCATATAAAAGGGCTTCGTCTACTAACAGTTTTACTTTATAAGAATTTTTTTGTTAAACCCACAATTTTGCGGCAGCCTCTCCATTTCAACAAACTTACGCATTTGGCACCATAATTTTCTTCTATTTATGAAATTGTCAAAACAATTGTATATGTATATGTATATCATTTTAGATTCAGATCTAGGAAAGGGATGGACCGCAAAGTTCAACTACCAAGGACATGCTTCAGAGCGTGATGCCAAAGCCAACTATAGGTCTGTTCTGGAAGATAAGGATCTCTGGCCACATTTGTCCTGGGACTCAACCGGTACTTTTAACTGAACTAAATTCTTATCTGAACTACATCAAAACTGTAATCTGATTTAATTCATAAATATCTAAACAGAAGTTTTAATACGAGCAGTATGCAGCTAATTTGTTTGCAAACTTCTATATTTTACCTTTAATAAGATGTTTTCCGTAACAGCAGCAACAAACTAAAACCGTTTCGATAAATACATATTTGTATTTTAAAACGGGCTTTGGGAAATCAATAGAGCATGAATTATTTTTGAAACTGCTGATTGTAGGAAAGTACTATTTCCACGATCACCACGGCAACCAGCTAGATCCAAGTGATTGGTTTGGTTATGTTGTTGAAATATATGACTTAAACGGGAATAGAATATACATAGACCAAAACCACTTCTTCGAAGTACCAGAGAGAATCATATACTGTGAACCTGATGAAAAAGCTCTGAATAATCAGAACAAATGTTCTAAAGGTAGGTACATAGCTTAATACATACATTTGAATACAGACACTTTTCTTGCAAGGTTTGCATGACTGCATGGTTTACAACCTAATAAATGCAAGTAGACTATTAGATAGTCGTAAAGCAATTGAGTTTTAACTGACAAAAATGATGGCTTTTAATTGACACACCAATTTAAAACAAATAGTATAACGGTCGAAAAAAGTAGAAATTGACTGAATATCAGGAAAATTCGTAAAAAAATTAAGCAACGTATTTATAACTAATTTGTGTAATTATTCAAAAACATTGAAGTTCTTTAAAAATAAATCACCAAGGCAGTTTGTGTCGGCAGAAGGTCATTGGCTGTAACATCTTTACTTCTTTTAAAATTATAGTGATTATTTTACATTGTGATTTAGATTTTAAATCAAAATGTAAAATATGTGACAATTCATATTTTTAACATATTGAACCATACTTACACCTTACATGAAAGGTTTTAAGTTATTGAATATCAAACTTCATCATGGTATGATGTGATATAGTTTTTAGTATAGTAAGGCATAGTCTATATGACATAATACGGTAGAGCTTAACATGGAATTGCAAAGGTTTTGAGCATTACCTTTACTGATCCACCAGTACATGACACAGTGCACTAGTTTATACATATATTTTGTCTGCTTAGTATACGTGGTTACAAGAATAGCATGCAACAGGCGTATAACAGGCGCAGATCAGCTCTACTCTCTAACACAATTGTCCAAGCTTATATTTTGGGTAGCCTCGCTCTTTGTTACACTTGATTGGACTGGACTCTGCTCGGATCGACTCAGTTTGACTCGGCTCGGATTGGCTCTACTCAGCTCTGACCGGCTTAACTCTCTCTCTACCTTGTTATTCCGCTTGACTGAATACAGCCCAGCTCGGTTTAGCTCAGATCTAGGCTCAGCTCTCGGCGGATCACATTCCACAACAGTATATCGTAGCATGACATAACATGGCATAGCATCAGTATAGTGTAGTTGTTATTTGCCTATATAGTATAATTTATTACTAGCTTGTTTCAGTGTATTATTTTTTTTGTAATATACTTAAAAAGTAAAGATATAACTAATAAATATTTTGTAATGCATTAGTTTCGATTTATATAGTTTTATGGCATAAAGAGGTTATGAAATAAAAGTTTAATTCTGCACTCGAATAACTAGATCAATATTCTGAAATTGTCTAGCAACTGCTTCAAGATCACTGTTACATATTATGGGCATGGCGTGCTCCAAGGTTTTGAAATTATTCAATTTTGTAGAATTATCAGGTTCTGACTCAGGAACCATTGCGGCAGCAGTACTGGTAACAATCGTACTTATAGGAGTGACTATTGGAATTGTGGTCCTAGCAAAGAAACGTGGCTGGATGTAAGTATTTCATAGCTTGCAAGACTGTGTTTTGACTTGTTTGTTGTTTTTAGTTCAGATTAGTATTACTTTGAGAAAAAACCGAAAATCAGTTTTGCTCTTATCAGAATGCTTGTGAGCTAGACAGTGTATCAAAAACAGTCCAACCTAGCGAAATTATCAAAGCAACATAAAACATAATTTGTTTCATTTAATACCTGTGTTTATGCGCATAACCACACAAGAAGTAGCTAATGTTTCTCTGCTGTTTTAATATTTTGAACGTTTGTAAATTTGAAAAAAAAATGTTTTCAAAAATTCTATTTAATCAAAAGTAAATGCTTTCAAAATCATATCATTTGTAACAAGGAATTGCTGGTTGAAAACATGCTAATCAATATAAGTGTCAACGTATTTTTTCATGAGTTCTATAATAAATCTGTACATGTATAGAAAATCTCTTAATAATCTTTTCCAATTTCTCTGATTTTTGAGCGCTCTGCCAAATTTAGGACTAAAAGTTGGTTACGCTATATCGGTGCATGCCGGGACGGTTCTCTTGGAAATTATTTGTCCATGATATTAACCATCAATCGAAAGAATTGCTGAGACACCTTATGAAACTTGGAGAAAGTTTAGAGCTCTCAAATTGTTTGACTCTTTTCAGAGCATGTACAAAAGCCTAAAAATGTGTACCACTTCTGCCATTGGTACTGGCTGCTTCGGATTTGTCAATCTATTTTGTTTTTGTTAAAACAGTTGCTGTGAAAATGGTGTTTGATTGTTTCTAAAACTCAATTGCATAATGGAAACATGATGTTTATGTATTTACTAATCCTAACTCTGACAAATTTATGATAGTGTAAACCTTGTGATCACACACGATCACCAAAGTATAACGTTATGAACACTCTTTTACAAAAAGATAGTTTGAACTAGACTCAACTCACCAAAAGTCTATTAAAAATGTGAAAATTAATTCAACAGTAACTTTAATTCACTTTCAAACAGAACGAAGTTTCCTTCAACACCAACAGTACTACAAAGAACAATTGACAGTCTGCAACAACCACCTCCAACAGCTCCCTCTGCTGAGCAAGCTTCTTTTAGAAACGTTCCTCCTGTACAACATCTACAAACAGGCCTACCTAATGCTTCTAATTTGGTAACAGCTCCACAACCACTTACTCCTAGTACTGGACACTACTCTTCACAGCAGCCTCCACATCATAGTGTGAGTGATGCAGGTTATAATCAGCATGTGCACAGGCAGCAACAAGCATATGAAAACACTGCATACAACCTTTCAGACCAAAATCCATAACAATTCCACCTAGGTCGTAAATACCATGCCAATCAGCCTGATTCTATATCAACTGCAAATAACACTAGCCACTCCCCTTTATTGCCTGATCCACATAGTTTATATAATTTGGATCCAGGATCCTCTCATCTGTCCTCATCAGTGCCTGCATGTCAGAGCAACTCAGCCAATGAATCTTTTCATCACCAACCAAAGGGCAAAATATATCGGCTCGGTCTGTTTCAGCTAAACAAAAACTTCCTCAGGCTCAACAGCCTTTAGATCAGTATCCATCTTCATCACCACCAAAAACATACTATTCAAACGGGTACACCTGGAATCAGGCTGGTAATCTGATTAGACAAGCTGGCACAGTCAACCAGGTACAGAATAAAGTTAAATTAAACAAACATTTTTTAGCAATTCAAACACTCACAGCTCTACTGAAAACTTTGGCCAAGCTGTGAGCTCCATTAAAACTATTGGAGCTACTGTAGACTCGTTCATTGGAGGTCATATAGGTAGAAAGACTGGGTAAACAATAACTCTACAATTGGATAGACTATACAGCCGTTTAAATAATCAAAAAACGAAAAATGGTAACTGCTGGTAATTAGGTCATCCGACATAATGTCCCATATAGTAAGTATTGATCTTATTCATCACCACAAACATACTTTTCAAACGAACACACCTAGAATCATTCTAGTAATCTAACTCAAAATAGTGGTGCATTCACCAAGAACACACGGTAAACTAATAATAATCCAACATTTGTTTGCAATTCGTATGCTTCCAATTCTACCCAGAACTTCAATTAAACTGCGAGCTCTACTATAAATACTTGAGCTGTGATAAAATCATCCAGTAGATGTAAAATAAATAGAAGGCCTGAATAACTGACAATAGTAAAGTTGC